>NW_027363350.1:0-600000 GCF_046119375.1 Phyllobates terribilis | reverse complement strand
ACAGCCTCCTCCATATCCCCTCTAGCTGTCCTGTCCATCACCAAGATAGGTGCGTTTTCTGCCATTTTAGGTAGAAGTAATGTTCAACCAATTTGCTTCTAATTTAGACAAAGTAGTAGGAAAGTTTATCAAACAAACTCTACATATGAGCTCTATCTATTTTACAATACGTGTAATATGTATTCACAAAATGTCCATTTTCTATATGTGTGAACTTCACATCTTTTTTTTTTTTAGTAAGTTTTAGTGCATGATGAGGTGGTGTTTACCTATAGGATCCACCATCTCTTGGACTGGGCACCATTGATGGTATTTATTGGGCCCCACGTTCTTAAGTAAATCTCAATATTGCTTCAAAAAGGTAGCTATGCATATACAGTTTACAGACAGAATGTTAACATATTAAGCAAGAGTGTGACAACTTATCAGTGCTAAATGTGCCATAAAAAAACCCAGCATGTAAAATTCTTAGCTTTGACAAGTGACAACATATCTGGCAAAATGCATTGTAAACCAAATGTAATTTTTAGCTGCAGTAAATTTTAGACAATCAAAATGATGTTAAAATGTGTGTGTTTCTTACAGTCTAGAGGCTGCTTATTCTGATGGAGGAAAACACTGACAGCATCCTTCATGATCACTGAAAGAACTGTTCTCCTTTCTCCTGCCCCACACTGATCTATCTGATCGGTGCAGTGCAGGGGAGAAAGTCACCAGGACTTGCACGGATGTTGCGCATCCTGTGTAGCTGAAAAAACTTCTGCAAGACTAGCCCTTGGACCTCTTTATGAAAAGAAGAACGACACTCCTGATATGTGAGGTGGCATGGATAGGGTCCCAATCAAACAAAGTTGTTGATTAGCCATTGAACCTTTCAGGTCATGTGATCAGTCACATTCCTGGAAGGAATTTCAAGATGTGGTAATGTATACGATGGATGAGTGTACATATATATATATATATATATATAAGTGTTTGTGTGTGTGGAGCTGCATGAGTATATAAGAGAGCTGTTGGTGTATGGTATGTAAGAAAGCTGTGTACAAGTATGTAGCAAAACAGTGCGTGTATGTAACAGAGGTGTGAGTGCATACTTCAAAGCTGTAGAAAAGCTATATGTGTTAGAACTGTGTTTGTGTATGGAGGAGAGTTGTGTGTGTATTTCGGAAAATTGCGTGTGTGATAGTAGTAGAGTTGTGTGTATGCAGGAGAGATGTGTGTATGTAGGAAAGAGGGTGGAAACTTATCAATGCTATAGGACCTATGCAAGAACCTAACATGATCAAATTTGACTCATGACAATACAGCTTTAAAAAATGCATTGGCAGCAATTGTACCGATCATCTACTTTCAATGAATTATCAGCAAATTGGTGAAAGTACACCTATTAAAAAAAAAATAACAGCCTCCTCCATATCCCCTCTAGCTGTCCTGTCCATCACCAAGATAGGTGCGTTTTCTGCCATTTTAGGTAGAAGTAATGTTCAACCAATTTGCTTCTAATTTAGACAAAGTAGTAGGAAAGTTTATCAAACAAACTCTACATATGAGCTCTATCTATTTTACAATACGTGTAATATGTATTCACAAAATGTCCATTTTCTATATGTGTGAACTTCACATCTTTTTTTTTTTTTAGTAAGTTTTAGTGCATGATGAGGTGGTGTTTACCTATAGGATCCACCATCTCTTGGACTGGGCACCATTGATGGTATTTATTGGGCCCCACGTTCTTAAGTAAATCTCAATATTGCTTCAAAAAGGTAGCTATGCATATACAGTTTACAGACAGAATGTTAACATATTAAGCAAGAGTGTGACAACTTATCAGTGCTAAATGTGCCATAAAAAAACCCAGCATGTAAAATTCTTAGCTTTGACAAGTGACAACATATCTGGCAAAATGCATTGTAAACCAAATGTAATTTTTAGCTGCAGTAAATTTTAGACAATCAAAATGATGTTAAAATGTGTGTGTTTCTTACAGTCTAGAGGCTGCTTATTCTGATGGAGGAAAACACTGACAGCATCCTTCATGATCACTGAAAGAACTGTTCTCCTTTCTCCTGCCCCACACTGATCTATCTGATCGGTGCAGTGCAGGGGAGAAAGTCACCAGGACTTGCACGGATGTTGCGCATCCTGTGTAGCTGAAAAAACTTCTGCAAGACTAGCCCTTGGACCTCTTTATGAAAAGAAGAACGACACTCCTGATATGTGAGGTGGCATGGATAGGGTCCCAATCAAACAAAGTTGTTGATTAGCCATTGAACCTTTCAGGTCATGTGATCAGTCACATTCCTGGAAGGAATTTCAAGATGTGGTAATGTATACGATGGATGAGTGTACATATATATATATATATATATATATATATATATAAGTGTTTGTGTGTGTGGAGCTGCATGAGTATATAAGAGAGCTGTTGGTGTATGTAAGAAAGCTGTGTACAAGTATGTAGCAAAACAGTGCGTGTATGTAACAGAGGTGTGAGTGCATACTTCAAAGCTGTAGAAAAGCTATATGTGTTAGAACTGTGTTTGTGTATGGAGGAGAGTTGTGTGTGTATTTCGGAAAATTGCGTGTGTGATAGTAGTAGAGTTGTGTGTATGCAGGAGAGATGTGTGTATGTAGGAAAGAGGGTGGAAACTTATCAATGCTATAGGACCTATGCAAGAACCTAACATGATCAAATTTGACTCATGACAATACAGCTTTAAAAAATGCATTGGCAGCAATTGTACCGATCATCTACTTTCAATGAATTATCAGCAAATTGGTGAAAGTACACCTATTAAAAAAAAAATAACAGCCTCCTCCATATCCCCTCTAGCTGTCCTGTCCATCACCAAGATAGGTGCGTTTTCTGCCATTTTAGGTAGAAGTAATGTTCAACCAATTTGCTTCTAATTTAGACAAAGTAGTAGGAAAGTTTATCAAACAAACTCTACATATGAGCTCTATCTATTTTACAATACGTGTAATATGTATTCACAAAATGTCCATTTTCTATATGTGTGAACTTCACATCTTTTTTTTTTTTAGTAAGTTTTAGTGCATGATGAGGTGGTGTTTACCTATAGGATCCACCATCTCTTGGACTGGGCACCATTGATGGTATTTATTGGGCCCCACGTTCTTAAGTAAATCTCAATATTGCTTCAAAAAGGTAGCTATGCATATACAGTTTACAGACAGAATGTTAACATATTAAGCAAGAGTGTGACAACTTATCAGTGCTAAATGTGCCATAAAAAAACCCAGCATGTAAAATTCTTAGCTTTGACAAGTGACAACATATCTGGCAAAATGCATTGTAAACCAAATGTAATTTTTAGCTGCAGTAAATTTTAGACAATCAAAATGATGTTAAAATGTGTGTGTTTCTTACAGTCTAGAGGCTGCTTATTCTGATGGAGGAAAACACTGACAGCATCCTTCATGATCACTGAAAGAACTGTTCTCCTTTCTCCTGCCCCACACTGATCTATCTGATCGGTGCAGTGCAGGGGAGAAAGTCACCAGGACTTGCACGGATGTTGCGCATCCTGTGTAGCTGAAAAAACTTCTGCAAGACTAGCCCTTGGACCTCTTTATGAAAAGAAGAACGACACTCCTGATATGTGAGGTGGCATGGATAGGGTCCCAATCAAACAAAGTTGTTGATTAGCCATTGAACCTTTCAGGTCATGTGATCAGTCACATTCCTGGAAGGAATTTCAAGATGTGGTAATGTATACGATGGATGAGTGTACATATATATATATATATATATAAGTGTTTGTGTGTGTGGAGCTGCATGAGTATATAAGAGAGCTGTTGGTGTATGGTATGTAAGAAAGCTGTGTACAAGTATGTAGCAAAACAGTGCGTGTATGTAACAGAGGTGTGAGTGCATACTTCAAAGCTGTAGAAAAGCTATATGTGTTAGAACTGTGTTTGTGTATGGAGGAGAGTTGTGTGTGTATTTCGGAAAATTGCGTGTGTGATAGTAGTAGAGTTGTGTGTATGCAGGAGAGATGTGTGTATGTAGGAAAGAGGGTGGAAACTTATCAATGCTATAGGACCTATGCAAGAACCTAACATGATCAAATTTGACTCATGACAATACAGCTTTAAAAAATGCATTGGCAGCAATTGTACCGATCATCTACTTTCAATGAATTATCAGCAAATTGGTGAAAGTACACCTATTAAAAAAAAAATAACAGCCTCCTCCATATCCCCTCTAGCTGTCCTGTCCATCACCAAGATAGGTGCGTTTTCTGCCATTTTAGGTAGAAGTAATGTTCAACCAATTTGCTTCTAATTTAGACAAAGTAGTAGGAAAGTTTATCAAACAAACTCTACATATGAGCTCTATCTATTTTACAATACGTGTAATATGTATTCACAAAATGTCCATTTTCTATATGTGTGAACTTCACATCTTTTTTTTTTTTAGTAAGTTTTAGTGCATGATGAGGTGGTGTTTACCTATAGGATCCACCATCTCTTGGACTGGGCACCATTGATGGTATTTATTGGGCCCCACGTTCTTAAGTAAATCTCAATATTGCTTCAAAAAGGTAGCTATGCATATACAGTTTACAGACAGAATGTTAACATATTAAGCAAGAGTGTGACAACTTATCAGTGCTAAATGTGCCATAAAAAAACCCAGCATGTAAAATTCTTAGCTTTGACAAGTGACAACATATCTGGCAAAATGCATTGTAAACCAAATGTAATTTTTAGCTGCAGTAAATTTTAGACAATCAAAATGATGTTAAAATGTGTGTGTTTCTTACAGTCTAGAGGCTGCTTATTCTGATGGAGGAAAACACTGACAGCATCCTTCATGATCACTGAAAGAACTGTTCTCCTTTCTCCTGCCCCACACTGATCTATCTGATCGGTGCAGTGCAGGGGAGAAAGTCACCAGGACTTGCACGGATGTTGCGCATCCTGTGTAGCTGAAAAAACTTCTGCAAGACTAGCCCTTGGACCTCTTTATGAAAAGAAGAACGACACTCCTGATATGTGAGGTGGCATGGATAGGGTCCCAATCAAACAAAGTTGTTGATTAGCCATTGAACCTTTCAGGTCATGTGATCAGTCACATTCCTGGAAGGAATTTCAAGATGTGGTAATGTATACGATGGATGAGTGTACATATATATATATATATAAGTGTTTGTGTGTGTGGAGCTGCATGAGTATATAAGAGAGCTGTTGGTGTATGGTATGTAAGAAAGCTGTGTACAAGTATGTAGCAAAACAGTGCGTGTATGTAACAGAGGTGTGAGTGCATACTTCAAAGCTGTAGAAAAGCTATATGTGTTAGAACTGTGTTTGTGTATGGAGGAGAGTTGTGTGTGTATTTCGGAAAATTGCGTGTGTGATAGTAGTAGAGTTGTGTGTATGGAGGAGAGATGTGTGTATGTAGGAAAGAGGGTGGAAACTTATCAATGCTATAGGACCTATGCAAGAACCTAACATGATCAAATTTGACTCATGACAATACAGCTTTAAAAAATGCATTGGCAGCAATTGTACCGATCATCTACTTTCAATGAATTATCAGCAAATTGGTGAAAGTACACCTATTAAAAAAAAAATAACAGCCTCCTCCATATCCCCTCTAGCTGTCCTGTCCATCACCAAGATAGGTGCGTTTTCTGCCATTTTAGGTAGAAGTAATGTTCAACAATTTGCTTCTAATTTAGACAAAGTAGTAGGAAAGTTTATCAAACAAACTCTACATATGAGCTCTATCTATTTTACAATACGTGTAATATGTATTCACAAAATGTCCATTTTCTATATGTGTGAACTTCACATCTTTTTTTTTTTTAGTAAGTTTTAGTGCATGATGAGGTGGTGTTTACCTATAGGATCCACCATCTCTTGGACTGGGCACCATTGATGGTATTTATTGGGCCCCACGTTCTTAAGTAAATCTCAATATTGCTTCAAAAAGGTAGCTATGCATATACAGTTTACAGACAGAATGTTAACATATTAAGCAAGAGTGTGACAACTTATCAGTGCTAAATGTGCCATAAAAAAACCCAGCATGTAAAATTCTTAGCTTTGACAAGTGACAACATATCTGGCAAAATGCATTGTAAACCAAATGTAATTTTTAGCTGCAGTAAATTTTAGACAATCAAAATGATGTTAAAATGTGTGTGTTTCTTACAGTCTAGAGGCTGCTTATTCTGATGGAGGAAAACACTGACAGCATCCTTCATGATCACTGAAAGAACTGTTCTCCTTTCTCCTGCCCCACACTGATCTATCTGATCGGTGCAGTGCAGGGGAGAAAGTCACCAGGACTTGCACGGATGTTGCGCATCCTGTGTAGCTGAAAAAACTTCTGCAAGACTAGCCCTTGGACCTCTTTATGAAAAGAAGAACGACACTCCTGATATGTGAGGTGGCATGGATAGGGTCCCAATCAAACAAAGTTGTTGATTAGCCATTGAACCTTTCAGGTCATGTGATCAGTCACATTCCTAGAAGGAATTTCAAGATGTGGTAATGTATACGATGGATGAGTGTACATATATATATATATATATAAGTGTTTGTGTGTGTGGAGCTGCATGAGTATATAAGAGAGCTGTTGGTGTATGGTATGTAAGAAAGCTGTGTACAAGTATGTAGCAAAACAGTGCGTGTATGTAACAGAGGTGTGAGTGCATACTTCAAAGCTGTAGAAAAGCTATATGTGTTAGAACTGTGTTTGTGTATGGAGGAGAGTTGTGTGTGTATTTCGGAAAATTGCGTGTGTGATAGTAGTAGAGTTGTGTGTATGCAGGAGAGATGTGTGTATGTAGGAAAGAGGGTGGAAACTTATCAATGCTATAGGACCTATGCAAGAACCTAACATGATCAAATTTGACTCATGACAATACAGCTTTAAAAAATGCATTGGCAGCAATTGTACCGATCATCTACTTTCAATGAATTATCAGCAAATTGGTGAAAGTACACCTATTAAAAAAAAAATAACAGCCTCCTCCATATCCCCTCTAGCTGTCCTGTCCATCACCAAGATAGGTGCGTTTTCTGCCATTTTAGGTAGAAGTAATGTTCAACCAATTTGCTTCTAATTTAGACAAAGTAGTAGGAAAGTTTATCAAACAAACTCTACATATGAGCTCTATCTATTTTACAATACGTGTAATATGTATTCACAAAATGTCCATTTTCTATATGTGTGAACTTCACATCTTTTTTTTTTTTAGTAAGTTTTAGTGCATGATGAGGTGGTGTTTACCTATAGGATCCACCATCTCTTGGACTGGGCACCATTGATGGTATTTATTGGGCCCCACGTTCTTAAGTAAATCTCAATATTGCTTCAAAAAGGTAGCTATGCATATACAGTTTACAGACAGAATGTTAACATATTAAGCAAGAGTGTGACAACTTATCAGTGCTAAATGTGCCATAAAAAAACCCAGCATGTAAAATTCTTAGCTTTGACAAGTGACAACATATCTGGCAAAATGCATTGTAAACCAAATGTAATTTTTAGCTGCAGTAAATTTTAGACAATCAAAATGATGTTAAAATGTGTGTGTTTCTTACAGTCTAGAGGCTGCTTATTCTGATGGAGGAAAACACTGACAGCATCCTTCATGATCACTGAAAGAACTGTTCTCCTTTCTCCTGCCCCACACTGATCTATCTGATCAGTGCAGTGCAGGGGAGAAAGTCACCAGGACTTGCACGGATGTTGCGCATCCTGTGTAGCTGAAAAAACTTCTGCAAGACTAGCCCTTGGACCTCTTTATGAAAAGAAGAACGACACTCCTGATATGTGAGGTGGCATGGATAGGGTCCCAATCAAACAAAGTTGTTGATTAGCCATTGAACCTTTCAGATCATGTGATCAGTCACATTCCTGGAAGGAATTTCAAGATGTGGTAATGTATACGATGGATGAGTGTACATATATATATATATATATAAGTGTTTGTGTGTGTGGAGCTGCATGAGTATATAAGAGAGCTGTTGGTGTATGGTATGTAAGAAAGCTGTGTACAAGTATGTAGCAAAACAGTGCGTGTATGTAACAGAGGTGTGAGTGCATACTTCAAAGCTGTAGAAAAGCTATATGTGTTAGAACTGTGTTTGTGTATGGAGGAGAGTTGTGTGTGTATTTCGGAAAATTGCGTGTGTGATAGTAGTAGAGTTGTGTGTATGCAGGAGAGATGTGTGTATGTAGAAAAGAGGGTGGAAACTTATCAATGCTATAGGACCTATGCAAGAACCCTAACATGATCAAATTTGACTCATGACAATACAGCTTTAAAAAATGCATTGGCAGCAATTGTACCGATCATCTACTTTCAATGAATTATCAGCAAATTGGTGAAAGTACACCTATTAAAAAAAAAATAACAGCCTCCTCCATATCCCCTCTAGCTGTCCTGTCCATCACCAAGATAGGTGCGTTTTCTGCCATTTTAGGTAGAAGTAATGTTCAACCAATTTGCTTCTAATTTAGACAAAGTAGTAGGAAAGTTTATCAAACAAACTCTACATATGAGCTCTATCTATTTTACAATACGTGTAATATGTATTCACAAAATGTCCATTTTCTATATGTGTGAACTTCACATCTTTTTTTTTTTTAGTAAGTTTTAGTGCATGATGAGGTGGTGTTTACCTATAGGATCCACCATCTCTTGGACTGGGCACCATTGATGGTATTTATTGGGCCCCACGTTCTTAAGTAAATCTCAATATTGCTTCAAAAAGGTAGCTATGCATATACAGTTTACAGACAGAATGTTAACATATTAAGCAAGAGTGTGACAACTTATCAGTGCTAAATGTGCCATAAAAAAACCCAGCATGTAAAATTCTTAGCTTTGACAAGTGACAACATATCTGGCAAAATGCATTGTAAACCAAATGTAATTTTTAGCTGCAGTAAATTTTAGACAATCAAAATGATGTTAAAATGTGTGTGTTTCTTACAGTCTAGAGGCTGCTTATTCTGATGGAGGAAAACACTGACAGCATCCTTCATGATCACTGAAAGAACTGTTCTCCTTTCTCCTGCCCCACACTGATCTATCTGATCGGTGCAGTGCAGGGGAGAAAGTCACCAGGACTTGCACGGATGTTGCGCATCCTGTGTAGCTGAAAAAACTTCTGCAAGACTAGCCCTTGGACCTCTTTATGAAAAGAAGAACGACACTCCTGATATGTGAGGTGGCATGGATAGGGTCCCAATCAAACAAAGTTGTTGATTAGCCATTGAACCTTTCAGGTCATGTGATCAGTCACATTCCTGGAAGGAATTTCAAGATGTGGTAATGTATACGATGGATGAGTGTACATATATATATATATATATATATATAAGTGTTTGTGTGTGTGGAGCTGCATGAGTATATAAGAGAGCTGTTGGTGTATGTAAGAAAGCTGTGTACAAGTATGTAGCAAAACAGTGCGTGTATGTAACAGAGGTGTGAGTGCATACTTCAAAGCTGTAGAAAAGCTATATGTGTTAGAACTGTGTTTGTGTATGGAGGAGAGTTGTGTGTGTATTTCGGAAAATTGCGTGTGTGATAGTAGTAGAGTTGTGTGTATGCAGGAGAGATGTGTGTATGTAGGAAAGAGGGTGGAAACTTATCAATGCTATAGGACCTATGCAAGAACCTAACATGATCAAATTTGACTCATGACAATACAGCTTTAAAAAATGCATTGGCAGCAATTGTACCGATCATCTACTTTCAATGAATTATCAGCAAATTGGTGAAAGTAACCTATTAAAAAAAAAATAACAGCCTCCTCCATATCCCCTCTAGCTGTCCTGTCCATCACCAAGATAGGTGCGTTTTCTGCCATTTTAGGTAGAAGTAATGTTCAACCAATTTGCTTCTAATTTAGACAAAGTAGTAGGAAAGTTTATCAAACAAACTCTACATATGAGCTCTATCTATTTTACAATACGTGTAATATGTATTCACAAAATGTCCATTTTCTATATGTGTGAACTTCACATCTTTTTTTTTTTTAGTAAGTTTTAGTGCATGATGAGGTGGTGTTTACCTATAGGATCCACCATCTCTTGGACTGGGCACCATTGATGGTATTTATTGGGCCCCACGTTCTTAAGTAAATCTCAATATTGCTTCAAAAAGGTAGCTATGCATATACAGTTTACAGACAGAATGTTAACATATTAAGCAAGAGTGTGACAACTTATCAGTGCTAAATGTGCCATAAAAAAACCCAGCATGTAAAATTCTTAGCTTTGACAAGTGACAACATATCTGGCAAAATGCATTGTAAACCAAATGTAATTTTTAGCTGCAGTAAATTTTAGACAATCAAAATGATGTTAAAATGTGTGTGTTTCTTACAGTCTAGAGGCTGCTTATTCTGATGGAGGAAAACACTGACAGCATCCTTCATGATCACTGAAAGAACTGTTCTCCTTTCTCCTGCCCCACACTGATCTATCTGATCGGTGCAGTGCAGGGGAGAAAGTCACCAGGACTTGCACGGATGTTGCGCATCCTGTGTAGCTGAAAAAACTTCTGCAAGACTAGCCCTTGGACCTCTTTATGAAAAGAAGAACGACACTCCTGATATGTGAGGTGGCATGGATAGGGTCCCAATCAAACAAAGTTGTTGATTAGCCATTGAACCTTTCAGGTCATGTGATCAGTCACATTCCTGGAAGGAATTTCAAGATGTGGTAATGTATACGATGGATGAGTGTACATATATATATATATATATAAGTGTTTGTGTGTGTGGAGCTGCATGAGTATATAAGAGAGCTGTTGGTGTATGTATGTAAGAAAGCTGTGTACAAGTATGTAGCAAAACAGTGCGTGTATGTAACAGAGGTGTGAGTGCATACTTCAAAGCTGTAGAAAAGCTATATGTGTTAGAACTGTGTTTGTGTATGGAGGAGAGTTGTGTGTGTATTTCGGAAAATTGCGTGTGTGATAGTAGTAGAGTTGTGTGTATGGAGGAGAGATGTGTGTATGTAGGAAAGAGGGTGGAAACTTATCAATGCTATAGGACCTATGCAAGAACCTAACATGATCAAATTTGACTCATGACAATACAGCTTTAAAAAATGCATTGGCAGCAATTGTACCGATCATCTACTTTCAATGAATTATCAGCAAATTGGTGAAAGTACACCTATTAAAAAAAAAATAACAGCCTCCTCCATATCCCCTCTAGCTGTCCTGTCCATCACCAAGATAGGTGCGTTTTCTGCCATTTTAGGTAGAAGTAATGTTCAACCAATTTGCTTCTAATTTAGACAAAGTAGTAGGAAAGTTTATCAAACAAACTCTACATATGAGCTCTATCTATTTTACAATACGTGTAATATGTATTCACAAAATGTCCATTTTCTATATGTGTGAACTTCACATCTTTTTTTTTTTTAGTAAGTTTTAGTGCATGATGAGGTGGTGTTTACCTATAGGATCCACCATCTCTTGGACTGGGCACCATTGATGGTATTTATTGGGCCCCACGTTCTTAAGTAAATCTCAATATTGCTTCAAAAAGGTAGCTATGCATATACAGTTTACAGACAGAATGTTAACATATTAAGCAAGAGTGTGACAACTTATCAGTGCTAAATGTGCCATAAAAAAACCCAGCATGTAAAATTCTTAGCTTTGACAAGTGACAACATATCTGGCAAAATGCATTGTAAACCAAATGTAATTTTTAGCTGCAGTAAATTTTAGACAATCAAAATGATGTTAAAATGTGTGTGTTTCTTACAGTCTAGAGGCTGCTTATTCTGATGGAGGAAAACACTGACAGCATCCTTCATGATCACTGAAAGAACTGTTCTCCTTTCTCCTGCCCCACACTGATCTATCTGATCGGTGCAGTGCAGGGGAGAAAGTCACCAGGACTTGCACGGATGTTGCGCATCCTGTGTAGCTGAAAAAACTTCTGCAAGACTAGCCCTTGGACCTCTTTATGAAAAGAAGAACGACACTCCTGATATGTGAGGTGGCATGGATAGGGTCCCAATCAAACAAAGTTGTTGATTAGCCATTGAACCTTTCAGGTCATGTGATCAGTCACATTCCTGGAAGGAATTTCAAGATGTGGTAATGTATACGATGGATGAGTGTACATATATATATATATATATATAAGTGTTTGTGTGTGTGGAGCTGCATGAGTATATAAGAGAGCTGTTGGTGTATGGTATGTAAGAAAGCTGTGTACAAGTATGTAGCAAAACAGTGCGTGTATGTAACAGAGGTGTGAGTGCATACTTCAAAGCTGTAGAAAAGCTATATGTGTTAGAACTGTGTTTGTGTATGGAGGAGAGTTGTGTGTGTATTTCGGAAAATTGCGTGTGTGATAGTAGTAGAGTTGTGTGTATGCAGGAGAGATGTGTGTATGTAGGAAAGAGGGTGGAAACTTATCAATGCTATAGGACCTATGCAAGAACCTAACATGATCAAATTTGACTCATGACAATACAGCTTTAAAAAATGCATTGGCAGCAATTGTACCGATCATCTACTTTCAATGAATTATCAGCAAATTGGTGAAAGTACACCTATTAAAAAAAAAATAACAGCCTCCTCCATATCCCCTCTAGCTGTCCTGTCCATCACCAAGATAGGTGCGTTTTCTGCCATTTTAGGTAGAAGTAATGTTCAACCAATTTGCTTCTAATTTAGACAAAGTAGTAGGAAAGTTTATCAAACAAACTCTACATATGAGCTCTATCTATTTTACAATACGTGTAATATGTATTCACAAAATGTCCATTTTCTATATGTGTGAACTTCACATCTTTTTTTTTTTTAGTAAGTTTTAGTGCATGATGAGGTGGTGTTTACCTATAGGATCCACCATCTCTTGGACTGGGCACCATTGATGGTATTTATTGGGCCCCACGTTCTTAAGTAAATCTCAATATTGCTTCAAAAAGGTAGCTATGCATATACAGTTTACAGACAGAATGTTAACATATTAAGCAAGAGTGTGACAACTTATCAGTGCTAAATGTGCCATAAAAAAACCCAGCATGTAAAATTCTTAGCTTTGACAAGTGACAACATATCTGGCAAAATGCATTGTAAACCAAATGTAATTTTTAGCTGCAGTAAATTTTAGACAATCAAAATGATGTTAAAATGTGTGTGTTTCTTACAGTCTAGAGGCTGCTTATTCTGATGGAGGAAAACACTGACAGCATCCTTCATGATCACTGAAAGAACTGTTCTCCTTTCTCCTGCCCCACACTGATCTATCTGATCGGTGCAGTGCAGGGGAGAAAGTCACCAGGACTTGCACGGATGTTGCGCATCCTGTGTAGCTGAAAAAACTTCTGCAAGACTAGCCCTTGGACCTCTTTATGAAAAGAAGAACGACACTCCTGATATGTGAGGTGGCATGGATAGGGTCCCAATCAAACAAAGTTGTTGATTAGCCATTGAACCTTTCAGGTCATGTGATCAGTCACATTCCTGGAAGGAATTTCAAGATGTGGTAATGTATACGATGGATGAGTGTACATATATATATATATATATATATAAGTGTTTGTGTGTGTGGAGCTGCATGAGTATATAAGAGAGCTGTTGGTGTATGTAAGAAAGCTGTGTACAAGTATGTAGCAAAACAGTGCGTGTATGTAACAGAGGTGTGAGTGCATACTTCAAAGCTGTAGAAAAGCTATATGTGTTAGAACTGTGTTTGTGTATGGAGGAGAGTTGTGTGTGTATTTCGGAAAATTGCGTGTGTGATAGTAGTAGAGTTGTGTGTATGCAGGAGAGATGTGTGTATGTAGGAAAGAGGGTGGAAACTTATCAATGCTATAGGACCTATGCAAGAACCTAACATGATCAAATTTGACTCATGACAATACAGCTTTAAAAAATGCATTGGCAGCAATTGTACCGATCATCTACTTTCAATGAATTATCAGCAAATTGGTGAAAGTACACCTATTAAAAAAAAAATAACAGCCTCCTCCATATCCCCTCTAGCTGTCCTGTCCATCACCAAGATAGGTGCGTTTTCTGCCATTTTAGGTAGAAGTAATGTTCAACCAATTTGCTTCTAATTTAGACAAAGTAGTAGGAAAGTTTATCAAACAAACTCTACATATGAGCTCTATCTATTTTACAATACGTGTAATATGTATTCACAAAATGTCCATTTTCTATATGTGTGAACTTCACATCTTTTTTTTTTTTTAGTAAGTTTTAGTGCATGATGAGGTGGTGTTTACCTATAGGATCCACCATCTCTTGGACTGGGCACCATTGATGGTATTTATTGGGCCCCACGTTCTTAAGTAAATCTCAATATTGCTTCAAAAAGGTAGCTATGCATATACAGTTTACAGACAGAATGTTAACATATTAAGCAAGAGTGTGACAACTTATCAGTGCTAAATGTGCCATAAAAAAACCCAGCATGTAAAATTCTTAGCTTTGACAAGTGACAACATATCTGGCAAAATGCATTGTAAACCAAATGTAATTTTTAGCTGCAGTAAATTTTAGACAATCAAAATGATGTTAAAATGTGTGTGTTTCTTACAGTCTAGAGGCTGCTTATTCTGATGGAGGAAAACACTGACAGCATCCTTCATGATCACTGAAAGAACTGTTCTCCTTTCTCCTGCCCCACACTGATCTATCTGATCGGTGCAGTGCAGGGGAGAAAGTCACCAGGACTTGCACGGATGTTGCGCATCCTGTGTAGCTGAAAAAACTTCTGCAAGACTAGCCCTTGGACCTCTTTATGAAAAGAAGAACGACACTCCTGATATGTGAGGTGGCATGGATAGGGTCCCAATCAAACAAAGTTGTTGATTAGCCATTGAACCTTTCAGGTCATGTGATCAGTCACATTCCTGGAAGGAATTTCAAGATGTGGTAATGTATACGATGGATGAGTGTACATATATATATATATATATATATAAGTGTTTGTGTGTGTGGAGCTGCATGAGTATATAAGAGAGCTGTTGGTGTATGGTATGTAAGAAAGCTGTGTACAAGTATGTAGCAAAACAGTGCGTGTATGTAACAGAGGTGTGAGTGCATACTTCAAAGCTGTAGAAAAGCTATATGTGTTAGAACTGTGTTTGTGTATGGAGGAGAGTTGTGTGTGTATTTCGGAAAATTGCGTGTGTGATAGTAGTAGAGTTGTGTGTATGCAGGAGAGATGTGTGTATGTAGGAAAGAGGGTGGAAACTTATCAATGCTATAGGACCTATGCAAGAACCTAACATGATCAAATTTGACTCATGACAATACAGCTTTAAAAAATGCATTGGCAGCAATTGTACCGATCATCTACTTTCAATGAATTATCAGCAAATTGGTGAAAGTACACCTATTAAAAAAAAAATAACAGCCTCCTCCATATCCCCTCTAGCTGTCCTGTCCATCACCAAGATAGGTGCGTTTTCTGCCATTTTAGGTAGAAGTAATGTTCAACCAATTTGCTTCTAATTTAGACAAAGTAGTAGGAAAGTTTATCAAACAAACTCTACATATGAGCTCTATCTATTTTACAATACGTGTAATATGTATTCACAAAATGTCCATTTTCTATATGTGTGAACTTCACATCTTTTTTTTTTTTTAGTAAGTTTTAGTGCATGATGAGGTGGTGTTTACCTATAGGATCCACCATCTCTTGGACTGGGCACCATTGATGGTATTTATTGGGCCCCACGTTCTTAAGTAAATCTCAATATTGCTTCAAAAAGGTAGCTATGCATATACAGTTTACAGACAGAATGTTAACATATTAAGCAAGAGTGTGACAACTTATCAGTGCTAAATGTGCCATAAAAAAACCCAGCATGTAAAATTCTTAGCTTTGACAAGTGACAACATATCTGGCAAAATGCATTGTAAACCAAATGTAATTTTTAGCTGCAGTAAATTTTAGACAATCAAAATGATGTTAAAATGTGTGTGTTTCTTACAGTCTAGAGGCTGCTTATTCTGATGGAGGAAAACACTGACAGCATCCTTCATGATCACTGAAAGAACTGTTCTCCTTTCTCCTGCCCCACACTGATCTATCTGATCGGTGCAGTGCAGGGGAGAAAGTCACCAGGACTTGCACGGATGTTGCGCATCCTGTGTAGCTGAAAAAACTTCTGCAAGACTAGCCCTTGGACCTCTTTATGAAAAGAAGAACGACACTCCTGATATGTGAGGTGGCATGGATAGGGTCCCAATCAAACAAAGTTGTTGATTAGCCATTGAACCTTTCAGGTCATGTGATCAGTCACATTCCTGGAAGGAATTTCAAGATGTGGTAATGTATACGATGGATGAGTGTACATATATATATATATATATATAAGTGTTTGTGTGTGTGGAGCTGCATGAGTATATAAGAGAGCTGTTGGTGTATGGTATGTAAGAAAGCTGTGTACAAGTATGTAGCAAAACAGTGCGTGTATGTAACAGAGGTGTGAGTGCATACTTCAAAGCTGTAGAAAAGCTATATGTGTTAGAACTGTGTTTGTGTATGGAGGAGAGTTGTGTGTGTATTTCGGAAAATTGCGTGTGTGATAGTAGTAGAGTTGTGTGTATGCAGGAGAGATGTGTGTATGTAGGAAAGAGGGTGGAAACTTATCAATGCTATAGGACCTATGCAAGAACCTAACATGATCAAATTTGACTCATGACAATACAGCTTTAAAAAATGCATTGGCAGCAATTGTACCGATCATCTACTTTCAATGAATTATCAGCAAATTGGTGAAAGTACACCTATTAAAAAAAAAATAACAGCCTCCTCCATATCCCCTCTAGCTGTCCTGTCCATCACCAAGATAGGTGCGTTTTCTGCCATTTTAGGTAGAAGTAATGTTCAACCAATTTGCTTCTAATTTAGACAAAGTAGTAGGAAAGTTTATCAAACAAACTCTACATATGAGCTCTATCTATTTTACAATACGTGTAATATGTATTCACAAAATGTCCATTTTCTATATGTGTGAACTTCACATCTTTTTTTTTTTTAGTAAGTTTTAGTGCATGATGAGGTGGTGTTTACCTATAGGATCCACCATCTCTTGGACTGGGCACCATTGATGGTATTTATTGGGCCCCACGTTCTTAAGTAAATCTCAATATTGCTTCAAAAAGGTAGCTATGCATATACAGTTTACAGACAGAATGTTAACATATTAAGCAAGAGTGTGACAACTTATCAGTGCTAAATGTGCCATAAAAAAACCCAGCATGTAAAATTCTTAGCTTTGACAAGTGACAACATATCTGGCAAAATGCATTGTAAACCAAATGTAATTTTTAGCTGCAGTAAATTTTAGACAATCAAAATGATGTTAAAATGTGTGTGTTTCTTACAGTCTAGAGGCTGCTTATTCTGATGGAGGAAAACACTGACAGCATCCTTCATGATCACTGAAAGAACTGTTCTCCTTTCTCCTGCCCCACACTGATCTATCTGATCGGTGCAGTGCAGGGGAGAAAGTCACCAGGACTTGCACGGATGTTGCGCATCCTGTGTAGCTGAAAAAACTTCTGCAAGACTAGCCCTTGGACCTCTTTATGAAAAGAAGAACGACACTCCTGATATGTGAGGTGGCATGGATAGGGTCCCAATCAAACAAAGTTGTTGATTAGCCATTGAACCTTTCAGGTCATGTGATCAGTCACATTCCTGGAAGGAATTTCAAGATGTGGTAATGTATACGATGGATGAGTGTACATATATATATATATATATATATAAGTGTTTGTGTGTGTGGAGCTGCATGAGTATATAAGAGAGCTGTTGGTGTATGTAAGAAAGCTGTGTACAAGTATGTAGCAAAACAGTGCGTGTATGTAACAGAGGTGTGAGTGCATACTTCAAAGCTGTAGAAAAGCTATATGTGTTAGAACTGTGTTTGTGTATGGAGGAGAGTTGTGTGTGTATTTCGGAAAATTGCGTGTGTGATAGTAGTAGAGTTGTGTGTATGCAGGAGAGATGTGTGTATGTAGGAAAGAGGGTGGAAACTTATCAATGCTATAGGACCTATGCAAGAACCTAACATGATCAAATTTGACTCATGACAATACAGCTTTAAAAAATGCATTGGCAGCAATTGTACCGATCATCTACTTTCAATGAATTATCAGCAAATTGGTGAAAGTACACCTATTAAAAAAAAAATAACAGCCTCCTCCATATCCCCTCTAGCTGTCCTGTCCATCACCAAGATAGGTGCGTTTTCTGCCATTTTAGGTAGAAGTAATGTTCAACCAATTTGCTTCTAATTTAGACAAAGTAGTAGGAAAGTTTATCAAACAAACTCTACATATGAGCTCTATCTATTTTACAATACGTGTAATATGTATTCACAAAATGTCCATTTTCTATATGTGTGAACTTCACATCTTTTTTTTTTTTAGTAAGTTTTAGTGCATGATGAGGTGGTGTTTACCTATAGGATCCACCATCTCTTGGACTGGGCACCATTGATGGTATTTATTGGGCCCCACGTTCTTAAGTAAATCTCAATATTGCTTCAAAAAGGTAGCTATGCATATACAGTTTACAGACAGAATGTTAACATATTAAGCAAGAGTGTGACAACTTATCAGTGCTAAATGTGCCATAAAAAAACCCAGCATGTAAAATTCTTAGCTTTGACAAGTGACAACATATCTGGCAAAATGCATTGTAAACCAAATGTAATTTTTAGCTGCAGTAAATTTTAGACAATCAAAATGATGTTAAAATGTGTGTGTTTCTTACAGTCTAGAGGCTGCTTATTCTGATGGAGGAAAACACTGACAGCATCCTTCATGATCACTGAAAGAACTGTTCTCCTTTCTCCTGCCCCACACTGATCTATCTGATCGGTGCAGTGCAGGGGAGAAAGTCACCAGGACTTGCACGGATGTTGCGCATCCTGTGTAGCTGAAAAAACTTCTGCAAGACTAGCCCTTGGACCTCTTTATGAAAAGAAGAACGACACTCCTGATATGTGAGGTGGCATGGATAGGGTCCCAATCAAACAAAGTTGTTGATTAGCCATTGAACCTTTCAGGTCATGTGATCAGTCACATTCCTGGAAGGAATTTCAAGATGTGGTAATGTATACGATGGATGAGTGTACATATATATATATATATATATATAAGTGTTTGTGTGTGTGGAGCTGCATGAGTATATAAGAGAGCTGTTGGTGTATGTAAGAAAGCTGTGTACAAGTATGTAGCAAAACAGTGCGTGTATGTAACAGAGGTGTGAGTGCATACTTCAAAGCTGTAGAAAAGCTATATGTGTTAGAACTGTGTTTGTGTATGGAGGAGAGTTGTGTGTGTATTTCGGAAAATTGCGTGTGTGATAGTAGTAGAGTTGTGTGTATGCAGGAGAGATGTGTGTATGTAGGAAAGAGGGTGGAAACTTATCAATGCTATAGGACCTATGCAAGAACCTAACATGATCAAATTTGACTCATGACAATACAGCTTTAAAAAATGCATTGGCAGCAATTGTACCGATCATCTACTTTCAATGAATTATCAGCAAATTGGTGAAAGTACACCTATTAAAAAAAAAATAACAGCCTCCTCCATATCCCCTCTAGCTGTCCTGTCCATCACCAAGATAGGTGCGTTTTCTGCCATTTTAGGTAGAAGTAATGTTCAACCAATTTGCTTCTAATTTAGACAAAGTAGTAGGAAAGTTTATCAAACAAACTCTACATATGAGCTCTATCTATTTTACAATACGTGTAATATGTATTCACAAAATGTCCATTTTCTATATGTGTGAACTTCACATCTTTTTTTTTTTTTAGTAAGTTTTAGTGCATGATGAGGTGGTGTTTACCTATAGGATCCACCATCTCTTGGACTGGGCACCATTGATGGTATTTATTGGGCCCCACGTTCTTAAGTAAATCTCAATATTGCTTCAAAAAGGTAGCTATGCATATACAGTTTACAGACAGAATGTTAACATATTAAGCAAGAGTGTGACAACTTATCAGTGCTAAATGTGCCATAAAAAAACCCAGCATGTAAAATTCTTAGCTTTGACAAGTGACAACATATCTGGCAAAATGCATTGTAAACCAAATGTAATTTTTAGCTGCAGTAAATTTTAGACAATCAAAATGATGTTAAAATGTGTGTGTTTCTTACAGTCTAGAGGCTGCTTATTCTGATGGAGGAAAACACTGACAGCATCCTTCATGATCACTGAAAGAACTGTTCTCCTTTCTCCTGCCCCACACTGATCTATCTGATCGGTGCAGTGCAGGGGAGAAAGTCACCAGGACTTGCACGGATGTTGCGCATCCTGTGTAGCTGAAAAAACTTCTGCAAGACTAGCCCTTGGACCTCTTTATGAAAAGAAGAACGACACTCCTGATATGTGAGGTGGCATGGATATGGTCCCAATCAAACAAAGTTGTTGATTAGCCATTGAACCTTTCAGGTCATGTGATCAGTCACATTCCTGGAAGGAATTTCAAGATGTGGTAATGTATACGATGGATGAGTGTACATATATATATATATATATATATAAGTGTTTGTGTGTGTGGAGCTGCATGAGTATATAAGAGAGCTGTTGGTGTATGTAAGAAAGCTGTGTACAAGTATGTAGCAAAACAGTGCGTGTATGTAACAGAGGTGTGAGTGCATACTTCAAAGCTGTAGAAAAGCTATATGTGTTAGAACTGTGTTTGTGTATGGAGGAGAGTTGTGTGTGTATTTCGGAAAATTGCGTGTGTGATAGTAGTAGAGTTGTGTGTATGCAGGAGAGATGTGTGTATGTAGGAAAGAGGGTGGAAACTTATCAATGCTATAGGACCTATGCAAGAACCTAACATGATCAAATTTGACTCATGACAATACAGCTTTAAAAAATGCATTGGCAGCAATTGTACCGATCATCTACTTTCAATGAATTATCAGCAAATTGGTGAAAGTACACCTATTAAAAAAAAAATAACAGCCTCCTCCATATCCCCTCTAGCTGTCCTGTCCATCACCAAGATAGGTGCGTTTTCTGCCATTTTAGGTAGAAGTAATGTTCAACCAATTTGCTTCTAATTTAGACAAAGTAGTAGGAAAGTTTATCAAACAAACTCTACATATGAGCTCTATCTATTTTACAATACGTGTAATATGTATTCACAAAATGTCCATTTTCTATATGTGTGAACTTCACATCTTTTTTTTTTTTTAGTAAGTTTTAGTGCATGATGAGGTGGTGTTTACCTATAGGATCCACCATCTCTTGGACTGGGCACCATTGATGGTATTTATTGGGCCCCACGTTCTTAAGTAAATCTCAATATTGCTTCAAAAAGGTAGCTATGCATATACAGTTTACAGACAGAATGTTAACATATTAAGCAAGAGTGTGACAACTTATCAGTGCTAAATGTGCCATAAAAAAACCCAGCATGTAAAATTCTTAGCTTTGACAAGTGACAACATATCTGGCAAAATGCATTGTAAACCAAATGTAATTTTTAGCTGCAGTAAATTTTAGACAATCAAAATGATGTTAAAATGTGTGTGTTTCTTACAGTCTAGAGGCTGCTTATTCTGATGGAGGAAAACACTGACAGCATCCTTCATGATCACTGAAAGAACTGTTCTCCTTTCTCCTGCCCCACACTGATCTATCTGATCGGTGCAGTGCAGGGGAGAAAGTCACCAGGACTTGCACGGATGTTGCGCATCCTGTGTAGCTGAAAAAACTTCTGCAAGACTAGCCCTTGGACCTCTTTATGAAAAGAAGAACGACACTCCTGATATGTGAGGTGGCATGGATAGGGTCCCAATCAAACAAAGTTGTTGATTAGCCATTGAACCTTTCAGGTCATGTGATCAGTCACATTCCTGGAAGGAATTTCAAGATGTGGTAATGTATACAATGGATGAGTGTACATATATATATATATATATATATAAGTGTTTGTGTGTGTGGAGCTGCATGAGTATATAAGAGAGCTGTTGGTGTATGTAAGAAAGCTGTGTACAAGTATGTAGCAAAACAGTGCGTGTATGTAACAGAGGTGTGAGTGCATACTTCAAAGCTGTAGAAAAGCTATATGTGTTAGAACTGTGTTTGTGTATGGAGGAGAGTTGTGTGTGTATTTCGGAAAATTGCGTGTGTGATAGTAGTAGAGTTGTGTGTATGCAGGAGAGATGTGTGTATGTAGGAAAGAGGGTGGAAACTTATCAATGCTATAGGACCTATGCAAGAACCTAACATGATCAAATTTGACTCATGACAATACAGCTTTAAAAAATGCATTGGCAGCAATTGTACCGATCATCTACTTTCAATGAATTATCAGCAAATTGGTGAAAGTACACCTATTAAAAAAAAAATAACAGCCTCCTCCATATCCCCTCTAGCTGTCCTGTCCATCACCAAGATAGGTGCGTTTTCTGCCATTTTAGGTAGAAGTAATGTTCAACCAATTTGCTTCTAATTTAGACAAAGTAGTAGGAAAGTTTATCAAACAAACTCTACATATGAGCTCTATCTATTTTACAATACGTGTAATATGTATTCACAAAATGTCCATTTTCTATATGTGTGAACTTCACATCTTTTTTTTTTTTTAGTAAGTTTTAGTGCATGATGAGGTGGTGTTTACCTATAGGATCCACCATCTCTTGGACTGGGCACCATTGATGGTATTTATTGGGCCCCACGTTCTTAAGTAAATCTCAATATTGCTTCAAAAAGGTAGCTATGCATATACAGTTTACAGACAGAATGTTAACATATTAAGCAAGAGTGTGACAACTTATCAGTGCTAAATGTGCCATAAAAAAACCCAGCATGTAAAATTCTTAGCTTTGACAAGTGACAACATATCTGGCAAAATGCATTGTAAACCAAATGTAATTTTTAGCTGCAGTAAATTTTAGACAATCAAAATGATGTTAAAATGTGTGTGTTTCTTACAGTCTAGAGGCTGCTTATTCTGATGGAGGAAAACACTGACAGCATCCTTCATGATCACTGAAAGAACTGTTCTCCTTTCTCCTGCCCCACACTGATCTATCTGATCGGTGCAGTGCAGGGGAGAAAGTCACCAGGACTTGCACGGATGTTGCGCATCCTGTGTAGCTGAAAAAACTTCTGCAAGACTAGCCCTTGGACCTCTTTATGAAAAGAAGAACGACACTCCTGATATGTGAGGTGGCATGGATAGGGTCCCAATCAAACAAAGTTGTTGATTAGCCATTGAACCTTTCAGGTCATGTGATCAGTCACATTCCTGGAAGGAATTTCAAGATGTGGTAATGTATACGATGGATGAGTGTACATATATATATATATATATATATAAGTGTTTGTGTGTGTGGAGCTGCATGAGTATATAAGAGAGCTGTTGGTGTATGTAAGAAAGCTGTGTACAAGTATGTAGCAAAACAGTGCGTGTATGTAACAGAGGTGTGAGTGCATACTTCAAAGCTGTAGAAAAGCTATATGTGTTAGAACTGTGTTTGTGTATGGAGGAGAGTTGTGTGTGTATTTCGGAAAATTGCGTGTGTGATAGTAGTAGAGTTGTGTGTATGCAGGAGAGATGTGTGTATGTAGGAAAGAGGGTGGAAACTTATCAATGCTATAGGACCTATGCAAGAACCTAACATGATCAAATTTGACTCATGACAATACAGCTTTAAAAAATGCATTGGCAGCAATTGTACCGATCATCTACTTTCAATGAATTATCAGCAAATTGGTGAAAGTACACCTATTAAAAAAAAAATAACAGCCTCCTCCATATCCCCTCTAGCTGTCCTGTCCATCACCAAGATAGGTGCGTTTTCTGCCATTTTAGGTAGAAGTAATGTTCAACCAATTTGCTTCTAATTTAGACAAAGTAGTAGGAAAGTTTATCAAACAAACTCTACATATGAGCTCTATCTATTTTACAATACGTGTAATATGTATTCACAAAATGTCCATCTTCTATATGTGTGAACTTCACATCTTTTTTTTTTTTAGTAAGTTTTAGTGCATGATGAGGTGGTGTTTACCTATAGGATCCACCATCTCTTGGACTGGGCACCATTGATGGTATTTATTGGGCCCCACGTTCTTAAGTAAATCTCAATATTGCTTCAAAAAGGTAGCTATGCATATACAGTTTACAGACAGAATGTTAACATATTAAGCAAGAGTGTGACAACTTATCAGTGCTAAATGTGCCATAAAAAAACCCAGCATGTAAAATTCTTAGCTTTGACAAGTGACAACATATCTGGCAAAATGCATTGTAAACCAAATGTAATTTTTAGCTGCAGTAAATTTTAGACAATCAAAATGATGTTAAAATGTGTGTGTTTCTTACAGTCTAGAGGCTGCTTATTCTGATGGAGGAAAACACTGACAGCATCCTTCATGATCACTGAAAGAACTGTTCTCCTTTCTCCTGCCCCACACTGATCTATCTGATCGGTGCAGTGCAGGGGAGAAAGTCACCAGGACTTGCACGGATGTTGCGCATCCTGTGTAGCTGAAAAAACTTCTGCAAGACTAGCCCTTGGACCTCTTTATGAAAAGAAGAACGACACTCCTGATATGTGAGGTGGCATGGATATGGTCCCAATCAAACAAAGTTGTTGATTAGCCATTGAACCTTTCAGGTCATGTGATCAGTCACATTCCTGGAAGGAATTTCAAGATGTGGTAATGTATACGATGGATGAGTGTACATATATATATATATATATATATAAGTGTTTGTGTGTGTGGAGCTGCATGAGTATATAAGAGAGCTGTTGGTGTATGTAAGAAAGCTGTGTACAAGTATGTAGCAAAACAGTGCGTGTATGTAACAGAGGTGTGAGTGCATACTTCAAAGCTGTAGAAAAGCTATATGTGTTAGAACTGTGTTTGTGTATGGAGGAGAGTTGTGTGTGTATTTCGGAAAATTGCGTGTGTGATAGTAGTAGAGTTGTGTGTATGCAGGAGAGATGTGTGTATGTAGGAAAGAGGGTGGAAACTTATCAATGCTATAGGACCTATGCAAGAACCTAACATGATCAAATTTGACTCATGACAATACAGCTTTAAAAAATGCATTGGCAGCAATTGTACCGATCATCTACTTTCAATGAATTATCAGCAAATTGGTGAAAGTACACCTATTAAAAAAAAAATAACAGCCTCCTCCATATCTCCTCTAGCTGTCCTGTCCATCACCAAGATAGGTGCGTTTTCTGCCATTTTAGGTAGAAGTAATGTTCAACCAATTTGCTTCTAATTTAGACAAAGTAGTAGGAAAGTTTATCAAACAAACTCTACATATGAGCTCTATCTATTTTACAATACGTGTAATATGTATTCACAAAATGTCCATTTTCTATATGTGTGAACTTCACATCTTTTTTTTTTTTTAGTAAGTTTTAGTGCATGATGAGGTGGTGTTTACCTATAGGATCCACCATCTCTTGGACTGGGCACCATTGATGGTATTTATTGGGCCCCACGTTCTTAAGTAAATCTCAATATTGCTTCAAAAAGGTAGCTATGCATATACAGTTTACAGACAGAATGTTAACATATTAAGCAAGAGTGTGACAACTTATCAGTGCTAAATGTGCCATAAAAAAACCCAGCATGTAAAATTCTTAGCTTTGACAAGTGACAACATATCTGGCAAAATGCATTGTAAACCAAATGTAATTTTTAGCTGCAGTAAATTTTAGACAATCAAAATGATGTTAAAATGTGTGTGTTTCTTACAGTCTAGAGGCTGCTTATTCTGATGGAGGAAAACACTGACAGCATCCTTCATGATCACTGAAAGAACTGTTCTCCTTTCTCCTGCCCCACACTGATCTATCTGATCGGTGCAGTGCAGGGGAGAAAGTCACCAGGACTTGCACGGATGTTGCGCATCCTGTGTAGCTGAAAAAACTTCTGCAAGACTAGCCCTTGGACCTCTTTATGAAAAGAAGAACGACACTCCTGATATGTGAGGTGGCATGGATAGGGTCCCAATCAAACAAAGTTGTTGATTAGCCATTGAACCTTTCAGGTCATGTGATCAGTCACATTCCTGGAAGGAATTTCAAGATGTGGTAATGTATACGATGGATGAGTGTACATATATATATATATATATATATAAGTGTTTGTGTGTGTGGAGCTGCATGAGTATATAAGAGAGCTGTTGGTGTATGTAAGAAAGCTGTGTACAAGTATGTAGCAAAACAGTGCGTGTATGTAACAGAGGTGTGAGTGCATACTTCAAAGCTGTAGAAAAGCTATATGTGTTAGAACTGTGTTTGTGTATGGAGGAGAGTTGTGTGTGTATTTCGGAAAATTGCGTGTGTGATAGTAGTAGAGTTGTGTGTATGCAGGAGAGATGTGTGTATGTAGGAAAGAGGGTGGAAACTTATCAATGCTATAGGACCTATGCAAGAACCTAACATGATCAAATTTGACTCATGACAATACAGCTTTAAAAAATGCATTGGCAGCAATTGTACCGATCATCTACTTTCAATGAATTATCAGCAAATTGGTGAAAGTACACCTATTAAAAAAAAAATAACAGCCTCCTCCATATCCCCTCTAGCTGTCCTGTCCATCACCAAGATAGGTGCGTTTTCTGCCATTTTAGGTAGAAGTAATGTTCAACCAATTTGCTTCTAATTTAGACAAAGTAGTAGGAAAGTTTATCAAACAAACTCTACATATGAGCTCTATCTATTTTACAATACGTGTAATATGTATTCACAAAATGTCCATCTTCTATATGTGTGAACTTCACATCTTTTTTTTTTTTAGTAAGTTTTAGTGCATGATGAGGTGGTGTTTACCTATAGGATCCACCATCTCTTGGACTGGGCACCATTGATGGTATTTATTGGGCCCCACGTTCTTAAGTAAATCTCAATATTGCTTCAAAAAGGTAGCTATGCATATACAGTTTACAGACAGAATGTTAACATATTAAGCAAGAGTGTGACAACTTATCAGTGCTAAATGTGCCATAAAAAAACCCAGCATGTAAAATTCTTAGCTTTGACAAGTGACAACATATCTGGCAAAATGCATTGTAAACCAAATGTAATTTTTAGCTGCAGTAAATTTTAGACAATCAAAATGATGTTAAAATGTGTGTGTTTCTTACAGTCTAGAGGCTGCTTATTCTGATGGAGGAAAACACTGACAGCATCCTTCATGATCACTGAAAGAACTGTTCTCCTTTCTCCTGCCCCACACTGATCTATCTGATCGGTGCAGTGCAGGGGAGAAAGTCACCAGGACTTGCACGGATGTTGCGCATCCTGTGTAGCTGAAAAAACTTCTGCAAGACTAGCCCTTGGACCTCTTTATGAAAAGAAGAACGACACTCCTGATATGTGAGGTGGCATGGATATGGTCCCAATCAAACAAAGTTGTTGATTAGCCATTGAACCTTTCAGGTCATGTGATCAGTCACATTCCTGGAAGGAATTTCAAGATGTGGTAATGTATACGATGGATGAGTGTACATATATATATATATATATATATATATATATAAGTGTTTGTGTGTGTGGAGCTGCATGAGTATATAAGAGAGCTGTTGGTGTATGTAAGAAAGCTGTGTACAAGTATGTAGCAAAACAGTGCGTGTATGTAACAGAGGTGTGAGTGCATACTTCAAAGCTGTAGAAAAGCTATATGTGTTAGAACTGTGTTTGTGTATGGAGGAGAGTTGTGTGTGTATTTCGGAAAATTGCGTGTGTGATAGTAGTAGAGTTGTGTGTATGCAGGAGAGATGTGTGTATGTAGGAAAGAGGGTGGAAACTTATCAATGCTATAGGACCTATGCAAGAACCTAACATGATCAAATTTGACTCATGACAATACAGCTTTAAAAAATGCATTGGCAGCAATTGTACCGATCATCTACTTTCAATGAATTATCAGCAAATTGGTGAAAGTACACCTATTAAAAAAAAAATAACAGCCTCCTCCATATCCCCTCTAGCTGTCCTGTCCATCACCAAGATAGGTGCGTTTTCTGCCATTTTAGGTAGAAGTAATGTTCAACCAATTTGCTTCTAATTTAGACAAAGTAGTAGGAAAGTTTATCAAACAAACTCTACATATGAGCTCTATCTATTTTACAATACGTGTAATATGTATTCACAAAATGTCCATTTTCTATATGTGTGAACTTCACATCTTTTTTTTTTTTTAGTAAGTTTTAGTGCATGATGAGGTGGTGTTTACCTATAGGATCCACCATCTCTTGGACTGGGCACCATTGATGGTATTTATTGGGCCCCACGTTCTTAAGTAAATCTCAATATTGCTTCAAAAAGGTAGCTATGCATATACAGTTTACAGACAGAATGTTAACATATTAAGCAAGAGTGTGACAACTTATCAGTGCTAAATGTGCCATAAAAAAACCCAGCATGTAAAATTCTTAGCTTTGACAAGTGACAACATATCTGGCAAAATGCATTGTAAACCAAATGTAATTTTTAGCTGCAGTAAATTTTAGACAATCAAAATGATGTTAAAATGTGTGTGTTTCTTACAGTCTAGAGGCTGCTTATTCTGATGGAGGAAAACACTGACAGCATCCTTCATGATCACTGAAAGAACTGTTCTCCTTTCTCCTGCCCCACACTGATCTATCTGATCGGTGCAGTGCAGGGGAGAAAGTCACCAGGACTTGCACGGATGTTGCGCATCCTGTGTAGCTGAAAAAACTTCTGCAAGACTAGCCCTTGGACCTCTTTATGAAAAGAAGAACGACACTCCTGATATGTGAGGTGGCATGGATAGGGTCCCAATCAAACAAAGTTGTTGATTAGCCATTGAACCTTTCAGGTCATGTGATCAGTCACATTCCTGGAAGGAATTTCAAGATGTGGTAATGTATACGATGGATGAGTGTACATATATATATATATATATATATATATAAGTGTTTGTGTGTGTGGAGCTGCATGAGTATATAAGAGAGCTGTTGGTGTATGGTATGTAAGAAAGCTATGTACAAGTATGTAGCAAAACAGTGCGTGTATGTAACAGAGGTGTGAGTGCATACTTCAAAGCTGTAGAAAAGCTATATGTGTTAGAACTGTGTTTGTGTATGGAGGAGAGTTGTGTGTGTATTTCGGAAAATTGCGTGTGTGATAGTAGTAGAGTTGTGTGTATGCAGGAGAGATGTGTGTATGTAGGAAAGAGGGTGGAAACTTATCAATGCTATAGGACCTATGCAAGAACCTAACATGATCAAATTTGACTCATGACAATACAGCTTTAAAAAATGCATTGGCAGCAATTGTACCGATCATCTACTTTCAATGAATTATCAGCAAATTGGTGAAAGTACACCTATTAAAAAAAAAATAACAGCCTCCTCCATATCCCCTCTAGCTGTCCTGTCCATCACCAAGATAGGTGCGTTTTCTGCCATTTTAGGTAGAAGTAATGTTCAACCAATTTGCTTCTAATTTAGACAAAGTAGTAGGAAAGTTTATCAAACAAACTCTACATATGAGCTCTATCTATTTTACAATACGTGTAATATGTATTCACAAAATGTCCATTTTCTATATGTGTGAACTTCACATCTTTTTTTTTTTTAGTAAGTTTTAGTGCATGATGAGGTGGTGTTTACCTATAGGATCCACCATCTCTTGGACTGGGCACCATTGATGGTATTTATTGGGCCCCACGTTCTTAAGTAAATCTCAATATTGCTTCAAAAAGGTAGCTATGCATATACAGTTTACAGACAGAATGTTAACATATTAAGCAAGAGTGTGACAACTTATCAGTGCTAAATGTGCCATAAAAAAACCCAGCATGTAAAATTCTTAGCTTTGACAAGTGACAACATATCTGGCAAAATGCATTGTAAACCAAATGTAATTTTTAGCTGCAGTAAATTTTAGACAATCAAAATGATGTTAAAATGTGTGTGTTTCTTACAGTCTAGAGGCTGCTTATTCTGATGGAGGAAAACACTGACAGCATCCTTCATGATCACTGAAAGAACTGTTCTCCTTTCTCCTGCCCCACACTGATCTATCTGATCGGTGCAGTGCAGGGGAGAAAGTCACCAGGACTTGCACGGATGTTGCGCATCCTGTGTAGCTGAAAAAACTTCTGCAAGACTAGCCCTTGGACCTCTTTATGAAAAGAAGAACGACACTCCTGATATGTGAGGTGGCATGGATAGGGTCCCAATCAAACAAAGTTGTTGATTAGCCATTGAACCTTTCAGGTCATGTGATCAGTCACATTCCTGGAAGGAATTTCAAGATGTGGTAATGTATACGATGGATGAGTGTACATATATATATATATATATATAAGTGTTTGTGTGTGTGGAGCTGCATGAGTATATAAGAGAGCTGTTGGTGTATGGTATGTAAGAAAGCTATGTACAAGTATGTAGCAAAACAGTGCGTGTATGTAACAGAGGTGTGAGTGCATACTTCAAAGCTGTAGAAAAGCTATATGTGTTAGAACTGTGTTTGTGTATGGAGGAGAGTTGTGTGTGTATTTCGGAAAATTGCGTGTGTGATAGTAGTAGAGTTGTGTGTATGCAGGAGAGATGTGTGTATGTAGGAAAGAGGGTGGAAACTTATCAATGCTATAGGACCTATGCAAGAACCTAACATGATCAAATTTGACTCATGACAATACAGCTTTAAAAAATGCATTGGCAGCAATTGTACCGATCATCTACTTTCAATGAATTATCAGCAAATTGGTGAAAGTACACCTATTAAAAAAAAAATAACAGCCTCCTCCATATCCCCTCTAGCTGTCCTGTCCATCACCAAGATAGGTGCGTTTTCTGCCATTTTAGGTAGAAGTAATGTTCAACCAATTTGCTTCTAATTTAGACAAAGTAGTAGGAAAGTTTATCAAACAAACTCTACATATGAGCTCTATCTATTTTACAATACGTGTAATATGTATTCACAAAATGTCCATTTTCTATATGTGTGAACTTCACATCTTTTTTTTTTTTAGTAAGTTTTAGTGCATGATGAGGTGGTGTTTACCTATAGGATCCACCATCTCTTGGACTGGGCACCATTGATGGTATTTATTGGGCCCCACGTTCTTAAGTAAATCTCAATATTGCTTCAAAAAGGTAGCTATGCATATACAGTTTACAGACAGAATGTTAACATATTAAGCAAGAGTGTGACAACTTATCAGTGCTAAATGTGCCATAAAAAAACCCAGCATGTAAAATTCTTAGCTTTGACAAGTGACAACATATCTGGCAAAATGCATTGTAAACCAAATGTAATTTTTAGCTGCAGTAAATTTTAGACAATCAAAATGATGTTAAAATGTGTGTGTTTCTTACAGTCTAGAGGCTGCTTATTCTGATGGAGGAAAACACTGACAGCATCCTTCATGATCACTGAAAGAACTGTTCTCCTTTCTCCTGCCCCACACTGATCTATCTGATCGGTGCAGTGCAGGGGAGAAAGTCACCAGGACTTGCACGGATGTTGCGCATCCTGTGTAGCTGAAAAAACTTCTGCAAGACTAGCCCTTGGACCTCTTTATGAAAAGAAGAACGACACTCCTGATATGTGAGGTGGCATGGATAGGGTCCCAATCAAACAAAGTTGTTGATTAGCCATTGAACCTTTCAGGTCATGTGATCAGTCACATTCCTGGAAGGAATTTCAAGATGTGGTAATGTATACGATGGATGAGTGTACATATATATATATATATATATATATATAAGTGTTTGTGTGTGTGGAGCTGCATGAGTATATAAGAGAGCTGTTGGTGTATGGTATGTAAGAAAGCTATGTACAAGTATGTAGCAAAACAGTGCGTGTATGTAACAGAGGTGTGAGTGCATACTTCAAAGCTGTAGAAAAGCTATATGTGTTAGAACTGTGTTTGTGTATGGAGGAGAGTTGTGTGTGTATTTCGGAAAATTGCGTGTGTGATAGTAGTAGAGTTGTGTGTATGCAGGAGAGATGTGTGTATGTAGGAAAGAGGGTGGAAACTTATCAATGCTATAGGACCTATGCAAGAACCTAACATGATCAAATTTGACTCATGACAATACAGCTTTAAAAAATGCATTGGCAGCAATTGTACCGATCATCTACTTTCAATGAATTATCAGCAAATTGGTGAAAGTACACCTATTAAAAAAAAAATAACAGCCTCCTCCATATCCCCTCTAGCTGTCCTGTCCATCACCAAGATAGGTGCGTTTTCTGCCATTTTAGGTAGAAGTAATGTTCAACCAATTTGCTTCTAATTTAGACAAAGTAGTAGGAAAGTTTATCAAACAAACTCTACATATGAGCTCTATCTATTTTACAATACGTGTAATATGTATTCACAAAATGTCCATTTTCTATATGTGTGAACTTCACATCTTTTTTTTTTTTAGTAAGTTTTAGTGCATGATGAGGTGGTGTTTACCTATAGGATCCACCATCTCTTGGACTGGGCACCATTGATGGTATTTATTGGGCCCCACGTTCTTAAGTAAATCTCAATATTGCTTCAAAAAGGTAGCTATGCATATACAGTTTACAGACAGAATGTTAACATATTAAGCAAGAGTGTGACAACTTATCAGTGCTAAATGTGCCATAAAAAAACCCAGCATGTAAAATTCTTAGCTTTGACAAGTGACAACATATCTGGCAAAATGCATTGTAAACCAAATGTAATTTTTAGCTGCAGTAAATTTTAGACAATCAAAATGATGTTAAAATGTGTGTGTTTCTTACAGTCTAGAGGCTGCTTATTCTGATGGAGGAAAACACTGACAGCATCCTTCATGATCACTGAAAGAACTGTTCTCCTTTCTCCTGCCCCACACTGATCTATCTGATCGGTGCAGTGCAGGGGAGAAAGTCACCAGGACTTGCACGGATGTTGCGCATCCTGTGTAGCTGAAAAAACTTCTGCAAGACTAGCCCTTGGACCTCTTTATGAAAAGAAGAACGACACTCCTGATATGTGAGGTGGCATGGATAGGGTCCCAATCAAACAAAGTTGTTGATTAGCCATTGAACCTTTCAGGTCATGTGATCAGTCACATTCCTGGAAGGAATTTCAAGATGTGGTAATGTATACGATGGATGAGTGTACATATATATATATATATATATATATATATATATATATAAGTGTTTGTGTGTGTGGAGCTGCATGAGTATATAAGAGAGCTGTTGGTGTATGTAAGAAAGCTGTGTACAAGTATGTAGCAAAACAGTGCGTGTATGTAACAGAGGTGTGAGTGCATACTTCAAAGCTGTAGAAAAGCTATATGTGTTAGAACTGTGTTTGTGTATGGAGGAGAGTTGTGTGTGTATTTCGGAAAATTGCGGGTGTGATAGTAGTAGAGTTGTGTGTATGCAGGAGAGATGTGTGTATGTAGGAAAGAGGGTGGAAACTTATCAATGCTATAGGACCTATGCAAGAACCTAACATGATCAAATTTGACTCATGACAATACAGCTTTAAAAAATGCATTGGCAGCAATTGTACCGATCATCTACTTTCAATTAATTATCAGTAAATTGGTGAAAGTACACCTATTAAAAAAAAAATAACAGCCTCCTCCATATCCCCTCTAGCTGTCCTGTCCATCACCAAGATAGGTGCGTTTTCTGCCATTTTAGGTAGAAGTAATGTTCAACCAATTTGCTTCTAATTTAGACAAAGTAGTAGGAAAGTTTATCAAACAAACTCTACATATGAGCTCTATCTATTTTACAATACGTGTAATATGTATTCACAAAATGTCCATTTTCTATATGTGTGAACTTCACATCTTTTTTTTTTTTAGTAAGTTTTAGTGCATGATGAGGTGGTGTTTACCTATAGGATCCACCATCTCTTGGACTGGGCACCATTGATGGTATTTATTGGGCCCCACGTTCTTAAGTAAATCTCAATATTGCTTCAAAAAGGTAGCTATGCATATACAGTTTACAGACAGAATGTTAACATATTAAGCAAGAGTGTGACAACTTATCAGTGCTAAATGTGCCATAAAAAAACCCAGCATGTAAAATTCTTAGCTTTGACAAGTGACAACATATCTGGCAAAATGCATTGTAAACCAAATGTAATTTTTAGCTGCAGTAAATTTTAGACAATCAAAATGATGTTAAAATGTGTGTGTTTCTTACAGTCTAGAGGCTGCTTATTCTGATGGAGGAAAACACTGACAGCATCCTTCATGATCACTGAAAGAACTGTTCTCCTTTCTCCTGCCCCACACTGATCTATCTGATCGGTGCAGTGCAGGGGAGAAAGTCACCAGGACTTGCACGGATGTTGCGCATCCTGTGTAGCTGAAAAAACTTCTGCAAGACTAGCCCTTGGACCTCTTTATGAAAAGAAGAACGACACTCCTGATATGTGAGGTGGCATGGATAGGGTCCCAATCAAACAAAGTTGTTGATTAGCCATTGAACCTTTCAGGTCATGTGATCAGTCACATTCCTGGAAGGAATTTCAAGATGTGGTAATGTATACGATGGATGAGTGTACATATATATATATATATATATATATATAAGTGTTTGTGTGTGTGGAGCTGCATGAGTATATAAGAGAGCTGTTGGTGTATGGTATGTAAGAAAGCTATGTACAAGTATGTAGCAAAACAGTGCGTGTATGTAACAGAGGTGTGAGTGCATACTTCAAAGCTGTAGAAAAGCTATATGTGTTAGAACTGTGTTTGTGTATGGAGGAGAGTTGTGTGTGTATTTCGGAAAATTGCGTGTGTGATAGTAGTAGAGTTGTGTGTATGCAGGAGAGATGTGTGTATGTAGGAAAGAGGGTGGAAACTTATCAATGCTATAGGACCTATGCAAGAACCTAACATGATCAAATTTGACTCATGACAATACAGCTTTAAAAAATGCATTGGCAGCAATTGTACCGATCATCTACTTTCAATGAATTATCAGCAAATTGGTGAAAGTACACCTATTAAAAAAAAAATAACAGCCTCCTCCATATCCCCTCTAGCTGTCCTGTCCATCACCAAGATAGGTGCGTTTTCTGCCATTTTAGGTAGAAGTAATGTTCAACCAATTTGCTTCTAATTTAGACAAAGTAGTAGGAAAGTTTATCAAACAAACTCTACATATGAGCTCTATCTATTTTACAATACGTGTAATATGTATTCACAAAATGTCCATTTTCTATATGTGTGAACTTCACATCTTTTTTTTTTTTAGTAAGTTTTAGTGCATGATGAGGTGGTGTTTACCTATAGGATCCACCATCTCTTGGACTGGGCACCATTGATGGTATTTATTGGGCCCCACGTTCTTAAGTAAATCTCAATATTGCTTCAAAAAGGTAGCTATGCATATACAGTTTACAGACAGAATGTTAACATATTAAGCAAGAGTGTGACAACTTATCAGTGCTAAATGTGCCATAAAAAAACCCAGCATGTAAAATTCTTAGCTTTGACAAGTGACAACATATCTGGCAAAATGCATTGTAAACCAAATGTAATTTTTAGCTGCAGTAAATTTTAGACAATCAAAATGATGTTAAAATGTGTGTGTTTCTTACAGTCTAGAGGCTGCTTATTCTGATGGAGGAAAACACTGACAGCATCCTTCATGATCACTGAAAGAACTGTTCTCCTTTCTCCTGCCCCACACTGATCTATCTGATCGGTGCAGTGCAGGGGAGAAAGTCACCAGGACTTGCACGGATGTTGCGCATCCTGTGTAGCTGAAAAAACTTCTGCAAGACTAGCCCTTGGACCTCTTTATGAAAAGAAGAACGACACTCCTGATATGTGAGGTGGCATGGATAGGGTCCCAATCAAACAAAGTTGTTGATTAGCCATTGAACCTTTCAGGTCATGTGATCAGTCACATTCCTGGAAGGAATTTCAAGATGTGGTAATGTATACGATGGATGAGTGTACATATATATATATATATATATATATATATAAGTGTTTGTGTGTGTGGAGCTGCATGAGTATATAAGAGAGCTGTTGGTGTATGGTATGTAAGAAAGCTATGTACAAGTATGTAGCAAAACAGTGCGTGTATGTAACAGAGGTGTGAGTGCATACTTCAAAGCTGTAGAAAAGCTATATGTGTTAGAACTGTGTTTGTGTATGGAGGAGAGTTGTGTGTGATAGTAGTAGAGTTGTGTGTATGCAGGAGAGATGTGTGTATGTAGGAAAGAGGGTGGAAACTTATCAATGCTATAGGACCTATGCAAGAACCTAACATGATCAAATTTGACTCATGACAATACAGCTTTAAAAAATGCATTGGCAGCAATTGTACCGATCATCTACTTTCAATGAATTATCAGCAAATTGGTGAAAGTACACCTATTAAAAAAAAAATAACAGCCTCCTCCATATCCCCTCTAGCTGTCCTGTCCATCACCAAGATAGGTGCGTTTTCTGCCATTTTAGGTAGAAGTAATGTTCAACCAATTTGCTTCTAATTTAGACAAAGTAGTAGGAAAGTTTATCAAACAAACTCTACATATGAGCTCTATCTATTTTACAATACGTGTAATATGTATTCACAAAATGTCCATTTTCTATATGTGTGAACTTCACATCTTTTTTTTTTTTAGTAAGTTTTAGTGCATGATGAGGTGGTGTTTACCTATAGGATCCACCATCTCTTGGACTGGGCACCATTGATGGTATTTATTGGGCCCCACGTTCTTAAGTAAATCTCAATATTGCTTCAAAAAGGTAGCTATGCATATACAGTTTACAGACAGAATGTTAACATATTAAGCAAGAGTGTGACAACTTATCAGTGCTAAATGTGCCATAAAAAAACCCAGCATGTAAAATTCTTAGCTTTGACAAGTGACAACATATCTGGCAAAATGCATTGTAAACCAAATGTAATTTTTAGCTGCAGTAAATTTTAGACAATCAAAATGATGTTAAAATGTGTGTGTTTCTTACAGTCTAGAGGCTGCTTATTCTGATGGAGGAAAACACTGACAGCATCCTTCATGATCACTGAAAGAACTGTTCTCCTTTCTCCTGCCCCACACTGATCTATCTGATCGGTGCAGTGCAGGGGAGAAAGTCACCAGGACTTGCACGGATGTTGCGCATCCTGTGTAGCTGAAAAAACTTCTGCAAGACTAGCCCTTGGACCTCTTTATGAAAAGAAGAACGACACTCCTGATATGTGAGGTGGCATGGATAGGGTCCCAATCAAACAAAGTTGTTGATTAGCCATTGAACCTTTCAGGTCATGTGATCAGTCACATTCCTGGAAGGAATTTCAAGATGTGGTAATGTATACGATGGATGAGTGTACATATATATATATATATATATATATATATATAAGTGTTTGTGTGTGTGGAGCTGCATGAGTATATAAGAGAGCTGTTGGTGTATGTAAGAAAGCTGTGTACAAGTATGTAGCAAAACAGTGCGTGTATGTAACAGAGGTGTGAGTGCATACTTCAAAGCTGTAGAAAAGCTATATGTGTTAGAACTGTGTTTGTGTATGGAGGAGAGTTGTGTGTGTATTTCGGAAAATTGCGGGTGTGATAGTAGTAGAGTTGTGTGTATGCAGGAGAGATGTGTGTATGTAGGAAAGAGGGTGGAAACTTATCAATGCTATAGGACCTATGCAAGAACCTAACATGATCAAATTTGACTCATGACAATACAGCTTTAAAAAATGCATTGGCAGCAATTGTACCGATCATCTACTTTCAATTAATTATCAGTAAATTGGTGAAAGTACACCTATTAAAAAAAAAATAACAGCCTCCTCCATATCCCCTCTAGCTGTCCTGTCCATCACCAAGATAGGTGCGTTTTCTGCCATTTTAGGTAGAAGTAATGTTCAACCAATTTGCTTCTAATTTAGACAAAGTAGTAGGAAAGTTTATCAAACAAACTCTACATATGAGCTCTATCTATTTTACAATACGTGTAATATGTATTCACAAAATGTCCATTTTCTATATGTGTGAACTTCACATCTTTTTTTTTTTTAGTAAGTTTTAGTGCATGATGAGGTGGTGTTTACCTATAGGATCCACCATCTCTTGGACTGGGCACCATTGATGGTATTTATTGGGCCCCACGTTCTTAAGTAAATCTCAATATTGCTTCAAAAAGGTAGCTATGCATATACAGTTTACAGACAGAATGTTAACATATTAAGCAAGAGTGTGACAACTTATCAGTGCTAAATGTGCCATAAAAAAACCCAGCATGTAAAATTCTTAGCTTTGACAAGTGACAACATATCTGGCAAAATGCATTGTAAACCAAATGTAATTTTTAGCTGCAGTAAATTTTAGACAATCAAAATGATGTTAAAATGTGTGTGTTTCTTACAGTCTAGAGGCTGCTTATTCTGATGGAGGAAAACACTGACAGCATCCTTCATGATCACTGAAAGAACTGTTCTCCTTTCTCCTGCCCCACACTGATCTATCTGATCGGTGCAGTGCAGGGGAGAAAGTCACCAGGACTTGCACGGATGTTGCGCATCCTGTGTAGCTGAAAAAACTTCTGCAAGACTAGCCCTTGGACCTCTTTATGAAAAGAAGAACGACACTCCTGATATGTGAGGTGGCATGGATAGGGTCCCAATCAAACAAAGTTGTTGATTAGCCATTGAACCTTTCAGGTCATGTGATCAGTCACATTCCTGGAAGGAATTTCAAGATGTGGTAATGTATACGATGGATGAGTGTACATATATATATATATATATATATATAAGTGTTTGTGTGTGTGGAGCTGCATGAGTATATAAGAGAGCTGTTGGTGTATGGTATGTAAGAAAGCTATGTACAAGTATGTAGCAAAACAGTGCGTGTATGTAACAGAGGTGTGAGTGCATACTTCAAAGCTGTAGAAAAGCTATATGTGTTAGAACTGTGTTTGTGTATGGAGGAGAGTTGTGTGTGTATTTCGGAAAATTGCGTGTGTGATAGTAGTAGAGTTGTGTGTATGCAGGAGAGATGTGTGTATGTAGGAAAGAGGGTGGAAACTTATCAATGCTATAGGACCTATGCAAGAACCTAACATGATCAAATTTGACTCATGACAATACAGCTTTAAAAAATGCATTGGCAGCAATTGTACCGATCATCTACTTTCAATGAATTATCAGCAAATTGGTGAAAGTACACCTATTAAAAAAAAAATAACAGCCTCCTCCATATCCCCTCTAGCTGTCCTGTCCATCACCAAGATAGGTGCGTTTTCTGCCATTTTAGGTAGAAGTAATGTTCAACCAATTTGCTTCTAATTTAGACAAAGTAGTAGGAAAGTTTATCAAACAAACTCTACATATGAGCTCTATCTATTTTACAATACGTGTAATATGTATTCACAAAATGTCCATTTTCTATATGTGTGAACTTCACATCTTTTTTTTTTTTAGTAAGTTTTAGTGCATGATGAGGTGGTGTTTACCTATAGGATCCACCATCTCTTGGACTGGGCACCATTGATGGTATTTATTGGGCCCCACGTTCTTAAGTAAATCTCAATATTGCTTCAAAAAGGTAGCTATGCATATACAGTTTACAGACAGAATGTTAACATATTAAGCAAGAGTGTGACAACTTATCAGTGCTAAATGTGCCATAAAAAAACCCAGCATGTAAAATTCTTAGCTTTGACAAGTGACAACATATCTGGCAAAATGCATTGTAAACCAAATGTAATTTTTAGCTGCAGTAAATTTTAGACAATCAAAATGATGTTAAAATGTGTGTGTTTCTTACAGTCTAGAGGCTGCTTATTCTGATGGAGGAAAACACTGACAGCATCCTTCATGATCACTGAAAGAACTGTTCTCCTTTCTCCTGCCCCACACTGATCTATCTGATCGGTGCAGTGCAGGGGAGAAAGTCACCAGGACTTGCACGGATGTTGCGCATCCTGTGTAGCTGAAAAAACTTCTGCAAGACTAGCCCTTGGACCTCTTTATGAAAAGAAGAACGACACTCCTGATATGTGAGGTGGCATGGATAGGGTCCCAATCAAACAAAGTTGTTGATTAGCCATTGAACCTTTCAGGTCATGTGATCAGTCACATTCCTGGAAGGAATTTCAAGATGTGGTAATGTATACGATGGATGAGTGTACATATATATATATATATATATATATAAGTGTTTGTGTGTGTGGAGCTGCATGAGTATATAAGAGAGCTGTTGGTGTATGTAAGAAAGCTGTGTACAAGTATGTAGCAAAACAGTGCGTGTATGTAACAGAGGTGTGAGTGCATACTTCAAAGCTGTAGAAAAGCTATATGTGTTAGAACTGTGTTTGTGTATGGAGGAGAGTTGTGTGTGTATTTCGGAAAATTGCGTGTGTGATAGTAGTAGAGTTGTGTGTATGCAGGAGAGATGTGTGTATGTAGGAAAGAGGGTGGAAACTTATCAATGCTATAGGACCTATGCAAGAACCTAACATGATCAAATTTGACTCATGACAATACAGCTTTAAAAAATGCATTGGCAGCAATTGTACCGATCATCTACTTTCAATGAATTATCAGCAAATTGGTGAAAGTACACCTATTAAAAAAAAAATAACAGCCTCCTCCATATCCCCTCTAGCTGTCCTGTCCATCACCAAGATAGGTGCGTTTTCTGCCATTTTAGGTAGAAGTAATGTTCAACCAATTTGCTTCTAATTTAGACAAAGTAGTAGGAAAGTTTATCAAACAAACTCTACATATGAGCTCTATCTATTTTACAATACGTGTAATATGTATTCACAAAATGTCCATTTTCTATATGTGTGAACTTCACATCTTTTTTTTTTTTAGTAAGTTTTAGTGCATGATGAGGTGGTGTTTACCTATAGGATCCACCATCTCTTGGACTGGGCACCATTGATGGTATTTATTGGGCCCCACGTTCTTAAGTAAATCTCAATATTGCTTCAAAAAGGTAGCTATGCATATACAGTTTACAGACAGAATGTTAACATATTAAGCAAGAGTGTGACAACTTATCAGTGCTAAATGTGCCATAAAAAAACCCAGCATGTAAAATTCTTAGCTTTGACAAGTGACAACATATCTGGCAAAATGCATTGTAAACCAAATGTAATTTTTAGCTGCAGTAAATTTTAGACAATCAAAATGATGTTAAAATGTGTGTGTTTCTTACAGTCTAGAGGCTGCTTATTCTGATGGAGGAAAACACTGACAGCATCCTTCATGATCACTGAAAGAACTGTTCTCCTTTCTCCTGCCCCACACTGATCTATCTGATCGGTGCAGTGCAGGGGAGAAAGTCACCAGGACTTGCACGGATGTTGCGCATCCTGTGTAGCTGAAAAAACTTCTGCAAGACTAGCCCTTGGACCTCTTTATGAAAAGAAGAACGACACTCCTGATATGTGAGGTGGCATGGATAGGGTCCCAATCAAACAAAGTTGTTGATTAGCCATTGAACCTTTCAGGTCATGTGATCAGTCACATTCCTGGAAGGAATTTCAAGATGTGGTAATGTATACGATGGATGAGTGTACATATATATATATATATATATATATATATATATAAGTGTTTGTGTGTGTGGAGCTGCATGAGTATATAAGAGAGCTGTTGGTGTATGTAAGAAAGCTGTGTACAAGTATGTAGCAAAACAGTGCGTGTATGTAACAGAGGTGTGAGTGCATACTTCAAAGCTGTAGAAAAGCTATATGTGTTAGAACTGTGTTTGTGTATGGAGGAGAGTTGTGTGTGTATTTCGGAAAATTGCGGGTGTGATAGTAGTAGAGTTGTGTGTATGCAGGAGAGATGTGTGTATGTAGGAAAGAGGGTGGAAACTTATCAATGCTATAGGACCTATGCAAGAACCTAACATGATCAAATTTGACTCATGACAATACAGCTTTAAAAAATGCATTGGCAGCAATTGTACCGATCATCTACTTTCAATGAATTATCAGCAAATTGGTGAAAGTACACCTATTAAAAAAAAAATAACAGCCTCCTCCATATCCCCTCTAGCTGTCCTGTCCATCACCAAGATAGGTGCGTTTTCTGCCATTTTAGGTAGAAGTAATGTTCAACCAATTTGCTTCTAATTTAGACAAAGTAGTAGGAAAGTTTATCAAACAAACTCTACATATGAGCTCTATCTATTTTACAATACGTGTAATATGTATTCACAAAATGTCCATTTTCTATATGTGTGAACTTCACATCTTTTTTTTTTTTAGTAAGTTTTAGTGCATGATGAGGTGGTGTTTACCTATAGGATCCACCATCTCTTGGACTGGGCACCATTGATGGTATTTATTGGGCCCCACGTTCTTAAGTAAATCTCAATATTGCTTCAAAAAGGTAGCTATGCATATACAGTTTACAGACAGAATGTTAACATATTAAGCAAGAGTGTGACAACTTATCAGTGCTAAATGTGCCATAAAAAAACCCAGCATGTAAAATTCTTAGCTTTGACAAGTGACAACATATCTGGCAAAATGCATTGTAAACCAAATGTAATTTTTAGCTGCAGTAAATTTTAGACAATCAAAATGATGTTAAAATGTGTGTGTTTCTTACAGTCTAGAGGCTGCTTATTCTGATGGAGGAAAACACTGACAGCATCCTTCATGATCACTGAAAGAACTGTTCTCCTTTCTCCTGCCCCACACTGATCTATCTGATCGGTGCAGTGCAGGGGAGAAAGTCACCAGGACTTGCACGGATGTTGCGCATCCTGTGTAGCTGAAAAAACTTCTGCAAGACTAGCCCTTGGACCTCTTTATGAAAAGAAGAACGACACTCCTGATATGTGAGGTGGCATGGATAGGGTCCCAATCAAACAAAGTTGTTGATTAGCCATTGAACCTTTCAGGTCATGTGATCAGTCACATTCCTGGAAGGAATTTCAAGATGTGGTAATGTATACGATGGATGAGTGTACATATATATATATATATATATATATATATATAAGTGTTTGTGTGTGTGGAGCTGCATGAGTATATAAGAGAGCTGTTGGTGTATGTAAGAAAGCTGTGTACAAGTATGTAGCAAAACAGTGCGTGTATGTAACAGAGGTGTGAGTGCATACTTCAAAGCTGTAGAAAAGCTATATGTGTTAGAACTGTGTTTGTGTATGGAGGAGAGTTGTGTGTGTATTTCGGAAAATTGCGGGTGTGATAGTAGTAGAGTTGTGTGTATGCAGGAGAGATGTGTGTATGTAGGAAAGAGGGTGGAAACTTATCAATGCTATAGGACCTATGCAAGAACCTAACATGATCAAATTTGACTCATGACAATACAGCTTTAAAAAATGCATTGGCAGCAATTGTACCGATCATCTACTTTCAATTAATTATCAGTAAATTGGTGAAAGTACACCTATTAAAAAAAAAATAACAGCCTCCTCCATATCCCCTCTAGCTGTCCTGTCCATCACCAAGATAGGTGCGTTTTCTGCCATTTTAGGTAGAAGTAATGTTCAACCAATTTGCTTCTAATTTAGACAAAGTAGTAGGAAAGTTTATCAAACAAACTCTACATATGAGCTCTATCTATTTTACAATACGTGTAATATGTATTCACAAAATGTCCATTTTCTATATGTGTGAACTTCACATCTTTTTTTTTTTTAGTAAGTTTTAGTGCATGATGAGGTGGTGTTTACCTATAGGATCCACCATCTCTTGGACTGGGCACCATTGATGGTATTTATTGGGCCCCACGTTCTTAAGTAAATCTCAATATTGCTTCAAAAAGGTAGCTATGCATATACAGTTTACAGACAGAATGTTAACATATTAAGCAAGAGTGTGACAACTTATCAGTGCTAAATGTGCCATAAAAAAACCCAGCATGTAAAATTCTTAGCTTTGACAAGTGACAACATATCTGGCAAAATGCATTGTAAACCAAATGTAATTTTTAGCTGCAGTAAATTTTAGACAATCAAAATGATGTTAAAATGTGTGTGTTTCTTACAGTCTAGAGGCTGCTTATTCTGATGGAGGAAAACACTGACAGCATCCTTCATGATCACTGAAAGAACTGTTCTCCTTTCTCCTGCCCCACACTGATCTATCTGATCGGTGCAGTGCAGGGGAGAAAGTCACCAGGACTTGCACGGATGTTGCGCATCCTGTGTAGCTGAAAAAACTTCTGCAAGACTAGCCCTTGGACCTCTTTATGAAAAGAAGAACGACACTCCTGATATGTGAGGTGGCATGGATAGGGTCCCAATCAAACAAAGTTGTTGATTAGCCATTGAACCTTTCAGGTCATGTGATCAGTCACATTCCTGGAAGGAATTTCAAGATGTGGTAATGTATACGATGGATGAGTGTACATATATATATATATATATATATATATATAAGTGTTTGTGTGTGTGGAGCTGCATGAGTATATAAGAGAGCTGTTGGTGTATGTAAGAAAGCTGTGTACAAGTATGTAGCAAAACAGTGCGTGTATGTAACAGAGGTGTGAGTGCATACTTCAAAGCTGTAGAAAAGCTATATGTGTTAGAACTGTGTTTGTGTATGGAGGAGAGTTGTGTGTGTATTTCGGAAAATTGCGGGTGTGATAGTAGTAGAGTTGTGTGTATGCAGGAGAGATGTGTGTATGTAGGAAAGAGGGTGGAAACTTATCAATGCTATAGGACCTATGCAAGAACCTAACATGATCAAATTTGACTCATGACAATACAGCTTTAAAAAATGCATTGGCAGCAATTGTACCGATCATCTACTTTCAATGAATTATCAGCAAATTGGTGAAAGTACACCTATTAAAAAAAAAATAACAGCCTCCTCCATATCCCCTCTAGCTGTCCTGTCCATCACCAAGATAGGTGCGTTTTCTGCCATTTTAGGTAGAAGTAATGTTCAACCAATTTGCTTCTAATTTAGACAAAGTAGTAGGAAAGTTTATCAAACAAACTCTACATATGAGCTCTATCTATTTTACAATACGTGTAATATGTATTCACAAAATGTCCATTTTCTATATGTGTGAACTTCACATCTTTTTTTTTTTTAGTAAGTTTTAGTGCATGATGAGGTGGTGTTTACCTATAGGATCCACCATCTCTTGGACTGGGCACCATTGATGGTATTTATTGGGCCCCACGTTCTTAAGTAAATCTCAATATTGCTTCAAAAAGGTAGCTATGCATATACAGTTTACAGACAGAATGTTAACATATTAAGCAAGAGTGTGACAACTTATCAGTGCTAAATGTGCCATAAAAAAACCCAGCATGTAAAATTCTTAGCTTTGACAAGTGACAACATATCTGGCAAAATGCATTGTAAACCAAATGTAATTTTTAGCTGCAGTAAATTTTAGACAATCAAAATGATGTTAAAATGTGTGTGTTTCTTACAGTCTAGAGGCTGCTTATTCTGATGGAGGAAAACACTGACAGCATCCTTCATGATCACTGAAAGAACTGTTCTCCTTTCTCCTGCCCCACACTGATCTATCTGATCGGTGCAGTGCAGGGGAGAAAGTCACCAGGACTTGCACGGATGTTGCGCATCCTGTGTAGCTGAAAAAACTTCTGCAAGACTAGCCCTTGGACCTCTTTATGAAAAGAAGAACGACACTCCTGATATGTGAGGTGGCATGGATAGGGTCCCAATCAAACAAAGTTGTTGATTAGCCATTGAACCTTTCAGGTCATGTGATCAGTCACATTCCTGGAAGGAATTTCAAGATGTGGTAATGTATACGATGGATGAGTGTACATATATATATATATATATATATATATATATAAGTGTTTGTGTGTGTGGAGCTGCATGAGTATATAAGAGAGCTGTTGGTGTATGTAAGAAAGCTGTGTACAAGTATGTAGCAAAACAGTGCGTGTATGTAACAGAGGTGTGAGTGCATACTTCAAAGCTGTAGAAAAGCTATATGTGTTAGAACTGTGTTTGTGTATGGAGGAGAGTTGTGTGTGTATTTCGGAAAATTGCGGGTGTGATAGTAGTAGAGTTGTGTGTATGCAGGAGAGATGTGTGTATGTAGGAAAGAGGGTGGAAACTTATCAATGCTATAGGACCTATGCAAGAACCTAACATGATCAAATTTGACTCATGACAATACAGCTTTAAAAAATGCATTGGCAGCAATTGTACCGATCATCTACTTTCAATTAATTATCAGTAAATTGGTGAAAGTACACCTATTAAAAAAAAAATAACAGCCTCCTCCATATCCCCTCTAGCTGTCCTGTCCATCACCAAGATAGGTGCGTTTTCTGCCATTTTAGGTAGAAGTAATGTTCAACCAATTTGCTTCTAATTTAGACAAAGTAGTAGGAAAGTTTATCAAACAAACTCTACATATGAGCTCTATCTATTTTACAATACGTGTAATATGTATTCACAAAATGTCCATTTTCTATATGTGTGAACTTCACATCTTTTTTTTTTTTAGTAAGTTTTAGTGCATGATGAGGTGGTGTTTACCTATAGGATCCACCATCTCTTGGACTGGGCACCATTGATGGTATTTATTGGGCCCCACGTTCTTAAGTAAATCTCAATATTGCTTCAAAAAGGTAGCTATGCATATACAGTTTACAGACAGAATGTTAACATATTAAGCAAGAGTGTGACAACTTATCAGTGCTAAATGTGCCATAAAAAAACCCAGCATGTAAAATTCTTAGCTTTGACAAGTGACAACATATCTGGCAAAATGCATTGTAAACCAAATGTAATTTTTAGCTGCAGTAAATTTTAGACAATCAAAATGATGTTAAAATGTGTGTGTTTCTTACAGTCTAGAGGCTGCTTATTCTGATGGAGGAAAACACTGACAGCATCCTTCATGATCACTGAAAGAACTGTTCTCCTTTCTCCTGCCCCACACTGATCTATCTGATCGGTGCAGTGCAGGGGAGAAAGTCACCAGGACTTGCACGGATGTTGCGCATCCTGTGTAGCTGAAAAAACTTCTGCAAGACTAGCCCTTGGACCTCTTTATGAAAAGAAGAACGACACTCCTGATATGTGAGGTGGCATGGATAGGGTCCCAATCAAACAAAGTTGTTGATTAGCCATTGAACCTTTCAGGTCATGTGATCAGTCACATTCCTGGAAGGAATTTCAAGATGTGGTAATGTATACGATGGATGAGTGTACATATATATATATATATATATATATATATATATATAAGTGTTTGTGTGTGTGGAGCTGCATGAGTATATAAGAGAGCTGTTGGTGTATGTAAGAAAGCTGTGTACAAGTATGTAGCAAAACAGTGCGTGTATGTAACAGAGGTGTGAGTGCATACTTCAAAGCTGTAGAAAAGCTATATGTGTTAGAACTGTGTTTGTGTATGGAGGAGAGTTGTGTGTGTATTTCGGAAAATTGCGGGTGTGATAGTAGTAGAGTTGTGTGTATGCAGGAGAGATGTGTGTATGTAGGAAAGAGGGTGGAAACTTATCAATGCTATAGGACCTATGCAAGAACCTAACATGATCAAATTTGACTCATGACAATACAGCTTTAAAAAATGCATTGGCAGCAATTGTACCGATCATCTACTTTCAATTAATTATCAGTAAATTGGTGAAAGTACACCTATTAAAAAAAAAATAACAGCCTCCTCCATATCCCCTCTAGCTGTCCTGTCCATCACCAAGATAGGTGCGTTTTCTGCCATTTTAGGTAGAAGTAATGTTCAACCAATTTGCTTCTAATTTAGACAAAGTAGTAGGAAAGTTTATCAAACAAACTCTACATATGAGCTCTATCTATTTTACAATACGTGTAATATGTATTCACAAAATGTCCATTTTCTATATGTGTGAACTTCACATCTTTTTTTTTTTTAGTAAGTTTTAGTGCATGATGAGGTGGTGTTTACCTATAGGATCCACCATCTCTTGGACTGGGCACCATTGATGGTATTTATTGGGCCCCACGTTCTTAAGTAAATCTCAATATTGCTTCAAAAAGGTAGCTATGCATATACAGTTTACAGACAGAATGTTAACATATTAAGCAAGAGTGTGACAACTTATCAGTGCTAAATGTGCCATAAAAAAACCCAGCATGTAAAATTCTTAGCTTTGACAAGTGACAACATATCTGGCAAAATGCATTGTAAACCAAATGTAATTTTTAGCTGCAGTAAATTTTAGACAATCAAAATGATGTTAAAATGTGTGTGTTTCTTACAGTCTAGAGGCTGCTTATTCTGATGGAGGAAAACACTGACAGCATCCTTCATGATCACTGAAAGAACTGTTCTCCTTTCTCCTGCCCCACACTGATCTATCTGATCGGTGCAGTGCAGGGGAGAAAGTCACCAGGACTTGCACGGATGTTGCGCATCCTGTGTAGCTGAAAAAACTTCTGCAAGACTAGCCCTTGGACCTCTTTATGAAAAGAAGAACGACACTCCTGATATGTGAGGTGGCATGGATAGGGTCCCAATCAAACAAAGTTGTTGATTAGCCATTGAACCTTTCAGGTCATGTGATCAGTCACATTCCTGGAAGGAATTTCAAGATGTGGTAATGTATACGATGGATGAGTGTACATATATATATATATATATATATATATATAAGTGTTTGTGTGTGTGGAGCTGCATGAGTATATAAGAGAGCTGTTGGTGTATGTAAGAAAGCTGTGTACAAGTATGTAGCAAAACAGTGCGTGTATGTAACAGAGGTGTGAGTGCATACTTCAAAGCTGTAGAAAAGCTATATGTGTTAGAACTGTGTTTGTGTATGGAGGAGAGTTGTGTGTGTATTTCGGAAAATTGCGTGTGTGATAGTAGTAGAGTTGTGTGTATGCAGGAGAGATGTGTGTATGTAGGAAAGAGGGTGGAAACTTATCAATGCTATAGGACCTATGCAAGAACCTAACATGATCAAATTTGACTCATGACAATACAGCTTTAAAAAATGCATTGGCAGCAATTGTACCGATCATCTACTTTCAATTAATTATCAGTAAATTGGTGAAAGTACACCTATTAAAAAAAAAATAACAGCCTCCTCCATATCCCCTCTAGCTGTCCTGTCCATCACCAAGATAGGTGCGTTTTCTGCCATTTTAGGTAGAAGTAATGTTCAACCAATTTGCTTCTAATTTAGACAAAGTAGTAGGAAAGTTTATCAAACAAACTCTACATATGAGCTCTATCTATTTTACAATACGTGTAATATGTATTCACAAAATGTCCATTTTCTATATGTGTGAACTTCACATCTTTTTTTTTTTTAGTAAGTTTTAGTGCATGATGAGGTGGTGTTTACCTATAGGATCCACCATCTCTTGGACTGGGCACCATTGATGGTATTTATTGGGCCCCACGTTCTTAAGTAAATCTCAATATTGCTTCAAAAAGGTAGCTATGCATATACAGTTTACAGACAGAATGTTAACATATTAAGCAAGAGTGTGACAACTTATCAGTGCTAAATGTGCCATAAAAAAACCCAGCATGTAAAATTCTTAGCTTTGACAAGTGACAACATATCTGGCAAAATGCATTGTAAACCAAATGTAATTTTTAGCTGCAGTAAATTTTAGACAATCAAAATGATGTTAAAATGTGTGTGTTTCTTACAGTCTAGAGGCTGCTTATTCTGATGGAGGAAAACACTGACAGCATCCTTCATGATCACTGAAAGAACTGTTCTCCTTTCTCCTGCCCCACACTGATCTATCTGATCGGTGCAGTGCAGGGGAGAAAGTCACCAGGACTTGCACGGATGTTGCGCATCCTGTGTAGCTGAAAAAACTTCTGCAAGACTAGCCCTTGGACCTCTTTATGAAAAGAAGAACGACACTCCTGATATGTGAGGTGGCATGGATAGGGTCCCAATCAAACAAAGTTGTTGATTAGCCATTGAACCTTTCAGGTCATGTGATCAGTCACATTCCTGGAAGGAATTTCAAGATGTGGTAATGTATACGATGGATGAGTGTACATATATATATATATATATATATATATATATAAGTGTTTGTGTGTGTGGAGCTGCATGAGTATATAAGAGAGCTGTTGGTGTATGTAAGAAAGCTGTGTACAAGTATGTAGCAAAACAGTGCGTGTATGTAACAGAGGTGTGAGTGCATACTTCAAAGCTGTAGAAAAGCTATATGTGTTAGAACTGTGTTTGTGTATGGAGGAGAGTTGTGTGTGTATTTCGGAAAATTGCGTGTGTGATAGTAGTAGAGTTGTGTGTATGCAGGAGAGATGTGTGTATGTAGGAAAGAGGGTGGAAACTTATCAATGCTATAGGACCTATGCAAGAACCTAACATGATCAAATTTGACTCATGACAATACAGCTTTAAAAAATGCATTGGCAGCAATTGTACCGATCATCTACTTTCAATTAATTATCAGTAAATTGGTGAAAGTACACCTATTAAAAAAAAAATAACAGCCTCCTCCATATCCCCTCTAGCTGTCCTGTCCATCACCAAGATAGGTGCGTTTTCTGCCATTTTAGGTAGAAGTAATGTTCAACCAATTTGCTTCTAATTTAGACAAAGTAGTAGGAAAGTTTATCAAACAAACTCTACATATGAGCTCTATCTATTTTACAATACGTGTAATATGTATTCACAAAATGTCCATTTTCTATATGTGTGAACTTCACATCTTTTTTTTTTTTAGTAAGTTTTAGTGCATGATGAGGTGGTGTTTACCTATAGGATCCACCATCTCTTGGACTGGGCACCATTGATGGTATTTATTGGGCCCCACGTTCTTAAGTAAATCTCAATATTGCTTCAAAAAGGTAGCTATGCATATACAGTTTACAGACAGAATGTTAACATATTAAGCAAGAGTGTGACAACTTATCAGTGCTAAATGTGCCATAAAAAAACCCAGCATGTAAAATTCTTAGCTTTGACAAGTGACAACATATCTGGCAAAATGCATTGTAAACCAAATGTAATTTTTAGCTGCAGTAAATTTTAGACAATCAAAATGATGTTAAAATGTGTGTGTTTCTTACAGTCTAGAGGCTGCTTATTCTGATGGAGGAAAACACTGACAGCATCCTTCATGATCACTGAAAGAACTGTTCTCCTTTCTCCTGCCCCACACTGATCTATCTGATCGGTGCAGTGCAGGGGAGAAAGTCACCAGGACTTGCACGGATGTTGCGCATCCTGTGTAGCTGAAAAAACTTCTGCAAGACTAGCCCTTGGACCTCTTTATGAAAAGAAGAACGACACTCCTGATATGTGAGGTGGCATGGATAGGGTCCCAATCAAACAAAGTTGTTGATTAGCCATTGAACCTTTCAGGTCATGTGATCAGTCACATTCCTGGAAGGAATTTCAAGATGTGGTAATGTATACGATGGATGAGTGTACATATATATATATATATATATATATATAAGTGTTTGTGTGTGTGGAGCTGCATGAGTATATAAGAGAGCTGTTGGTGTATGGTATGTAAGAAAGCTATGTACAAGTATGTAGCAAAACAGTGCGTGTATGTAACAGAGGTGTGAGTGCATACTTCAAAGCTGTAGAAAAGCTATATGTGTTAGAACTGTGTTTGTGTATGGAGGAGAGTTGTGTGTGTATTTCGGAAAATTGCGTGTGTGATAGTAGTAGAGTTGTGTGTATGCAGGAGAGATGTGTGTATGTAGGAAAGAGGGTGGAAACTTATCAATGCTATAGGACCTATGCAAGAACCTAACATGATCAAATTTGACTCATGACAATACAGCTTTAAAAAATGCATTGGCAGCAATTGTACCGATCATCTACTTTCAATGAATTATCAGCAAATTGGTGAAAGTACACCTATTAAAAAAAAAATAACAGCCTCCTCCATATCCCCTCTAGCTGTCCTGTCCATCACCAAGATAGGTGCGTTTTCTGCCATTTTAGGTAGAAGTAATGTTCAACCAATTTGCTTCTAATTTAGACAAAGTAGTAGGAAAGTTTATCAAACAAACTCTACATATGAGCTCTATCTATTTTACAATACGTGTAATATGTATTCACAAAATGTCCATTTTCTATATGTGTGAACTTCACATCTTTTTTTTTTTTAGTAAGTTTTAGTGCATGATGAGGTGGTGTTTACCTATAGGATCCACCATCTCTTGGACTGGGCACCATTGATGGTATTTATTGGGCCCCACGTTCTTAAGTAAATCTCAATATTGCTTCAAAAAGGTAGCTATGCATATACAGTTTACAGACAGAATGTTAACATATTAAGCAAGAGTGTGACAACTTATCAGTGCTAAATGTGCCATAAAAAAACCCAGCATGTAAAATTCTTAGCTTTGACAAGTGACAACATATCTGGCAAAATGCATTGTAAACCAAATGTAATTTTTAGCTGCAGTAAATTTTAGACAATCAAAATGATGTTAAAATGTGTGTGTTTCTTACAGTCTAGAGGCTGCTTATTCTGATGGAGGAAAACACTGACAGCATCCTTCATGATCACTGAAAGAACTGTTCTCCTTTCTCCTGCCCCACACTGATCTATCTGATCGGTGCAGTGCAGGGGAGAAAGTCACCAGGACTTGCACGGATGTTGCGCATCCTGTGTAGCTGAAAAAACTTCTGCAAGACTAGCCCTTGGACCTCTTTATGAAAAGAAGAACGACACTCCTGATATGTGAGGTGGCATGGATAGGGTCCCAATCAAACAAAGTTGTTGATTAGCCATTGAACCTTTCAGGTCATGTGATCAGTCACATTCCTGGAAGGAATTTCAAGATGTGGTAATGTATACGATGGATGAGTGTACATATATATATATATATATATATATATAAGTGTTTGTGTGTGTGGAGCTGCATGAGTATATAAGAGAGCTGTTGGTGTATGGTATGTAAGAAAGCTATGTACAAGTATGTAGCAAAACAGTGCGTGTATGTAACAGAGGTGTGAGTGCATACTTCAAAGCTGTAGAAAAGCTATATGTGTTAGAACTGTGTTTGTGTATGGAGGAGAGTTGTGTGTGTATTTCGGAAAATTGCGTGTGTGATAGTAGTAGAGTTGTGTGTATGCAGGAGAGATGTGTGTATGTAGGAAAGAGGGTGGAAACTTATCAATGCTATAGGACCTATGCAAGAACCTAACATGATCAAATTTGACTCATGACAATACAGCTTTAAAAAATGCATTGGCAGCAATTGTACCGATCATCTACTTTCAATGAATTATCAGCAAATTGGTGAAAGTACACCTATTAAAAAAAAAATAACAGCCTCCTCCATATCCCCTCTAGCTGTCCTGTCCATCACCAAGATAGGTGCGTTTTCTGCCATTTTAGGTAGAAGTAATGTTCAACCAATTTGCTTCTAATTTAGACAAAGTAGTAGGAAAGTTTATCAAACAAACTCTACATATGAGCTCTATCTATTTTACAATACGTGTAATATGTATTCACAAAATGTCCATTTTCTATATGTGTGAACTTCACATCTTTTTTTTTTTTAGTAAGTTTTAGTGCATGATGAGGTGGTGTTTACCTATAGGATCCACCATCTCTTGGACTGGGCACCATTGATGGTATTTATTGGGCCCCACGTTCTTAAGTAAATCTCAATATTGCTTCAAAAAGGTAGCTATGCATATACAGTTTACAGACAGAATGTTAACATATTAAGCAAGAGTGTGACAACTTATCAGTGCTAAATGTGCCATAAAAAAACCCAGCATGTAAAATTCTTAGCTTTGACAAGTGACAACATATCTGGCAAAATGCATTGTAAACCAAATGTAATTTTTAGCTGCAGTAAATTTTAGACAATCAAAATGATGTTAAAATGTGTGTGTTTCTTACAGTCTAGAGGCTGCTTATTCTGATGGAGGAAAACACTGACAGCATCCTTCATGATCACTGAAAGAACTGTTCTCCTTTCTCCTGCCCCACACTGATCTATCTGATCGGTGCAGTGCAGGGGAGAAAGTCACCAGGACTTGCACGGATGTTGCGCATCCTGTGTAGCTGAAAAAACTTCTGCAAGACTAGCCCTTGGACCTCTTTATGAAAAGAAGAACGACACTCCTGATATGTGAGGTGGCATGGATAGGGTCCCAATCAAACAAAGTTGTTGATTAGCCATTGAACCTTTCAGGTCATGTGATCAGTCACATTCCTGGAAGGAATTTCAAGATGTGGTAATGTATACGATGGATGAGTGTACATATATATATATATATATATATATATATAAGTGTTTGTGTGTGTGGAGCTGCATGAGTATATAAGAGAGCTGTTGGTGTATGGTATGTAAGAAAGCTATGTACAAGTATGTAGCAAAACAGTGCGTGTATGTAACAGAGGTGTGAGTGCATACTTCAAAGCTGTAGAAAAGCTATATGTGTTAGAACTGTGTTTGTGTATGGAGGAGAGTTGTGTGTGTATTTCGGAAAATTGCGTGTGTGATAGTAGTAGAGTTGTGTGTATGCAGGAGAGATGTGTGTATGTAGGAAAGAGGGTGGAAACTTATCAATGCTATAGGACCTATGCAAGAACCTAACATGATCAAATTTGACTCATGACAATACAGCTTTAAAAAATGCATTGGCAGCAATTGTACCGATCATCTACTTTCAATGAATTATCAGCAAATTGGTGAAAGTACACCTATTAAAAAAAAAATAACAGCCTCCTCCATATCCCCTCTAGCTGTCCTGTCCATCACCAAGATAGGTGCGTTTTCTGCCATTTTAGGTAGAAGTAATGTTCAACCAATTTGCTTCTAATTTAGACAAAGTAGTAGGAAAGTTTATCAAACAAACTCTACATATGAGCTCTATCTATTTTACAATACGTGTAATATGTATTCACAAAATGTCCATTTTCTATATGTGTGAACTTCACATCTTTTTTTTTTTTAGTAAGTTTTAGTGCATGATGAGGTGGTGTTTACCTATAGGATCCACCATCTCTTGGACTGGGCACCATTGATGGTATTTATTGGGCCCCACGTTCTTAAGTAAATCTCAATATTGCTTCAAAAAGGTAGCTATGCATATACAGTTTACAGACAGAATGTTAACATATTAAGCAAGAGTGTGACAACTTATCAGTGCTAAATGTGCCATAAAAAAACCCAGCATGTAAAATTCTTAGCTTTGACAAGTGACAACATATCTGGCAAAATGCATTGTAAACCAAATGTAATTTTTAGCTGCAGTAAATTTTAGACAATCAAAATGATGTTAAAATGTGTGTGTTTCTTACAGTCTAGAGGCTGCTTATTCTGATGGAGGAAAACACTGACAGCATCCTTCATGATCACTGAAAGAACTGTTCTCCTTTCTCCTGCCCCACACTGATCTATCTGATCGGTGCAGTGCAGGGGAGAAAGTCACCAGGACTTGCACGGATGTTGCGCATCCTGTGTAGCTGAAAAAACTTCTGCAAGACTAGCCCTTGGACCTCTTTATGAAAAGAAGAACGACACTCCTGATATGTGAGGTGGCATGGATAGGGTCCCAATCAAACAAAGTTGTTGATTAGCCATTGAACCTTTCAGGTCATGTGATCAGTCACATTCCTGGAAGGAATTTCAAGATGTGGTAATGTATACGATGGATGAGTGTACATATATATATATATATATATATATATAAGTGTTTGTGTGTGTGGAGCTGCATGAGTATATAAGAGAGCTGTTGGTGTATGGTATGTAAGAAAGCTATGTACAAGTATGTAGCAAAACAGTGCGTGTATGTAACAGAGGTGTGAGTGCATACTTCAAAGCTGTAGAAAAGCTATATGTGTTAGAACTGTGTTTGTGTATGGAGGAGAGTTGTGTGTGTATTTCGGAAAATTGCGTGTGTGATAGTAGTAGAGTTGTGTGTATGCAGGAGAGATGTGTGTATGTAGGAAAGAGGGTGGAAACTTATCAATGCTATAGGACCTATGCAAGAACCTAACATGATCAAATTTGACTCATGACAATACAGCTTTAAAAAATGCATTGGCAGCAATTGTACCGATCATCTACTTTCAATGAATTATCAGCAAATTGGTGAAAGTACACCTATTAAAAAAAAAATAACAGCCTCCTCCATATCCCCTCTAGCTGTCCTGTCCATCACCAAGATAGGTGCGTTTTCTGCCATTTTAGGTAGAAGTAATGTTCAACCAATTTGCTTCTAATTTAGACAAAGTAGTAGGAAAGTTTATCAAACAAACTCTACATATGAGCTCTATCTATTTTACAATACGTGTAATATGTATTCACAAAATGTCCATTTTCTATATGTGTGAACTTCACATCTTTTTTTTTTTTAGTAAGTTTTAGTGCATGATGAGGTGGTGTTTACCTATAGGATCCACCATCTCTTGGACTGGGCACCATTGATGGTATTTATTGGGCCCCACGTTCTTAAGTAAATCTCAATATTGCTTCAAAAAGGTAGCTATGCATATACAGTTTACAGACAGAATGTTAACATATTAAGCAAGAGTGTGACAACTTATCAGTGCTAAATGTGCCATAAAAAAACCCAGCATGTAAAATTCTTAGCTTTGACAAGTGACAACATATCTGGCAAAATGCATTGTAAACCAAATGTAATTTTTAGCTGCAGTAAATTTTAGACAATCAAAATGATGTTAAAATGTGTGTGTTTCTTACAGTCTAGAGGCTGCTTATTCTGATGGAGGAAAACACTGACAGCATCCTTCATGATCACTGAAAGAACTGTTCTCCTTTCTCCTGCCCCACACTGATCTATCTGATCGGTGCAGTGCAGGGGAGAAAGTCACCAGGACTTGCACGGATGTTGCGCATCCTGTGTAGCTGAAAAAACTTCTGCAAGACTAGCCCTTGGACCTCTTTATGAAAAGAAGAACGACACTCCTGATATGTGAGGTGGCATGGATAGGGTCCCAATCAAACAAAGTTGTTGATTAGCCATTGAACCTTTCAGGTCATGTGATCAGTCACATTCCTGGAAGGAATTTCAAGATGTGGTAATGTATACGATGGATGAGTGTACATATATATATATATATATATATATATATATAAGTGTTTGTGTGTGTGAAGCTGCATGAGTATATAAGAGAGCTGTTGGTGTATGTAAGAAAGCTGTGTACAAGTATGTAGCAAAACAGTGCGTGTATGTAACAGAGGTGTGAGTGCATACTTCAAAGCTGTAGAAAAGCTATATGTGTTAGAACTGTGTTTGTGTATGGAGGAGAGTTGTGTGTGTATTTCGGAAAATTGCGGGTGTGATAGTAGTAGAGTTGTGTGTATGCAGGAGAGATGTGTGTATGTAGGAAAGAGGGTGGAAACTTATCAATGCTATAGGACCTATGCAAGAACCTAACATGATCAAATTTGACTCATGACAATACAGCTTTAAAAAATGCATTGGCAGCAATTGTGCCGATCATCTACTTTCAATTAATTATCAGTAAATTGGTGAAAGTACACCTATTAAAAAAAAAATAACAGCCTCCTCCATATCCCCTCTAGCTGTCCTGTCCATCACCAAGATAGGTGCGTTTTCTGCCATTTTAGGTAGAAGTAATGTTCAACCAATTTGCTTCTAATTTAGACAAAGTAGTAGGAAAGTTTATCAAACAAACTCTACATATGAGCTCTATCTATTTTACAATACGTGTAATATGTATTCACAAAATGTCCATTTTCTATATGTGTGAACTTCACATCTTTTTTTTTTTTAGTAAGTTTTAGTGCATGATGAGGTGGTGTTTACCTATAGGATCCACCATCTCTTGGACTGGGCACCATTGATGGTATTTATTGGGCCCCACGTTCTTAAGTAAATCTCAATATTGCTTCAAAAAGGTAGCTATGCATATACAGTTTACAGACAGAATGTTAACATATTAAGCAAGAGTGTGACAACTTATCAGTGCTAAATGTGCCATAAAAAAACCCAGCATGTAAAATTCTTAGCTTTGACAAGTGACAACATATCTGGCAAAATGCATTGTAAACCAAATGTAATTTTTAGCTGCAGTAAATTTTAGACAATCAAAATGATGTTAAAATGTGTGTGTTTCTTACAGTCTAGAGGCTGCTTATTCTGATGGAGGAAAACACTGACAGCATCCTTCATGATCACTGAAAGAACTGTTCTCCTTTCTCCTGCCCCACACTGATCTATCTGATCGGTGCAGTGCAGGGGAGAAAGTCACCAGGACTTGCACGGATGTTGCGCATCCTGTGTAGCTGAAAAAACTTCTGCAAGACTAGCCCTTGGACCTCTTTATGAAAAGAAGAACGACACTCCTGATATGTGAGGTGGCATGGATAGGGTCCCAATCAAACAAAGTTGTTGATTAGCCATTGAACCTTTCAGGTCATGTGATCAGTCACATTCCTGGAAGGAATTTCAAGATGTGGTAATGTATACGATGGATGAGTGTACATATATATATATATATATATATATATATATAAGTGTTTGTGTGTGTGGAGCTGCATGAGTATATAAGAGAGCTGTTGGTGTATGGTATGTAAGAAAGCTATGTACAAGTATGTAGCAAAACAGTGCGTGTATGTAACAGAGGTGTGAGTGCATACTTCAAAGCTGTAGAAAAGCTATATGTGTTAGAACTGTGTTTGTGTATGGAGGAGAGTTGTGTGTGTATTTCGGAAAATTGCGTGTGTGATAGTAGTAGAGTTGTGTGTATGCAGGAGAGATGTGTGTATGTAGGAAAGAGGGTGGAAACTTATCAATGCTATAGGACCTATGCAAGAACCTAACATGATCAAATTTGACTCATGACAATACAGCTTTAAAAAATGCATTGGCAGCAATTGTACCGATCATCTACTTTCAATGAATTATCAGCAAATTGGTGAAAGTACACCTATTAAAAAAAAAATAACAGCCTCCTCCATATCCCCTCTAGCTGTCCTGTCCATCACCAAGATAGGTGCGTTTTCTGCCATTTTAGGTAGAAGTAATGTTCAACCAATTTGCTTCTAATTTAGACAAAGTAGTAGGAAAGTTTATCAAACAAACTCTACATATGAGCTCTATCTATTTTACAATACGTGTAATATGTATTCACAAAATGTCCATTTTCTATATGTGTGAACTTCACATCTTTTTTTTTTTTAGTAAGTTTTAGTGCATGATGAGGTGGTGTTTACCTATAGGATCCACCATCTCTTGGACTGGGCACCATTGATGGTATTTATTGGGCCCCACGTTCTTAAGTAAATCTCAATATTGCTTCAAAAAGGTAGCTATGCATATACAGTTTACAGACAGAATGTTAACATATTAAGCAAGAGTGTGACAACTTATCAGTGCTAAATGTGCCATAAAAAAACCCAGCATGTAAAATTCTTAGCTTTGACAAGTGACAACATATCTGGCAAAATGCATTGTAAACCAAATGTAATTTTTAGCTGCAGTAAATTTTAGACAATCAAAATGATGTTAAAATGTGTGTGTTTCTTACAGTCTAGAGGCTGCTTATTCTGATGGAGGAAAACACTGACAGCATCCTTCATGATCACTGAAAGAACTGTTCTCCTTTCTCCTGCCCCACACTGATCTATCTGATCGGTGCAGTGCAGGGGAGAAAGTCACCAGGACTTGCACGGATGTTGCGCATCCTGTGTAGCTGAAAAAACTTCTGCAAGACTAGCCCTTGGACCTCTTTATGAAAAGAAGAACGACACTCCTGATATGTGAGGTGGCATGGATAGGGTCCCAATCAAACAAAGTTGTTGATTAGCCATTGAACCTTTCAGGTCATGTGATCAGTCACATTCCTGGAAGGAATTTCAAGATGTGGTAATGTATACGATGGATGAGTGTACATATATATATATATATATATATATATAAGTGTTTGTGTGTGTGGAGCTGCATGAGTATATAAGAGAGCTGTTGGTGTATGGTATGTAAGAAAGCTATGTACAAGTATGTAGCAAAACAGTGCGTGTATGTAACAGAGGTGTGAGTGCATACTTCAAAGCTGTAGAAAAGCTATATGTGTTAGAACTGTGTTTGTGTATGGAGGAGAGTTGTGTGTGTATTTCGGAAAATTGCGTGTGTGATAGTAGTAGAGTTGTGTGTATGCAGGAGAGATGTGTGTATGTAGGAAAGAGGGTGGGAACTTATCAATGCTATAGGACCTATGCAAGAACCTAACATGATCAAATTTGACTCATGACAATACAGCTTTAAAAAATGCATTGGCAGCAATTGTACCGATCATCTACTTTCAATGAATTATCAGCAAATTGGTGAAAGTACACCTATTAAAAAAAAAATAACAGCCTCCTCCATATCCCCTCTAGCTGTCCTGTCCATCACCAAGATAGGTGCGTTTTCTGCCATTTTAGGTAGAAGTAATGTTCAACCAATTTGCTTCTAATTTAGACAAAGTAGTAGGAAAGTTTATCAAACAAACTCTACATATGAGCTCTATCTATTTTACAATACGTGTAATATGTATTCACAAAATGTCCATTTTCTATATGTGTGAACTTCACATCTTTTTTTTTTTTAGTAAGTTTTAGTGCATGATGAGGTGGTGTTTACCTATAGGATCCACCATCTCTTGGACTGGGCACCATTGATGGTATTTATTGGGCCCCACGTTCTTAAGTAAATCTCAATATTGCTTCAAAAAGGTAGCTATGCATATACAGTTTACAGACAGAATGTTAACATATTAAGCAAGAGTGTGACAACTTATCAGTGCTAAATGTGCCATAAAAAAACCCAGCATGTAAAATTCTTAGCTTTGACAAGTGACAACATATCTGGCAAAATGCATTGTAAACCAAATGTAATTTTTAGCTGCAGTAAATTTTAGACAATCAAAATGATGTTAAAATGTGTGTGTTTCTTACAGTCTAGAGGCTGCTTATTCTGATGGAGGAAAACACTGACAGCATCCTTCATGATCACTGAAAGAACTGTTCTCCTTTCTCCTGCCCCACACTGATCTATCTGATCGGTGCAGTGCAGGGGAGAAAGTCACCAGGACTTGCACGGATGTTGCGCATCCTGTGTAGCTGAAAAAACTTCTGCAAGACTAGCCCTTGGACCTCTTTATGAAAAGAAGAACGACACTCCTGATATGTGAGGTGGCATGGATAGGGTCCCAATCAAACAAAGTTGTTGATTAGCCATTGAACCTTTCAGGTCATGTGATCAGTCACATTCCTGGAAGGAATTTCAAGATGTGGTAATGTATACGATGGATGAGTGTACATATATATATATATATATATATATATATAAGTGTTTGTGTGTGTGGAGCTGCATGAGTATATAAGAGAGCTGTTGGTGTATGGTATGTAAGAAAGCTATGTACAAGTATGTAGCAAAACAGTGCGTGTATGTAACAGAGGTGTGAGTGCATACTTCAAAGCTGTAGAAAAGCTATATGTGTTAGAACTGTGTTTGTGTATGGAGGAGAGTTGTGTGTGTATTTCGGAAAATTGCGTGTGTGATAGTAGTAGAGTTGTGTGTATGCAGGAGAGATGTGTGTATGTAGGAAAGAGGGTGGAAACTTATCAATGCTATAGGACCTATGCAAGAACCTAACATGATCAAATTTGACTCATGACAATACAGCTTTAAAAAATGCATTGGCAGCAATTGTACCGATCATCTACTTTCAATGAATTATCAGCAAATTGGTGAAAGTACACCTATTAAAAAAAAAATAACAGCCTCCTCCATATCCCCTCTAGCTGTCCTGTCCATCACCAAGATAGGTGCGTTTTCTGCCATTTTAGGTAGAAGTAATGTTCAACCAATTTGCTTCTAATTTAGACAAAGTAGTAGGAAAGTTTATCAAACAAACTCTACATATGAGCTCTATCTATTTTACAATACGTGTAATATGTATTCACAAAATGTCCATTTTCTATATGTGTGAACTTCACATCTTTTTTTTTTTTAGTAAGTTTTAGTGCATGATGAGGTGGTGTTTACCTATAGGATCCACCATCTCTTGGACTGGGCACCATTGATGGTATTTATTGGGCCCCACGTTCTTAAGTAAATCTCAATATTGCTTCAAAAAGGTAGCTATGCATATACAGTTTACAGACAGAATGTTAACATATTAAGCAAGAGTGTGACAACTTATCAGTGCTAAATGTGCCATAAAAAAACCCAGCATGTAAAATTCTTAGCTTTGACAAGTGACAACATATCTGGCAAAATGCATTGTAAACCAAATGTAATTTTTAGCTGCAGTAAATTTTAGACAATCAAAATGATGTTAAAATGTGTGTGTTTCTTACAGTCTAGAGGCTGCTTATTCTGATGGAGGAAAACACTGACAGCATCCTTCATGATCACTGAAAGAACTGTTCTCCTTTCTCCTGCCCCACACTGATCTATCTGATCGGTGCAGTGCAGGGGAGAAAGTCACCAGGACTTGCACGGATGTTGCGCATCCTGTGTAGCTGAAAAAACTTCTGCAAGACTAGCCCTTGGACCTCTTTATGAAAAGAAGAACGACACTCCTGATATGTGAGGTGGCATGGATAGGGTCCCAATCAAACAAAGTTGTTGATTAGCCATTGAACCTTTCAGGTCATGTGATCAGTCACATTCCTGGAAGGAATTTCAAGATGTGGTAATGTATACGATGGATGAGTGTACATATATATATATATATATATATATATAAGTGTTTGTGTGTGTGGAGCTGCATGAGTATATAAGAGAGCTGTTGGTGTATGGTATGTAAGAAAGCTATGTACAAGTATGTAGCAAAACAGTGCGTGTATGTAACAGAGGTGTGAGTGCATACTTCAAAGCTGTAGAAAAGCTATATGTGTTAGAACTGTGTTTGTGTATGGAGGAGAGTTGTGTGTGTATTTCGGAAAATTGCGTGTGTGATAGTAGTAGAGTTGTGTGTATGCAGGAGAGATGTGTGTATGTAGGAAAGAGGGTGGGAACTTATCAATGCTATAGGACCTATGCAAGAACCTAACATGATCAAATTTGACTCATGACAATACAGCTTTAAAAAATGCATTGGCAGCAATTGTACCGATCATCTACTTTCAATGAATTATCAGCAAATTGGTGAAAGTACACCTATTAAAAAAAAAATAACAGCCTCCTCCATATCCCCTCTAGCTGTCCTGTCCATCACCAAGATAGGTGCGTTTTCTGCCATTTTAGGTAGAAGTAATGTTCAACCAATTTGCTTCTAATTTAGACAAAGTAGTAGGAAAGTTTATCAAACAAACTCTACATATGAGCTCTATCTATTTTACAATACGTGTAATATGTATTCACAAAATGTCCATTTTCTATATGTGTGAACTTCACATCTTTTTTTTTTTTAGTAAGTTTTAGTGCATGATGAGGTGGTGTTTACCTATAGGATCCACCATCTCTTGGACTGGGCACCATTGATGGTATTTATTGGGCCCCACGTTCTTAAGTAAATCTCAATATTGCTTCAAAAAGGTAGCTATGCATATACAGTTTACAGACAGAATGTTAACATATTAAGCAAGAGTGTGACAACTTATCAGTGCTAAATGTGCCATAAAAAAACCCAGCATGTAAAATTCTTAGCTTTGACAAGTGACAACATATCTGGCAAAATGCATTGTAAACCAAATGTAATTTTTAGCTGCAGTAAATTTTAGACAATCAAAATGATGTTAAAATGTGTGTGTTTCTTACAGTCTAGAGGCTGCTTATTCTGATGGAGGAAAACACTGACAGCATCCTTCATGATCACTGAAAGAACTGTTCTCCTTTCTCCTGCCCCACACTGATCTATCTGATCGGTGCAGTGCAGGGGAGAAAGTCACCAGGACTTGCACGGATGTTGCGCATCCTGTGTAGCTGAAAAAACTTCTGCAAGACTAGCCCTTGGACCTCTTTATGAAAAGAAGAACGACACTCCTGATATGTGAGGTGGCATGGATAGGGTCCCAATCAAACAAAGTTGTTGATTAGCCATTGAACCTTTCAGGTCATGTGATCAGTCACATTCCTGGAAGGAATTTCAAGATGTGGTAATGTATACGATGGATGAGTGTACATATATATATATATATATATATATATAAGTGTTTGTGTGTGTGGAGCTGCATGAGTATATAAGAGAGCTGTTGGTGTATGGTATGTAAGAAAGCTATGTACAAGTATGTAGCAAAACAGTGCGTGTATGTAACAGAGGTGTGAGTGCATACTTCAAAGCTGTAGAAAAGCTATATGTGTTAGAACTGTGTTTGTGTATGGAGGAGAGTTGTGTGTGTATTTCGGAAAATTGCGTGTGTGATAGTAGTAGAGTTGTGTGTATGCAGGAGAGATGTGTGTATGTAGGAAAGAGGGTGGAAACTTATCAATGCTATAGGACCTATGCAAGAACCTAACATGATCAAATTTGACTCATGACAATACAGCTTTAAAAAATGCATTGGCAGCAATTGTACCGATCATCTACTTTCAATGAATTATCAGCAAATTGGTGAAAGTACACCTATTAAAAAAAAAATAACAGCCTCCTCCATATCCCCTCTAGCTGTCCTGTCCATCACCAAGATAGGTGCGTTTTCTGCCATTTTAGGTAGAAGTAATGTTCAACCAATTTGCTTCTAATTTAGACAAAGTAGTAGGAAAGTTTATCAAACAAACTCTACATATGAGCTCTATCTATTTTACAATACGTGTAATATGTATTCACAAAATGTCCATTTTCTATATGTGTGAACTTCACATCTTTTTTTTTTTTAGTAAGTTTTAGTGCATGATGAGGTGGTGTTTACCTATAGGATCCACCATCTCTTGGACTGGGCACCATTGATGGTATTTATTGGGCCCCACGTTCTTAAGTAAATCTCAATATTGCTTCAAAAAGGTAGCTATGCATATACAGTTTACAGACAGAATGTTAACATATTAAGCAAGAGTGTGACAACTTATCAGTGCTAAATGTGCCATAAAAAAACCCAGCATGTAAAATTCTTAGCTTTGACAAGTGACAACATATCTGGCAAAATGCATTGTAAACCAAATGTAATTTTTAGCTGCAGTAAATTTTAGACAATCAAAATGATGTTAAAATGTGTGTGTTTCTTACAGTCTAGAGGCTGCTTATTCTGATGGAGGAAAACACTGACAGCATCCTTCATGATCACTGAAAGAACTGTTCTCCTTTCTCCTGCCCCACACTGATCTATCTGATCGGTGCAGTGCAGGGGAGAAAGTCACCAGGACTTGCACGGATGTTGCGCATCCTGTGTAGCTGAAAAAACTTCTGCAAGACTAGCCCTTGGACCTCTTTATGAAAAGAAGAACGACACTCCTGATATGTGAGGTGGCATGGATAGGGTCCCAATCAAACAAAGTTGTTGATTAGCCATTGAACCTTTCAGGTCATGTGATCAGTCACATTCCTGGAAGGAATTTCAAGATGTGGTAATGTATACGATGGATGAGTGTACATATATATATATATATATATATATATATATATATATAAGTGTTTGTGTGTGTGGAGCTGCATGAGTATATAAGAGAGCTGTTGGTGTATGTAAGAAAGCTGTGTACAAGTATGTAGCAAAACAGTGCGTGTATGTAACAGAGGTGTGAGTGCATACTTCAAAGCTGTAGAAAAGCTATATGTGTTAGAACTGTGTTTGTGTATGGAGGAGAGTTGTGTGTGTATTTCGGAAAATTGCGGGTGTGATAGTAGTAGAGTTGTGTGTATGCAGGAGAGATGTGTGTATGTAGGAAAGAGGGTGGAAACTTATCAATGCTATAGGACCTATGCAAGAACCTAACATGATCAAATTTGACTCATGACAATACAGCTTTAAAAAATGCATTGGCAGCAATTGTACCGATCATCTACTTTCAATTAATTATCAGTAAATTGGTGAAAGTACACCTATTAAAAAAAAAATAACAGCCTCCTCCATATCCCCTCTAGCTGTCCTGTCCATCACCAAGATAGGTGCGTTTTCTGCCATTTTAGGTAGAAGTAATGTTCAACCAATTTGCTTCTAATTTAGACAAAGTAGTAGGAAAGTTTATCAAACAAACTCTACATATGAGCTCTATCTATTTTACAATACGTGTAATATGTATTCACAAAATGTCCATTTTCTATATGTGTGAACTTCACATCTTTTTTTTTTTTAGTAAGTTTTAGTGCATGATGAGGTGGTGTTTACCTATAGGATCCACCATCTCTTGGACTGGGCACCATTGATGGTATTTATTGGGCCCCACGTTCTTAAGTAAATCTCAATATTGCTTCAAAAAGGTAGCTATGCATATACAGTTTACAGACAGAATGTTAACATATTAAGCAAGAGTGTGACAACTTATCAGTGCTAAATGTGCCATAAAAAAACCCAGCATGTAAAATTCTTAGCTTTGACAAGTGACAACATATCTGGCAAAATGCATTGTAAACCAAATGTAATTTTTAGCTGCAGTAAATTTTAGACAATCAAAATGATGTTAAAATGTGTGTGTTTCTTACAGTCTAGAGGCTGCTTATTCTGATGGAGGAAAACACTGACAGCATCCTTCATGATCACTGAAAGAACTGTTCTCCTTTCTCCTGCCCCACACTGATCTATCTGATCGGTGCAGTGCAGGGGAGAAAGTCACCAGGACTTGCACGGATGTTGCGCATCCTGTGTAGCTGAAAAAACTTCTGCAAGACTAGCCCTTGGACCTCTTTATGAAAAGAAGAACGACACTCCTGATATGTGAGGTGGCATGGATAGGGTCCCAATCAAACAAAGTTGTTGATTAGCCATTGAACCTTTCAGGTCATGTGATCAGTCACATTCCTGGAAGGAATTTCAAGATGTGGTAATGTATACGATGGATGAGTGTACATATATATATATATATATATATATATAAGTGTTTGTGTGTGTGGAGCTGCATGAGTATATAAGAGAGCTGTTGGTGTATGGTATGTAAGAAAGCTATGTACAAGTATGTAGCAAAACAGTGCGTGTATGTAACAGAGGTGTGAGTGCATACTTCAAAGCTGTAGAAAAGCTATATGTGTTAGAACTGTGTTTGTGTATGGAGGAGAGTTGTGTGTGTATTTCGGAAAATTGCGTGTGTGATAGTAGTAGAGTTGTGTGTATGCAGGAGAGATGTGTGTATGTAGGAAAGAGGGTGGAAACTTATCAATGCTATAGGACCTATGCAAGAACCTAACATGATCAAATTTGACTCATGACAATACAGCTTTAAAAAATGCATTGGCAGCAATTGTACCGATCATCTACTTTCAATGAATTATCAGCAAATTGGTGAAAGTACACCTATTAAAAAAAAAATAACAGCCTCCTCCATATCCCCTCTAGCTGTCCTGTCCATCACCAAGATAGGTGCGTTTTCTGCCATTTTAGGTAGAAGTAATGTTCAACCAATTTGCTTCTAATTTAGACAAAGTAGTAGGAAAGTTTATCAAACAAACTCTACATATGAGCTCTATCTATTTTACAATACGTGTAATATGTATTCACAAAATGTCCATTTTCTATATGTGTGAACTTCACATCTTTTTTTTTTTTAGTAAGTTTTAGTGCATGATGAGGTGGTGTTTACCTATAGGATCCACCATCTCTTGGACTGGGCACCATTGATGGTATTTATTGGGCCCCACGTTCTTAAGTAAATCTCAATATTGCTTCAAAAAGGTAGCTATGCATATACAGTTTACAGACAGAATGTTAACATATTAAGCAAGAGTGTGACAACTTATCAGTGCTAAATGTGCCATAAAAAAACCCAGCATGTAAAATTCTTAGCTTTGACAAGTGACAACATATCTGGCAAAATGCATTGTAAACCAAATGTAATTTTTAGCTGCAGTAAATTTTAGACAATCAAAATGATGTTAAAATGTGTGTGTTTCTTACAGTCTAGAGGCTGCTTATTCTGATGGAGGAAAACACTGACAGCATCCTTCATGATCACTGAAAGAACTGTTCTCCTTTCTCCTGCCCCACACTGATCTATCTGATCGGTGCAGTGCAGGGGAGAAAGTCACCAGGACTTGCACGGATGTTGCGCATCCTGTGTAGCTGAAAAAACTTCTGCAAGACTAGCCCTTGGACCTCTTTATGAAAAGAAGAACGACACTCCTGATATGTGAGGTGGCATGGATAGGGTCCCAATCAAACAAAGTTGTTGATTAGCCATTGAACCTTTCAGGTCATGTGATCAGTCACATTCCTGGAAGGAATTTCAAGATGTGGTAATGTATACGATGGATGAGTGTACATATATATATATATATATATATATATAAGTGTTTGTGTGTGTGGAGCTGCATGAGTATATAAGAGAGCTGTTGGTGTATGGTATGTAAGAAAGCTATGTACAAGTATGTAGCAAAACAGTGCGTGTATGTAACAGAGGTGTGAGTGCATACTTCAAAGCTGTAGAAAAGCTATATGTGTTAGAACTGTGTTTGTGTATGGAGGAGAGTTGTGTGTGTATTTCGGAAAATTGCGTGTGTGATAGTAGTAGAGTTGTGTGTATGCAGGAGAGATGTGTGTATGTAGGAAAGAGGGTGGGAACTTATCAATGCTATAGGACCTATGCAAGAACCTAACATGATCAAATTTGACTCATGACAATACAGCTTTAAAAAATGCATTGGCAGCAATTGTACCGATCATCTACTTTCAATGAATTATCAGCAAATTGGTGAAAGTACACCTATTAAAAAAAAAATAACAGCCTCCTCCATATCCCCTCTAGCTGTCCTGTCCATCACCAAGATAGGTGCGTTTTCTGCCATTTTAGGTAGAAGTAATGTTCAACCAATTTGCTTCTAATTTAGACAAAGTAGTAGGAAAGTTTATCAAACAAACTCTACATATGAGCTCTATCTATTTTACAATACGTGTAATATGTATTCACAAAATGTCCATTTTCTATATGTGTGAACTTCACATCTTTTTTTTTTTTAGTAAGTTTTAGTGCATGATGAGGTGGTGTTTACCTATAGGATCCACCATCTCTTGGACTGGGCACCATTGATGGTATTTATTGGGCCCCACGTTCTTAAGTAAATCTCAATATTGCTTCAAAAAGGTAGCTATGCATATACAGTTTACAGACAGAATGTTAACATATTAAGCAAGAGTGTGACAACTTATCAGTGCTAAATGTGCCATAAAAAAACCCAGCATGTAAAATTCTTAGCTTTGACAAGTGACAACATATCTGGCAAAATGCATTGTAAACCAAATGTAATTTTTAGCTGCAGTAAATTTTAGACAATCAAAATGATGTTAAAATGTGTGTGTTTCTTACAGTCTAGAGGCTGCTTATTCTGATGGAGGAAAACACTGACAGCATCCTTCATGATCACTGAAAGAACTGTTCTCCTTTCTCCTGCCCCACACTGATCTATCTGATCGGTGCAGTGCAGGGGAGAAAGTCACCAGGACTTGCACGGATGTTGCGCATCCTGTGTAGCTGAAAAAACTTCTGCAAGACTAGCCCTTGGACCTCTTTATGAAAAGAAGAACGACACTCCTGATATGTGAGGTGGCATGGATAGGGTCCCAATCAAACAAAGTTGTTGATTAGCCATTGAACCTTTCAGGTCATGTGATCAGTCACATTCCTGGAAGGAATTTCAAGATGTGGTAATGTATACGATGGATGAGTGTACATATATATATATATATATATATATATAAGTGTTTGTGTGTGTGGAGCTGCATGAGTATATAAGAGAGCTGTTGGTGTATGGTATGTAAGAAAGCTATGTACAAGTATGTAGCAAAACAGTGCGTGTATGTAACAGAGGTGTGAGTGCATACTTCAAAGCTGTAGAAAAGCTATATGTGTTAGAACTGTGTTTGTGTATGGAGGAGAGTTGTGTGTGTATTTCGGAAAATTGCGTGTGTGATAGTAGTAGAGTTGTGTGTATGCAGGAGAGATGTGTGTATGTAGGAAAGAGGGTGGGAACTTATCAATGCTATAGGACCTATGCAAGAACCTAACATGATCAAATTTGACTCATGACAATACAGCTTTAAAAAATGCATTGGCAGCAATTGTACCGATCATCTACTTTCAATGAATTATCAGCAAATTGGTGAAAGTACACCTATTAAAAAAAAAATAACAGCCTCCTCCATATCCCCTCTAGCTGTCCTGTCCATCACCAAGATAGGTGCGTTTTCTGCCATTTTAGGTAGAAGTAATGTTCAACCAATTTGCTTCTAATTTAGACAAAGTAGTAGGAAAGTTTATCAAACAAACTCTACATATGAGCTCTATCTATTTTACAATACGTGTAATATGTATTCACAAAATGTCCATTTTCTATATGTGTGAACTTCACATCTTTTTTTTTTTTAGTAAGTTTTAGTGCATGATGAGGTGGTGTTTACCTATAGGATCCACCATCTCTTGGACTGGGCACCATTGATGGTATTTATTGGGCCCCACGTTCTTAAGTAAATCTCAATATTGCTTCAAAAAGGTAGCTATGCATATACAGTTTACAGACAGAATGTTAACATATTAAGCAAGAGTGTGACAACTTATCAGTGCTAAATGTGCCATAAAAAAACCCAGCATGTAAAATTCTTAGCTTTGACAAGTGACAACATATCTGGCAAAATGCATTGTAAACCAAATGTAATTTTTAGCTGCAGTAAATTTTAGACAATCAAAATGATGTTAAAATGTGTGTGTTTCTTACAGTCTAGAGGCTGCTTATTCTGATGGAGGAAAACACTGACAGCATCCTTCATGATCACTGAAAGAACTGTTCTCCTTTCTCCTGCCCCACACTGATCTATCTGATCGGTGCAGTGCAGGGGAGAAAGTCACCAGGACTTGCACGGATGTTGCGCATCCTGTGTAGCTGAAAAAACTTCTGCAAGACTAGCCCTTGGACCTCTTTATGAAAAGAAGAACGACACTCCTGATATGTGAGGTGGCATGGATAGGGTCCCAATCAAACAAAGTTGTTGATTAGCCATTGAACCTTTCAGGTCATGTGATCAGTCACATTCCTGGAAGGAATTTCAAGATGTGGTAATGTATACGATGGATGAGTGTACATATATATATATATATATATATATATAAGTGTTTGTGTGTGTGGAGCTGCATGAGTATATAAGAGAGCTGTTGGTGTATGGTATGTAAGAAAGCTATGTACAAGTATGTAGCAAAACAGTGCGTGTATGTAACAGAGGTGTGAGTGCATACTTCAAAGCTGTAGAAAAGCTATATGTGTTAGAACTGTGTTTGTGTATGGAGGAGAGTTGTGTGTGTATTTCGGAAAATTGCGTGTGTGATAGTAGTAGAGTTGTGTGTATGCAGGAGAGATGTGTGTATGTAGGAAAGAGGGTGGGAACTTATCAATGCTATAGGACCTATGCAAGAACCTAACATGATCAAATTTGACTCATGACAATACAGCTTTAAAAAATGCATTGGCAGCAATTGTACCGATCATCTACTTTCAATGAATTATCAGCAAATTGGTGAAAGTACACCTATTAAAAAAAAAATAACAGCCTCCTCCATATCCCCTCTAGCTGTCCTGTCCATCACCAAGATAGGTGCGTTTTCTGCCATTTTAGGTAGAAGTAATGTTCAACCAATTTGCTTCTAATTTAGACAAAGTAGTAGGAAAGTTTATCAAACAAACTCTACATATGAGCTCTATCTATTTTACAATACGTGTAATATGTATTCACAAAATGTCCATTTTCTATATGTGTGAACTTCACATCTTTTTTTTTTTTAGTAAGTTTTAGTGCATGATGAGGTGGTGTTTACCTATAGGATCCACCATCTCTTGGACTGGGCACCATTGATGGTATTTATTGGGCCCCACGTTCTTAAGTAAATCTCAATATTGCTTCAAAAAGGTAGCTATGCATATACAGTTTACAGACAGAATGTTAACATATTAAGCAAGAGTGTGACAACTTATCAGTGCTAAATGTGCCATAAAAAAACCCAGCATGTAAAATTCTTAGCTTTGACAAGTGACAACATATCTGGCAAAATGCATTGTAAACCAAATGTAATTTTTAGCTGCAGTAAATTTTAGACAATCAAAATGATGTTAAAATGTGTGTGTTTCTTACAGTCTAGAGGCTGCTTATTCTGATGGAGGAAAACACTGACAGCATCCTTCATGATCACTGAAAGAACTGTTCTCCTTTCTCCTGCCCCACACTGATCTATCTGATCGGTGCAGTGCAGGGGAGAAAGTCACCAGGACTTGCACGGATGTTGCGCATCCTGTGTAGCTGAAAAAACTTCTGCAAGACTAGCCCTTGGACCTCTTTATGAAAAGAAGAACGACACTCCTGATATGTGAGGTGGCATGGATAGGGTCCCAATCAAACAAAGTTGTTGATTAGCCATTGAACCTTTCAGGTCATGTGATCAGTCACATTCCTGGAAGGAATTTCAAGATGTGGTAATGTATACGATGGATGAGTGTACATATATATATATATATATATATATATAAGTGTTTGTGTGTGTGGAGCTGCATGAGTATATAAGAGAGCTGTTGGTGTATGGTATGTAAGAAAGCTATGTACAAGTATGTAGCAAAACAGTGCGTGTATGTAACAGAGGTGTGAGTGCATACTTCAAAGCTGTAGAAAAGCTATATGTGTTAGAACTGTGTTTGTGTATGGAGGAGAGTTGTGTGTGTATTTCGGAAAATTGCGTGTGTGATAGTAGTAGAGTTGTGTGTATGCAGGAGAGATGTGTGTATGTAGGAAAGAGGGTGGGAACTTATCAATGCTATAGGACCTATGCAAGAACCTAACATGATCAAATTTGACTCATGACAATACAGCTTTAAAAAATGCATTGGCAGCAATTGTACCGATCATCTACTTTCAATGAATTATCAGCAAATTGGTGAAAGTACACCTATTAAAAAAAAAATAACAGCCTCCTCCATATCCCCTCTAGCTGTCCTGTCCATCACCAAGATAGGTGCGTTTTCTGCCATTTTAGGTAGAAGTAATGTTCAACCAATTTGCTTCTAATTTAGACAAAGTAGTAGGAAAGTTTATCAAACAAACTCTACATATGAGCTCTATCTATTTTACAATACGTGTAATATGTATTCACAAAATGTCCATTTTCTATATGTGTGAACTTCACATCTTTTTTTTTTTTAGTAAGTTTTAGTGCATGATGAGGTGGTGTTTACCTATAGGATCCACCATCTCTTGGACTGGGCACCATTGATGGTATTTATTGGGCCCCACGTTCTTAAGTAAATCTCAATATTGCTTCAAAAAGGTAGCTATGCATATACAGTTTACAGACAGAATGTTAACATATTAAGCAAGAGTGTGACAACTTATCAGTGCTAAATGTGCCATAAAAAAACCCAGCATGTAAAATTCTTAGCTTTGACAAGTGACAACATATCTGGCAAAATGCATTGTAAACCAAATGTAATTTTTAGCTGCAGTAAATTTTAGACAATCAAAATGATGTTAAAATGTGTGTGTTTCTTACAGTCTAGAGGCTGCTTATTCTGATGGAGGAAAACACTGACAGCATCCTTCATGATCACTGAAAGAACTGTTCTCCTTTCTCCTGCCCCACACTGATCTATCTGATCGGTGCAGTGCAGGGGAGAAAGTCACCAGGACTTGCACGGATGTTGCGCATCCTGTGTAGCTGAAAAAACTTCTGCAAGACTAGCCCTTGGACCTCTTTATGAAAAGAAGAACGACACTCCTGATATGTGAGGTGGCATGGATAGGGTCCCAATCAAACAAAGTTGTTGATTAGCCATTGAACCTTTCAGGTCATGTGATCAGTCACATTCCTGGAAGGAATTTCAAGATGTGGTAATGTATACGATGGATGAGTGTACATATATATATATATATATATATATATAAGTGTTTGTGTGTGTGGAGCTGCATGAGTATATAAGAGAGCTGTTGGTGTATGGTATGTAAGAAAGCTATGTACAAGTATGTAGCAAAACAGTGCGTGTATGTAACAGAGGTGTGAGTGCATACTTCAAAGCTGTAGAAAAGCTATATGTGTTAGAACTGTGTTTGTGTATGGAGGAGAGTTGTGTGTGTATTTCGGAAAATTGCGTGTGTGATAGTAGTAGAGTTGTGTGTATGCAGGAGAGATGTGTGTATGTAGGAAAGAGGGTGGAAACTTATCAATGCTATAGGACCTATGCAAGAACCTAACATGATCAAATTTGACTCATGACAATACAGCTTTAAAAAATGCATTGGCAGCAATTGTACCGATCATCTACTTTCAATGAATTATCAGCAAATTGGTGAAAGTACACCTATTAAAAAAAAAATAACAGCCTCCTCCATATCCCCTCTAGCTGTCCTGTCCATCACCAAGATAGGTGCGTTTTCTGCCATTTTAGGTAGAAGTAATGTTCAACCAATTTGCTTCTAATTTAGACAAAGTAGTAGGAAAGTTTATCAAACAAACTCTACATATGAGCTCTATCTATTTTACAATACGTGTAATATGTATTCACAAAATGTCCATTTTCTATATGTGTGAACTTCACATCTTTTTTTTTTTTAGTAAGTTTTAGTGCATGATGAGGTGGTGTTTACCTATAGGATCCACCATCTCTTGGACTGGGCACCATTGATGGTATTTATTGGGCCCCACGTTCTTAAGTAAATCTCAATATTGCTTCAAAAAGGTAGCTATGCATATACAGTTTACAGACAGAATGTTAACATATTAAGCAAGAGTGTGACAACTTATCAGTGCTAAATGTGCCATAAAAAAACCCAGCATGTAAAATTCTTAGCTTTGACAAGTGACAACATATCTGGCAAAATGCATTGTAAACCAAATGTAATTTTTAGCTGCAGTAAATTTTAGACAATCAAAATGATGTTAAAATGTGTGTGTTTCTTACAGTCTAGAGGCTGCTTATTCTGATGGAGGAAAACACTGACAGCATCCTTCATGATCACTGAAAGAACTGTTCTCCTTTCTCCTGCCCCACACTGATCTATCTGATCGGTGCAGTGCAGGGGAGAAAGTCACCAGGACTTGCACGGATGTTGCGCATCCTGTGTAGCTGAAAAAACTTCTGCAAGACTAGCCCTTGGACCTCTTTATGAAAAGAAGAACGACACTCCTGATATGTGAGGTGGCATGGATAGGGTCCCAATCAAACAAAGTTGTTGATTAGCCATTGAACCTTTCAGGTCATGTGATCAGTCACATTCCTGGAAGGAATTTCAAGATGTGGTAATGTATACGATGGATGAGTGTACATATATATATATATATATATATATATATATATAAGTGTTTGTGTGTGTGGAGCTGCATGAGTATATAAGAGAGCTGTTGGTGTATGTAAGAAAGCTGTGTACAAGTATGTAGCAAAACAGTGCGTGTATGTAACAGAGGTGTGAGTGCATACTTCAAAGCTGTAGAAAAGCTATATGTGTTAGAACTGTGTTTGTGTATGGAGGAGAGTTGTGTGTGTATTTCGGAAAATTGCGGGTGTGATAGTAGTAGAGTTGTGTGTATGCAGGAGAGATGTGTGTATGTAGGAAAGAGGGTGGAAACTTATCAATGCTATAGGACCTATGCAAGAACCTAACATGATCAAATTTGACTCATGACAATACAGCTTTAAAAAATGCATTGGCAGCAATTGTACCGATCATCTACTTTCAATTAATTATCAGTAAATTGGTGAAAGTACACCTATTAAAAAAAAAATAACAGCCTCCTCCATATCCCCTCTAGCTGTCCTGTCCATCACCAAGATAGGTGCGTTTTCTGCCATTTTAGGTAGAAGTAATGTTCAACCAATTTGCTTCTAATTTAGACAAAGTAGTAGGAAAGTTTATCAAACAAACTCTACATATGAGCTCTATCTATTTTACAATACGTGTAATATGTATTCACAAAATGTCCATTTTCTATATGTGTGAACTTCACATCTTTTTTTTTTTTAGTAAGTTTTAGTGCATGATGAGGTGGTGTTTACCTATAGGATCCACCATCTCTTGGACTGGGCACCATTGATGGTATTTATTGGGCCCCACGTTCTTAAGTAAATCTCAATATTGCTTCAAAAAGGTAGCTATGCATATACAGTTTACAGACAGAATGTTAACATATTAAGCAAGAGTGTGACAACTTATCAGTGCTAAATGTGCCATAAAAAAACCCAGCATGTAAAATTCTTAGCTTTGACAAGTGACAACATATCTGGCAAAATGCATTGTAAACCAAATGTAATTTTTAGCTGCAGTAAATTTTAGACAATCAAAATGATGTTAAAATGTGTGTGTTTCTTACAGTCTAGAGGCTGCTTATTCTGATGGAGGAAAACACTGACAGCATCCTTCATGATCACTGAAAGAACTGTTCTCCTTTCTCCTGCCCCACACTGATCTATCTGATCGGTGCAGTGCAGGGGAGAAAGTCACCAGGACTTGCACGGATGTTGCGCATCCTGTGTAGCTGAAAAAACTTCTGCAAGACTAGCCCTTGGACCTCTTTATGAAAAGAAGAACGACACTCCTGATATGTGAGGTGGCATGGATAGGGTCCCAATCAAACAAAGTTGTTGATTAGCCATTGAACCTTTCAGGTCATGTGATCAGTCACATTCCTGGAAGGAATTTCAAGATGTGGTAATGTATACGATGGATGAGTGTACATATATATATATATATATAAGTGTTTGTGTGTGTGGAGCTGCATGAGTATATAAGAGAGCTGTTGGTGTATGGTATGTAAGAAAGCTGTGTACAAGTATGTAGCAAAACAGTGCGTGTATGTAACAGAGGTGTGAGTGCATACTTCAAAGCTGTAGAAAAGCTATATGTGTTAGAACTGTGTTTGTGTATGGAGGAGAGTTGTGTGTGTATTTCGGAAAATTGCGTGTGTGATAGTAGTAGAGTTGTGTGTATGCAGGAGAGATGTGTGTATGTAGGAAAGAGGGTGGAAACTTATCAATGCTATAGGACCTATGCAAGAACCTAACATGATCAAATTTGACTCATGACAATACAGCTTTAAAAAATGCATTGGCAGCAATTGTACCGATCATCTACTTTCAATGAATTATCAGCAAATTGGTGAAAGTACACCTATTAAAAAAAAAATAACAGCCTCCTCCATATCCCCTCTAGCTGTCCTGTCCATCACCAAGATAGGTGCGTTTTCTGCCATTTTAGGTAGAAGTAATGTTCAACCAATTTGCTTCTAATTTAGACAAAGTAGTAGGAAAGTTTATCAAACAAACTCTACATATGAGCTCTATCTATTTTACAATACGTGTAATATGTATTCACAAAATGTCCATCTTCTATATGTGTGAACTTCACATCTTTTTTTTTTTTAGTAAGTTTTAGTGCATGATGAGGTGGTGTTTACCTATAGGATCCACCATCTCTTGGACTGGGCACCATTGATGGTATTTATTGGGCCCCACGTTCTTAAGTAAATCTCAATATTGCTTCAAAAAGGTAGCTATGCATATACAGTTTACAGACAGAATGTTAACATATTAAGCAAGAGTGTGACAACTTATCAGTGCTAAATGTGCCATAAAAAAACCCAGCATGTAAAATTCTTAGCTTTGACAAGTGACAACATATCTGGCAAAATGCATTGTAAACCAAATGTAATTTTTAGCTGCAGTAAATTTTAGACAATCAAAATGATGTTAAAATGTGTGTGTTTCTTACAGTCTAGAGGCTGCTTATTCTGATGGAGGAAAACACTGACAGCATCCTTCATGATCACTGAAAGAACTGTTCTCCTTTCTCCTGCCCCACACTGATCTATCTGATCGGTGCAGTGCAGGGGAGAAAGTCACCAGGACTTGCACGGATGTTGCGCATCCTGTGTAGCTGAAAAAACTTCTGCAAGACTAGCCCTTGGACCTCTTTATGAAAAGAAGAACGACACTCCTGATATGTGAGGTGGCATGGATAGGGTCCCAATCAAACAAAGTTGTTGATTAGCCATTGAACCTTTCAGGTCATGTGATCAGTCACATTCCTGGAAGGAATTTCAAGATGTGGTAATGTATACGATGGATGAGTGTACATATATATATATATATATATATATATATATATAAGTGTTTGTGTGTGTGGAGCTGCATGAGTATATAAGAGAGCTGTTGGTGTATGTAAGAAAGCTGTGTACAAGTATGTAGCAAAACAGTGCGTGTATGTAACAGAGGTGTGAGTGCATACTTCAAAGCTGTAGAAAAGCTATATGTGTTAGAACTGTGTTTGTGTATGGAGGAGAGTTGTGTGTGTATTTCGGAAAATTGCGTGTGTGATAGTAGTAGAGTTGTGTGTATGCAGGAGAGATGTGTGTATGTAGGAAAGAGGGTGGAAACTTATCAATGCTATAGGACCTATGCAAGAACCTAACATGATCAAATTTGACTCATGACAATACAGCTTTAAAAAATGCATTGGCAGCAATTGTACCGATCATCTACTTTCAATGAATTATCAGCAAATTGGTGAAAGTACACCTATTAAAAAAAAAATAACAGCCTCCTCCATATCCCCTCTAGCTGTCCTGTCCATCACCAAGATAGGTGCGTTTTCTGCCATTTTAGGTAGAAGTAATGTTCAACCAATTTGCTTCTAATTTAGACAAAGTAGTAGGAAAGTTTATCAAACAAACTCTACATATGAGCTCTATCTATTTTACAATACGTGTAATATGTATTCACAAAATGTCCATTTTCTATATGTGTGAACTTCACATCTTTTTTTTTTTTAGTAAGTTTTAGTGCATGATGAGGTGGTGTTTACCTATAGGATCCACCATCTCTTGGACTGGGCACCATTGATGGTATTTATTGGGCCCCACGTTCTTAAGTAAATCTCAATATTGCTTCAAAAAGGTAGCTATGCATATACAGTTTACAGACAGAATGTTAACATATTAAGCAAGAGTGTGACAACTTATCAGTGCTAAATGTGCCATAAAAAAACCCAGCATGTAAAATTCTTAGCTTTGACAAGTGACAACATATCTGGCAAAATGCATTGTAAACCAAATGTAATTTTTAGCTGCAGTAAATTTTAGACAATCAAAATGATGTTAAAATGTGTGTGTTTCTTACAGTCTAGAGGCTGCTTATTCTGATGGAGGAAAACACTGACAGCATCCTTCATGATCACTGAAAGAACTGTTCTCCTTTCTCCTGCCCCACACTGATCTATCTGATCGGTGCAGTGCAGGGGAGAAAGTCACCAGGACTTGCACGGATGTTGCGCATCCTGTGTAGCTGAAAAAACTTCTGCAAGACTAGCCCTTGGACCTCTTTATGAAAAGAAGAACGACACTCCTGATATGTGAGGTGGCATGGATAGGGTCCCAATCAAACAAAGTTGTTGATTAGCCATTGAACCTTTCAGGTCATGTGATCAGTCACATTCCTGGAAGGAATTTCAAGATGTGGTAATGTATACGATGGATGAGTGTACATATATATATATATATAAGTGTTTGTGTGTGTGGAGCTGCATGAGTATATAAGAGAGCTGTTGGTGTATGTAAGAAAGCTGTGTACAAGTATGTAGCAAAACAGTGCGTGTATGTAACAGAGGTGTGAGTGCATACTTCAAAGCTGTAGAAAAGCTATATGTGTTAGAACTGTGTTTGTGTATGGAGGAGAGTTGTGTGTGTATTTCGGAAAATTGCGTGTGTGATAGTAGTAGAGTTGTGTGTATGCAGGAGAGATGTGTGTATGTAGGAAAGAGGGTGGAAACTTATCAATGCTATAGGACCTATGCAAGAACCTAACATGATCAAATTTGACTCATGACAATACAGCTTTAAAAAATGCATTGGCAGCAATTGTACCGATCATCTACTTTCAATGAATTATCAGCAAATTGGTGAAAGTACACCTATTAAAAAAAAAATAACAGCCTCCTCCATATCCCCTCTAGCTGTCCTGTCCATCACCAAGATAGGTGCGTTTTCTGCCATTTTAGGTAGAAGTAATGTTCAACCAATTTGCTTCTAATTTAGACAAAGTAGTAGGAAAGTTTATCAAACAAACTCTACATATGAGCTCTATCTATTTTACAATACGTGTAATATGTATTCACAAAATGTCCATTTTCTATATGTGTGAACTTCACATCTTTTTTTTTTTTTAGTAAGTTTTAGTGCATGATGAGGTGGTGTTTACCTATAGGATCCACCATCTCTTGGACTGGGCACCATTGATGGTATTTATTGGGCCCCACGTTCTTAAGTAAATCTCAATATTGCTTCAAAAAGGTAGCTATGCATATACAGTTTACAGACAGAATGTTAACATATTAAGCAAGAGTGTGACAACTTATCAGTGCTAAATGTGCCATAAAAAAACCCAGCATGTAAAATTCTTAGCTTTGACAAGTGACAACATATCTGGCAAAATGCATTGTAAACCAAATGTAATTTTTAGCTGCAGTAAATTTTAGACAATCAAAATGATGTTAAAATGTGTGTGTTTCTTACAGTCTAGAGGCTGCTTATTCTGATGGAGGAAAACACTGACAGCATCCTTCATGATCACTGAAAGAACTGTTCTCCTTTCTCCTGCCCCACACTGATCTATCTGATCGGTGCAGTGCAGGGGAGAAAGTCACCAGGACTTGCACGGATGTTGCGCATCCTGTGTAGCTGAAAAAACTTCTGCAAGACTAGCCCTTGGACCTCTTTATGAAAAGAAGAACGACACTCCTGATATGTGAGGTGGCATGGATAGGGTCCCAATCAAACAAAGTTGTTGATTAGCCATTGAACCTTTCAGGTCATGTGATCAGTCACATTCCTGGAAGGAATTTCAAGATGTGGTAATGTATACGATGGATGAGTGTACATATATATATATATATATAAGTGTTTGTGTGTGTGGAGCTGCATGAGTATATAAGAGAGCTGTTGGTGTATGGTATGTAAGAAAGCTGTGTACAAGTATGTAGCAAAACAGTGCGTGTATGTAACAGAGGTGTGAGTGCATACTTCAAAGCTGTAGAAAAGCTATATGTGTTAGAACTGTGTTTGTGTATGGAGGAGAGTTGTGTGTGTATTTCGGAAAATTGCGTGTGTGATAGTAGTAGAGTTGTGTGTATGCAGGAGAGATGTGTGTATGTAGGAAAGAGGGTGGAAACTTATCAATGCTATAGGACCTATGCAAGAACCTAACATGATCAAATTTGACTCATGACAATACAGCTTTAAAAAATGCATTGGCAGCAATTGTACCGATCATCTACTTTCAATGAATTATCAGTAAATTGGTGAAAGTACACCTATTAAAAAAAAAATAACAGCCTCCTCCATATCCCCTCTAGCTGTCCTGTCCATCACCAAGATAGGTGCGTTTTCTGCCATTTTAGGTAGAAGTAATGTTCAACCAATTTGCTTCTAATTTAGACAAAGTAGTAGGAAAGTTTATCAAACAAACTCTACATATGAGCTCTATCTATTTTACAATACGTGTAATATGTATTCACAAAATGTCCATTTTCTATATGTGTGAACTTCACATCTTTTTTTTTTTTAGTAAGTTTTAGTGCATGATGAGGTGGTGTTTACCTATAGGATCCACCATCTCTTGGACTGGGCACCATTGATGGTATTTATTGGGCCCCACGTTCTTAAGTAAATCTCAATATTGCTTCAAAAAGGTAGCTATGCATATACAGTTTACAGACAGAATGTTAACATACTAAGCAAGAGTGTGACAACTTATCAGTGCTAAATGTGCCATAAAAAAACCCAGCATGTAAAATTCTTAGCTTTGACAAGTGACAACATATCTGGCAAAATGCATTGTAAACCAAATGTAATTTTTAGCTGCAGTAAATTTTAGACAATCAAAATGATGTTAAAATGTGTGTGTTTCTTACAGTCTAGAGGCTGCTTATTCTGATGGAGGAAAACACTGACAGCATCCTTCATGATCACTGAAAGAACTGTTCTCCTTTCTCCTGCCCCACACTGATCTATCTGATCGGTGCAGTGCAGGGGAGAAAGTCACCAGGACTTGCACGGATGTTGCGCATCCTGTGTAGCTGAAAAAACTTCTGCAAGACTAGCCCTTGGACCTCTTTATGAAAAGAAGAACGACACTCCTGATATGTGAGGTGGCATGGATAGGGTCCCAATCAAACAAAGTTGTTGATTAGCCATTGAACCTTTCAGGTCATGTGATCAGTCACATTCCTGGAAGGAATTTCAAGATGTGGTAATGTATACGATGGATGAGTGTACATATATATATATATATAAGTGTTTGTGTGTGTGGAGCTGCATGAGTATATAAGAGAGCTGTTGGTGTATGGTATGTAAGAAAGCTGTGTACAAGTATGTAGCAAAACAGTGCGTGTATGTAACAGAGGTGTGAGTGCATACTTCAAAGCTGTAGAAAAGCTATATGTGTTAGAACTGTGTTTGTGTATGGAGGAGAGTTGTGTGTGTATTTCGGAAAATTGCGTGTGTGATAGTAGTAGAGTTGTGTGTATGCAGGAGAGATGTGTGTATGTAGGAAAGAGGGTGGAAACTTATCAATGCTATAGGACCTATGCAAGAACCTAACATGATCAAATTTGACTCATGACAATACAGCTTTAAAAAATGCATTGGCAGCAATTGTACCGATCATCTACTTTCAATGAATTATCAGCAAATTGGTGAAAGTACACCTATTAAAAAAAAAATAACAGCCTCCTCCATATCCCCTCTAGCTGTCCTGTCCATCACCAAGATAGGTGCGTTTTCTGCCATTTTAGGTAGAAGTAATGTTCAACAATTTGCTTCTAATTTAGACAAAGTAGTAGGAAAGTTTATCAAACAAACTCTACATATGAGCTCTATCTATTTTACAATACGTGTAATATGTATTCACAAAATGTCCATTTTCTATATGTGTGAACTTCACATCTTTTTTTTTTTTAGTAAGTTTTAGTGCATGATGAGGTGGTGTTTACCTATAGGATCCACCATCTCTTGGACTGGGCACCATTGATGGTATTTATTGGGCCCCACGTTCTTAAGTAAATCTCAATATTGCTTCAAAAAGGTAGCTATGCATATACAGTTTACAGACAGAATGTTAACATATTAAGCAAGAGTGTGACAACTTATCAGTGCTAAATGTGCCATAAAAAAACCCAGCATGTAAAATTCTTAGCTTTGACAAGTGACAACATATCTGGCAAAATGCATTGTAAACCAAATGTAATTTTTAGCTGCAGTAAATTTTAGACAATCAAAATGATGTTAAAATGTGTGTGTTTCTTACAGTCTAGAGGCTGCTTATTCTGATGGAGGAAAACACTGACAGCATCCTTCATGATCACTGAAAGAACTGTTCTCCTTTCTCCTGCCCCACACTGATCTATCTGATCGGTGCAGTGCAGGGGAGAAAGTCACCAGGACTTGCACGGATGTTGCGCATCCTGTGTAGCTGAAAAAACTTCTGCAAGACTAGCCCTTGGACCTCTTTATGAAAAGAAGAACGACACTCCTGATATGTGAGGTGGCATGGATAGGGTCCCAATCAAACAAAGTTGTTGATTAGCCATTGAACCTTTCAGGTCATGTGATCAGTCACATTCCTAGAAGGAATTTCAAGATGTGGTAATGTATACGATGGATGAGTGTACATATATATATATATATATATATAAGTGTTTGTGTGTGTGGAGCTGCATGAGTATATAAGAGAGCTGTTGGTGTATGGTATGTAAGAAAGCTGTGTACAAGTATGTAGCAAAACAGTGCGTGTATGTAACAGAGGTGTGAGTGCATACTTCAAAGCTGTAGAAAAGCTATATGTGTTAGAACTGTGTTTGTGTATGGAGGAGAGTTGTGTGTGTATTTCGGAAAATTGCGTGTGTGATAGTAGTAGAGTTGTGTGTATGCAGGAGAGATGTGTGTATGTAGGAAAGAGGGTGGAAACTTATCAATGCTATAGGACCTATGCAAGAACCTAACATGATCAAATTTGACTCATGACAATACAGCTTTAAAAAATGCATTGGCAGCAATTGTACCGATCATCTACTTTCAATGAATTATCAGCAAATTGGTGAAAGTACACCTATTAAAAAAAAAATAACAGCCTCCTCCATATCCCCTCTAGCTGTCCTGTCCATCACCAAGATAGGTGCGTTTTCTGCCATTTTAGGTAGAAGTAATGTTCAACCAATTTGCTTCTAATTTAGACAAAGTAGTAGGAAAGTTTATCAAACAAACTCTACATATGAGCTCTATCTATTTTACAATACGTGTAATATGTATTCACAAAATGTCCATTTTCTATATGTGTGAACTTCACATCTTTTTTTTTTTTAGTAAGTTTTAGTGCATGATGAGGTGGTGTTTACCTATAGGATCCACCATCTCTTGGACTGGGCACCATTGATGGTATTTATTGGGCCCCACGTTCTTAAGTAAATCTCAATATTGCTTCAAAAAGGTAGCTATGCATATACAGTTTACAGACAGAATGTTAACATATTAAGCAAGAGTGTGACAACTTATCAGTGCTAAATGTGCCATAAAAAAACCCAGCATGTAAAATTCTTAGCTTTGACAAGTGACAACATATCTGGCAAAATGCATTGTAAACCAAATGTAATTTTTAGCTGCAGTAAATTTTAGACAATCAAAATGATGTTAAAATGTGTGTGTTTCTTACAGTCTAGAGGCTGCTTATTCTGATGGAGGAAAACACTGACAGCATCCTTCATGATCACTGAAAGAACTGTTCTCCTTTCTCCTGCCCCACACTGATCTATCTGATCGGTGCAGTGCAGGGGAGAAAGTCACCAGGACTTGCACGGATGTTGCGCATCCTGTGTAGCTGAAAAAACTTCTGCAAGACTAGCCCTTGGACCTCTTTATGAAAAGAAGAACGACACTCCTGATATGTGAGGTGGCATGGATAGGGTCCCAATCAAACAAAGTTGTTGATTAGCCATTGAACCTTTCAGGTCATGTGATCAGTCACATTCCTGGAAGGAATTTCAAGATGTGGTAATGTATACGATGGATGAGTGTACATATATATATATATATATAAGTGTTTGTGTGTGTGGAGCTGCATGAGTATATAAGAGAGCTGTTGGTGTATGGTATGTAAGAAAGCTGTGTACAAGTATGTAGCAAAACAGTGCGTGTATGTAACAGAGGTGTGAGTGCATACTTCAAAGCTGTAGAAAAGCTATATGTGTTAGAACTGTGTTTGTGTATGGAGGAGAGTTGTGTGTGTATTTCGGAAAATTGCGTGTGTGATAGTAGTAGAGTTGTGTGTATGCAGGAGAGATGTGTGTATGTAGGAAAGAGGGTGGAAACTTATCAATGCTATAGGACCTATGCAAGAACCTAACATGATCAAATTTGACTCATGACAATACAGCTTTAAAAAATGCATTGGCAGCAATTGTACCAATCATCTACTTTCAATGAATTATCAGCAAATTGGTGAAAGTACACCTATTAAAAAAAAAATAACAGCCTCCTCCATATCCCCTCTAGCTGTCCTGTCCATCACCAAGATAGGTGCGTTTTCTGCCATTTTAGGTAGAAGTAATGTTCAACCAATTTGCTTCTAATTTAGACAAAGTAGTAGGAAAGTTTATCAAACAAACTCTACATATGAGCTCTATCTATTTTACAATACGTGTAATATGTATTCACAAAATGTCCATTTTCTATATGTGTGAACTTCACATCTTTTTTTTTTTTAGTAAGTTTTAGTGCATGATGAGGTGGTGTTTACCTATAGGATCCACCATCTCTTGGACTGGGCACCATTGATGGTATTTATTGGGCCCCACGTTCTTAAGTAAATCTCAATATTGCTTCAAAAAGGTAGCTATGCATATACAGTTTACAGACAGAATGTTAACATATTAAGCAAGAGTGTGACAACTTATCAGTGCTAAATGTGCCATAAAAAAACCCAGCATGTAAAATTCTTAGCTTTGACAAGTGACAACATATCTGGCAAAATGCATTGTAAACCAAATGTAATTTTTAGCTGCAGTAAATTTTAGACAATCAAAATGATGTTAAAATGTGTGTGTTTCTTACAGTCTAGAGGCTGCTTATTCTGATGGAGGAAAACACTGACAGCATCCTTCATGATCACTGAAAGAACTGTTCTCCTTTCTCCTGCCCCACACTGATCTATCTGATCGGTGCAGTGCAGGGGAGAAAGTCACCAGGACTTGCACGGATGTTGCGCATCCTGTGTAGCTGAAAAAACTTCTGCAAGACTAGCCCTTGGACCTCTTTATGAAAAGAAGAACGACACTCCTGATATGTGAGGTGGCATGGATAGGGTCCCAATCAAACAAAGTTGTTGATTAGCCATTGAACCTTTCAGGTCATGTGATCAGTCACATTCCTGGAAGGAATTTCAAGATGTGGTAATGTATACGATGGATGAGTGTACATATATATATATATATAAGTGTTTGTGTGTGTGGAGCTGCATGAGTATATAAGAGAGCTGTTGGTGTATGGTATGTAAGAAAGCTGTGTACAAGTATGTAGCAAAACAGTGCGTGTATGTAACAGAGGTGTGAGTGCATACTTCAAAGCTGTAGAAAAGCTATATGTGTTAGAACTGTGTTTGTGTATGGAGGAGAGTTGTGTGTGTATTTCGGAAAATTGCGTGTGTGATAGTAGTAGAGATGTGTGTATGTAGGAAAGAGGGTGGAAACTTATCAATGCTATAGGACCTATGCAAGAACCTAACATGATCAAATTTGACTCATGACAATACAGCTTTAAAAAATGCATTGGCAGCAATTGTAGCGATCATCTACTTTCAATGAATTATCAGCAAATTGGTGAAAGTACACCTATTAAAAAAAAAATAACAGCCTCCTCCATATCCCCTCTAGCTGTCCTGTCCATCACCAAGATAGGTGCGTTTTCTGCCATTTTAGGTAGAAGTAATGTTCAACCAATTTGCTTCTAATTTAGACAAAGTAGTAGGAAAGTTTATCAAACAAACTCTACATATGAGCTCTATCTATTTTACAATACGTGTAATATGTATTCACAAAATGTCCATTTTCTATATGTGTGAACTTCACATCTTTTTTTTTTTTAGTAAGTTTTAGTGCATGATGAGGTGGTGTTTACCTATAGGATCCACCATCTCTTGGACTGGGCACCATTGATGGTATTTATTGGGCCCCACGTTCTTAAGTAAATCTCAATATTGCTTCAAAAAGGTAGCTATGCATATACAGTTTACAGACAGAATGTTAACATATTAAGCAAGAGTGTGACAACTTATCAGTGCTAAATGTGCCATAAAAAAACCCAGCATGTAAAATTCTTAGCTTTGACAAGTGACAACATATCTGGCAAAATGCATTGTAAACCAAATGTAATTTTTAGCTGCAGTAAATTTTAGACAATCAAAATGATGTTAAAATGTGTGTGTTTCTTACAGTCTAGAGGCTGCTTATTCTGATGGAGGAAAACACTGACAGCATCCTTCATGATCACTGAAAGAACTGTTCTCCTTTCTCCTGCCCCACACTGATCTATCTGATCGGTGCAGTGCAGGGGAGAAAGTCACCAGGACTTGCACGGATGTTGCGCATCCTGTGTAGCTGAAAAAACTTCTGCAAGACTAGCCCTTGGACCTCTTTATGAAAAGAAGAACGACACTCCTGATATGTGAGGTGGCATGGATAGGGTCCCAATCAAACAAAGTTGTTGATTAGCCATTGAACCTTTCAGGTCATGTGATCAGTCACATTCCTGGAAGGAATTTCAAGATGTGGTAATGTATACGATGGATGAGTGTACATATATATATATATATATATAAGTGTTTGTGTGTGTGGAGCTGCATGAGTATATAAGAGAGCTGTTGGTGTATGGTATGTAAGAAAGCTGTGTACAAGTATGTAGCAAAACAGTGCGTGTATGTAACAGAGGTGTGAGTGCATACTTCAAAGCTGTAGAAAAGCTATATGTGTTAGAACTGTGTTTGTGTATGGAGGAGAGTTGTGTGTGTATTTCGGAAAATTGCGTGTGTGATAGTAGTAGAGTTGTGTGTATGCAGGAGAGATGTGTGTATGTAGGAAAGAGGGTGGAAACTTATCAATGCTATAGGACCTATGCAAGAACCTAACATGATCAAATTTGACTCATGACAATACAGCTTTAAAAAATGCATTGGCAGCAATTGTACCGATCATCTACTTTCAATGAATTATCAGCAAATTGGTGAAAGTACACCTATTAAAAAAAAAATAACAGCCTCCTCCATATCCCCTCTAGCTGTCCTGTCCATCACCAAGATAGGTGCGTTTTCTGCCATTTTAGGTAGAAGTAATGTTCAACCAATTTGCTTCTAATTTAGACAAAGTAGTAGGAAAGTTTATCAAACAAACTCTACATATGAGCTCTATCTATTTTACAATACGTGTAATATGTATTCACAAAATGTCCATTTTCTATATGTGTGAACTTCACATCTTTTTTTTTTTTAGTAAGTTTTAGTGCATGATGAGGTGGTGTTTACCTATAGGATCCACCATCTCTTGGACTGGGCACCATTGATGGTATTTATTGGGCCCCACGTTCTTAAGTAAATCTCAATATTGCTTCAAAAAGGTAGCTATGCATATACAGTTTACAGACAGAATGTTAACATATTAAGCAAGAGTGTGACAACTTATCAGTGCTAAATGTGCCATAAAAAAACCCAGCATGTAAAATTCTTAGCTTTGACAAGTGACAACATATCTGGCAAAATGCATTGTAAACCAAATGTAATTTTTAGCTGCAGTAAATTTTAGACAATCAAAATGATGTTAAAATGTGTGTGTTTCTTACAGTCTAGAGGCTGCTTATTCTGATGGAGGAAAACACTGACAGCATCCTTCATGATCACTGAAAGAACTGTTCTCCTTTCTCCTGCCCCACACTGATCTATCTGATCGGTGCAGTGCAGGGGAGAAAGTCACCAGGACTTGCACGGATGTTGCGCATCCTGTGTAGCTGAAAAAACTTCTGCAAGACTAGCCCTTGGACCTCTTTATGAAAAGAAGAACGACACTCCTGATATGTGAGGTGGCATGGATAGGGTCCCAATCAAACAAAGTTGTTGATTAGCCATTGAACCTTTCAGGTCATGTGATCAGTCACATTCCTGGAAGGAATTTCAAGATGTGGTAATGTATACGATGGATGAGTGTACATATATATATATATATATAAGTGTTTGTGTGTGTGGAGCTGCATGAGTATATAAGAGAGCTGTTGGTGTATGTAAGAAAGCTGTGTACAAGTATGTAGCAAAACAGTGCGTGTATGTAACAGAGGTGTGAGTGCATACTTCAAAGCTGTAGAAAAGCTATATGTGTTAGAACTGTGTTTGTGTATGGAGGAGAGTTGTGTGTGTATTTCGGAAAATTGCGTGTGTGATAGTAGTAGAGTTGTGTGTATGCAGGAGAGATGTGTGTATGTAGGAAAGAGGGTGGAAACTTATCAATGCTATAGGACCTATGCAAGAACCTAACATGATCAAATTTGACTCATGACAATACAGCTTTAAAAAATGCATTGGCAGCAATTGTACCGATCATCTACTTTCAATGAATTATCAGCAAATTGGTGAAAGTACACCTATTAAAAAAAAAATAACAGCCTCCTCCATATCCCCTCTAGCTGTCCTGTCCATCACCAAGATAGGTGCGTTTTCTGCCATTTTAGGTAGAAGTAATGTTCAACCAATTTGCTTCTAATTTAGACAAAGTAGTAGGAAAGTTTATCAAACAAACTCTACATATGAGCTCTATCTATTTTACAATACGTGTAATATGTATTCACAAAATGTCCATTTTCTATATGTGTGAACTTCACATCTTTTTTTTTTTTTAGTAAGTTTTAGTGCATGATGAGGTGGTGTTTACCTATAGGATCCACCATCTCTTGGACTGGGCACCATTGATGGTATTTATTGGGCCCCACGTTCTTAAGTAAATCTCAATATTGCTTCAAAAAGGTAGCTATGCATATACAGTTTACAGACAGAATGTTAACATATTAAGCAAGAGTGTGACAACTTATCAGTGCTAAATGTGCCATAAAAAAACCCAGCATGTAAAATTCTTAGCTTTGACAAGTGACAACATATCTGGCAAAATGCATTGTAAACCAAATGTAATTTTTAGCTGCAGTAAATTTTAGACAATCAAAATGATGTTAAAATGTGTGTGTTTCTTACAGTCTAGAGGCTGCTTATTCTGATGGAGGAAAACACTGACAGCATCCTTCATGATCACTGAAAGAACTGTTCTCCTTTCTCCTGCCCCACACTGATCTATCTGATCGGTGCAGTGCAGGGGAGAAAGTCACCAGGACTTGCACGGATGTTGCGCATCCTGTGTAGCTGAAAAAACTTCTGCAAGACTAGCCCTTGGACCTCTTTATGAAAAGAAGAACGACACTCCTGATATGTGAGGTGGCATGGATAGGGTCCCAATCAAACAAAGTTGTTGATTAGCCATTGAACCTTTCAGGTCATGTGATCAGTCACATTCCTGGAAGGAATTTCAAGATGTGGTAATGTATACGATGGATGAGTGTACATATATATATATATATATATATATATATATATATATATATATAAGTGTTTGTGTGTGTGGAGCTGCATGAGTATATAAGAGAGCTGTTGGTGTATGTAAGAAAGCTGTGTACAAGTATGTAGCAAAACAGTGCGTGTATGTAACAGAGGTGTGAGTGCATACTTCAAAGCTGTAGAAAAGCTATATGTGTTAGAACTGTGTTTGTGTATGGAGGAGAGTTGTGTGTGTATTTCGGAAAATTGCGTGTGTGATAGTAGTAGAGTTGTGTGTATGCAGGAGAGATGTGTGTATGTAGGAAAGAGGGTGGAAACTTATCAATGCTATAGGACCTATGCAAGAACCTAACATGATCAAATTTGACTCATGACAATACAGCTTTAAAAAATGCATTGGCAGCAATTGTACCGATCATCTACTTTCAATGAATTATCAGCAAATTGGTGAAAGTACACCTATTAAAAAAAAAATAACAGCCTCCTCCATATCCCCTCTAGCTGTCCTGTCCATCACCAAGATAGGTGCGTTTTCTGCCATTTTAGGTAGAAGTAATGTTCAACAATTTGCTTCTAATTTAGACAAAGTAGTAGGAAAGTTTATCAAACAAACTCTACATATGAGCTCTATCTATTTTACAATACGTGTAATATGTATTCACAAAATGTCCATTTTCTATATGTGTGAACTTCACATCTTTTTTTTTTTTAGTAAGTTTTAGTGCATGATGAGGTGGTGTTTACCTATAGGATCCACCATCTCTTGGACTGGGCACCATTGATGGTATTTATTGGGCCCCACGTTCTTAAGTAAATCTCAATATTGCTTCAAAAAGGTAGCTATGCATATACAGTTTACAGACAGAATGTTAACATATTAAGCAAGAGTGTGACAACTTATCAGTGCTAAATGTGCCATAAAAAAACCCAGCATGTAAAATTCTTAGCTTTGACAAGTGACAACATATCTGGCAAAATGCATTGTAAACCAAATGTAATTTTTAGCTGCAGTAAATTTTAGACAATCAAAATGATGTTAAAATGTGTGTGTTTCTTACAGTCTAGAGGCTGCTTATTCTGATGGAGGAAAACACTGACAGCATCCTTCATGATCACTGAAAGAACTGTTCTCCTTTCTCCTGCCCCACACTGATCTATCTGATCGGTGCAGTGCAGGGGAGAAAGTCACCAGGACTTGCACGGATGTTGCGCATCCTGTGTAGCTGAAAAAACTTCTGCAAGACTAGCCCTTGGACCTCTTTATGAAAAGAAGAACGACACTCCTGATATGTGAGGTGGCATGGATAGGGTCCCAATCAAACAAAGTTGTTGATTAGCCATTGAACCTTTCAGGTCATGTGATCAGTCACATTCCTAGAAGGAATTTCAAGATGTGGTAATGTATACGATGGATGAGTGTACATATATATATATATATATATATAAGTGTTTGTGTGTGTGGAGCTGCATGAGTATATAAGAGAGCTGTTGGTGTATGGTATGTAAGAAAGCTGTGTACAAGTATGTAGCAAAACAGTGCGTGTATGTAACAGAGGTGTGAGTGCATACTTCAAAGCTGTAGAAAAGCTATATGTGTTAGAACTGTGTTTGTGTATGGAGGAGAGTTGTGTGTGTATTTCGGAAAATTGCGTGTGTGATAGTAGTAGAGTTGTGTGTATGCAGGAGAGATGTGTGTATGTAGGAAAGAGGGTGGAAACTTATCAATGCTATAGGACCTATGCAAGAACCTAACATGATCAAATTTGACTCATGACAATACAGCTTTAAAAAATGCATTGGCAGCAATTGTACCGATCATCTACTTTCAATGAATTATCAGCAAATTGGTGAAAGTACACCTATTAAAAAAAAAATAACAGCCTCCTCCATATCCCCTCTAGCTGTCCTGTCCATCACCAAGATAGGTGCGTTTTCTGCCATTTTAGGTAGAAGTAATGTTCAACCAATTTGCTTCTAATTTAGACAAAGTAGTAGGAAAGTTTATCAAACAAACTCTACATATGAGCTCTATCTATTTTACAATACGTGTAATATGTATTCACAAAATGTCCATTTTCTATATGTGTGAACTTCACATCTTTTTTTTTTTTAGTAAGTTTTAGTGCATGATGAGGTGGTGTTTACCTATAGGATCCACCATCTCTTGGACTGGGCACCATTGATGGTATTTATTGGGCCCCACGTTCTTAAGTAAATCTCAATATTGCTTCAAAAAGGTAGCTATGCATATACAGTTTACAGACAGAATGTTAACATATTAAGCAAGAGTGTGACAACTTATCAGTGCTAAATGTGCCATAAAAAAACCCAGCATGTAAAATTCTTAGCTTTGACAAGTGACAACATATCTGGCAAAATGCATTGTAAACCAAATGTAATTTTTAGCTGCAGTAAATTTTAGACAATCAAAATGATGTTAAAATGTGTGTGTTTCTTACAGTCTAGAGGCTGCTTATTCTGATGGAGGAAAACACTGACAGCATCCTTCATGATCACTGAAAGAACTGTTCTCCTTTCTCCTGCCCCACACTGATCTATCTGATCGGTGCAGTGCAGGGGAGAAAGTCACCAGGACTTGCACGGATGTTGCGCATCCTGTGTAGCTGAAAAAACTTCTGCAAGACTAGCCCTTGGACCTCTTTATGAAAAGAAGAACGACACTCCTGATATGTGAGGTGGCATGGATAGGGTCCCAATCAAACAAAGTTGTTGATTAGCCATTGAACCTTTCAGGTCATGTGATCAGTCACATTCCTGGAAGGAATTTCAAGATGTGGTAATGTATACGATGGATGAGTGTACATATATATATATATATATAAGTGTTTGTGTGTGTGGAGCTGCATGAGTATATAAGAGAGCTGTTGGTGTATGGTATGTAAGAAAGCTGTGTACAAGTATGTAGCAAAACAGTGCGTGTATGTAACAGAGGTGTGAGTGCATACTTCAAAGCTGTAGAAAAGCTATATGTGTTAGAACTGTGTTTGTGTATGGAGGAGAGTTGTGTGTGTATTTCGGAAAATTGCGTGTGTGATAGTAGTAGAGTTGTGTGTATGCAGGAGAGATGTGTGTATGTAGGAAAGAGGGTGGAAACTTATCAATGCTATAGGACCTATGCAAGAACCTAACATGATCAAATTTGACTCATGACAATACAGCTTTAAAAAATGCATTGGCAGCAATTGTACCAATCATCTACTTTCAATGAATTATCAGCAAATTGGTGAAAGTACACCTATTAAAAAAAAAATAACAGCCTCCTCCATATCCCCTCTAGCTGTCCTGTCCATCACCAAGATAGGTGCGTTTTCTGCCATTTTAGGTAGAAGTAATGTTCAACCAATTTGCTTCTAATTTAGACAAAGTAGTAGGAAAGTTTATCAAACAAACTCTACATATGAGCTCTATCTATTTTACAATACGTGTAATATGTATTCACAAAATGTCCATTTTCTATATGTGTGAACTTCACATCTTTTTTTTTTTTAGTAAGTTTTAGTGCATGATGAGGTGGTGTTTACCTATAGGATCCACCATCTCTTGGACTGGGCACCATTGATGGTATTTATTGGGCCCCACGTTCTTAAGTAAATCTCAATATTGCTTCAAAAAGGTAGCTATGCATATACAGTTTACAGACAGAATGTTAACATATTAAGCAAGAGTGTGACAACTTATCAGTGCTAAATGTGCCATAAAAAAACCCAGCATGTAAAATTCTTAGCTTTGACAAGTGACAACATATCTGGCAAAATGCATTGTAAACCAAATGTAATTTTTAGCTGCAGTAAATTTTAGACAATCAAAATGATGTTAAAATGTGTGTGTTTCTTACAGTCTAGAGGCTGCTTATTCTGATGGAGGAAAACACTGACAGCATCCTTCATGATCACTGAAAGAACTGTTCTCCTTTCTCCTGCCCCACACTGATCTATCTGATCGGTGCAGTGCAGGGGAGAAAGTCACCAGGACTTGCACGGATGTTGCGCATCCTGTGTAGCTGAAAAAACTTCTGCAAGACTAGCCCTTGGACCTCTTTATGAAAAGAAGAACGACACTCCTGATATGTGAGGTGGCATGGATAGGGTCCCAATCAAACAAAGTTGTTGATTAGCCATTGAACCTTTCAGGTCATGTGATCAGTCACATTCCTGGAAGGAATTTCAAGATGTGGTAATGTATACGATGGATGAGTGTACATATATATATATATATAAGTGTTTGTGTGTGTGGAGCTGCATGAGTATATAAGAGAGCTGTTGGTGTATGGTATGTAAGAAAGCTGTGTACAAGTATGTAGCAAAACAGTGCGTGTATGTAACAGAGGTGTGAGTGCATACTTCAAAGCTGTAGAAAAGCTATATGTGTTAGAACTGTGTTTGTGTATGGAGGAGAGTTGTGTGTGTATTTCGGAAAATTGCGTGTGTGATAGTAGTAGAGTTGTGTGTATGCAGGAGAGATGTGTGTATGTAGGAAAGAGGGTGGAAACTTATCAATGCTATAGGACCTATGCAAGAACCTAACATGATCAAATTTGACTCATGACAATACAGCTTTAAAAAATGCATTGGCAGCAATTGTAGCGATCATCTACTTTCAATGAATTATCAGCAAATTGGTGAAAGTACACCTATTAAAAAAAAAATAACAGCCTCCTCCATATCCCCTCTAGCTGTCCTGTCCATCACCAAGATAGGTGCGTTTTCTGCCATTTTAGGTAGAAGTAATGTTCAACCAATTTGCTTCTAATTTAGACAAAGTAGTAGGAAAGTTTATCAAACAAACTCTACATATGAGCTCTATCTATTTTACAATACGTGTAATATGTATTCACAAAATGTCCATTTTCTATATGTGTGAACTTCACATCTTTTTTTTTTTTAGTAAGTTTTAGTGCATGATGAGGTGGTGTTTACCTATAGGATCCACCATCTCTTGGACTGGGCACCATTGATGGTATTTATTGGGCCCCACGTTCTTAAGTAAATCTCAATATTGCTTCAAAAAGGTAGCTATGCATATACAGTTTACAGACAGAATGTTAACATATTAAGCAAGAGTGTGACAACTTATCAGTGCTAAATGTGCCATAAAAAAACCCAGCATGTAAAATTCTTAGCTTTGACAAGTGACAACATATCTGGCAAAATGCATTGTAAACCAAATGTAATTTTTAGCTGCAGTAAATTTTAGACAATCAAAATGATGTTAAAATGTGTGTGTTTCTTACAGTCTAGAGGCTGCTTATTCTGATGGAGGAAAACACTGACAGCATCCTTCATGATCACTGAAAGAACTGTTCTCCTTTCTCCTGCCCCACACTGATCTATCTGATCGGTGCAGTGCAGGGGAGAAAGTCACCAGGACTTGCACGGATGTTGCGCATCCTGTGTAGCTGAAAAAACTTCTGCAAGACTAGCCCTTGGACCTCTTTATGAAAAGAAGAACGACACTCCTGATATGTGAGGTGGCATGGATAGGGTCCCAATCAAACAAAGTTGTTGATTAGCCATTGAACCTTTCAGGTCATGTGATCAGTCACATTCCTGGAAGGAATTTCAAGATGTGGTAATGTATACGATGGATGAGTGTACATATATATATATATATATATATAAGTGTTTGTGTGTGTGGAGCTGCATGAGTATATAAGAGAGCTGTTGGTGTATGTAAGAAAGCTGTGTACAAGTATGTAGCAAAACAGTGCGTGTATGTAACAGAGGTGTGAGTGCATACTTCAAAGCTGTAGAAAAGCTATATGTGTTAGAACTGTGTTTGTGTATGGAGGAGAGTTGTGTGTGTATTTCGGAAAATTGCGTGTGTGATAGTAGTAGAGTTGTGTGTATGCAGGAGAGATGTGTGTATGTAGGAAAGAGGGTGGAAACTTATCAATGCTATAGGACCTATGCAAGAACCTAACATGATCAAATTTGACTCATGACAATACAGCTTTAAAAAATGCATTGGCAGCAATTGTACCGATCATCTACTTTCAATGAATTATCAGCAAATTGGTGAAAGTACACCTATTAAAAAAAAAATAACAGCCTCCTCCATATCCCCTCTAGCTGTCCTGTCCATCACCAAGATAGGTGCGTTTTCTGCCATTTTAGGTAGAAGTAATGTTCAACCAATTTGCTTCTAATTTAGACAAAGTAGTAGGAAAGTTTATCAAACAAACTCTACATATGAGCTCTATCTATTTTACAATACGTGTAATATGTATTCACAAAATGTCCATTTTCTATATGTGTGAACTTCACATCTTTTTTTTTTTTTAGTAAGTTTTAGTGCATGATGAGGTGGTGTTTACCTATAGGATCCACCATCTCTTGGACTGGGCACCATTGATGGTATTTATTGGGCCCCACGTTCTTAAGTAAATCTCAATATTGCTTCAAAAAGGTAGCTATGCATATACAGTTTACAGACAGAATGTTAACATATTAAGCAAGAGTGTGACAACTTATCAGTGCTAAATGTGCCATAAAAAAACCCAGCATGTAAAATTCTTAGCTTTGACAAGTGACAACATATCTGGCAAAATGCATTGTAAACCAAATGTAATTTTTAGCTGCAGTAAATTTTAGACAATCAAAATGATGTTAAAATGTGTGTGTTTCTTACAGTCTAGAGGCTGCTTATTCTGATGGAGGAAAACACTGACAGCATCCTTCATGATCACTGAAAGAACTGTTCTCCTTTCTCCTGCCCCACACTGATCTATCTGATCGGTGCAGTGCAGGGGAGAAAGTCACCAGGACTTGCACGGATGTTGCGCATCCTGTGTAGCTGAAAAAACTTCTGCAAGACTAGCCCTTGGACCTCTTTATGAAAAGAAGAACGACACTCCTGATATGTGAGGTGGCATGGATAGGGTCCCAATCAAACAAAGTTGTTGATTAGCCATTGAACCTTTCAGGTCATGTGATCAGTCACATTCCTGGAAGGAATTTCAAGATGTGGTAATGTATACGATGGATGAGTGTACATATATATATATATATATATATATATATATATATATATAAGTGTTTGTGTGTGTGGAGCTGCATGAGTATATAAGAGAGCTGTTGGTGTATGTAAGAAAGCTGTGTACAAGTATGTAGCAAAACAGTGCGTGTATGTAACAGAGGTGTGAGTGCATACTTCAAAGCTGTAGAAAAGCTATATGTGTTAGAACTGTGTTTGTGTATGGAGGAGAGTTGTGTGTGTATTTCGGAAAATTGCGTGTGTGATAGTAGTAGAGTTGTGTGTATGCAGGAGAGATGTGTGTATGTAGGAAAGAGGGTGGAAACTTATCAATGCTATAGGACCTATGCAAGAACCTAACATGATCAAATTTGACTCATGACAATACAGCTTTAAAAAATGCATTGGCAGCAATTGTACCGATCATCTACTTTCAATGAATTATCAGCAAATTGGTGAAAGTACACCTATTAAAAAAAAAATAACAGCCTCCTCCATATCCCCTCTAGCTGTCCTGTCCATCACCAAGATAGGTGCGTTTTCTGCCATTTTAGGTAGAAGTAATGTTCAACCAATTTGCTTCTAATTTAGACAAAGTAGTAGGAAAGTTTATCAAACAAACTCTACATATGAGCTCTATCTATTTTACAATACGTGTAATATGTATTCACAAAATGTCCATTTTCTATATGTGTGAACTTCACATCTTTTTTTTTTTTAGTAAGTTTTAGTGCATGATGAGGTGGTGTTTACCTATAGGATCCACCATCTCTTGGACTGGGCACCATTGATGGTATTTATTGGGCCCCACGTTCTTAAGTAAATCTCAATATTGCTTCAAAAAGGTAGCTATGCATATACAGTTTACAGACAGAATGTTAACATATTAAGCAAGAGTGTGACAACTTATCAGTGCTAAATGTGCCATAAAAAAACCCAGCATGTAAAATTCTTAGCTTTGACAAGTGACAACATATCTGGCAAAATGCATTGTAAACCAAATGTAATTTTTAGCTGCAGTAAATTTTAGACAATCAAAATGATGTTAAAATGTGTGTGTTTCTTACAGTCTAGAGGCTGCTTATTCTGATGGAGGAAAACACTGACAGCATCCTTCATGATCACTGAAAGAACTGTTCTCCTTTCTCCTGCCCCACACTGATCTATCTGATCGGTGCAGTGCAGGGGAGAAAGTCACCAGGACTTGCACGGATGTTGCGCATCCTGTGTAGCTGAAAAAACTTCTGCAAGACTAGCCCTTGGACCTCTTTATGAAAAGAAGAACGACACTCCTGATATGTGAGGTGGCATGGATAGGGTCCCAATCAAACAAAGTTGTTGATTAGCCATTGAACCTTTCAGGTCATGTGATCAGTCACATTCCTGGAAGGAATTTCAAGATGTGGTAATGTATACGATGGATGAGTGTACATATATATATATATATATATAAGTGTTTGTGTGTGTGGAGCTGCATGAGTATATAAGAGAGCTGTTGGTGTATGGTATGTAAGAAAGCTGTGTACAAGTATGTAGCAAAACAGTGCGTGTATGTAACAGAGGTGTGAGTGCATACTTCAAAGCTGTAGAAAAGCTATATGTGTTAGAACTGTGTTTGTGTATGGAGGAGAGTTGTGTGTGTATTTCGGAAAATTGCGTGTGTGATAGTAGTAGAGTTGTGTGTATGCAGGAGAGATGTGTGTATGTAGGAAAGAGGGTGGAAACTTATCAATGCTATAGGACCTATGCAAGAACCTAACATGATCAAATTTGACTCATGACAATACAGCTTTAAAAAATGCATTGGCAGCAATTGTACCGATCATCTACTTTCAATGAATTATCAGCAAATTGGTGAAAGTACACCTATTAAAAAAAAAATAACAGCCTCCTCCATATCCCCTCTAGCTGTCCTGTCCATCACCAAGATAGGTGCGTTTTCTGCCATTTTAGGTAGAAGTAATGTTCAACCAATTTGCTTCTAATTTAGACAAAGTAGTAGGAAAGTTTATCAAACAAACTCTACATATGAGCTCTATCTATTTTACAATACGTGTAATATGTATTCACAAAATGTCCATTTTCTATATGTGTGAACTTCACATCTTTTTTTTTTTTAGTAAGTTTTAGTGCATGATGAGGTGGTGTTTACCTATAGGATCCACCATCTCTTGGACTGGGCACCATTGATGGTATTTATTGGGCCCCACGTTCTTAAGTAAATCTCAATATTGCTTCAAAAAGGTAGCTATGCATATACAGTTTACAGACAGAATGTTAACATATTAAGCAAGAGTGTGACAACTTATCAGTGCTAAATGTGCCATAAAAAAACCCAGCATGTAAAATTCTTAGCTTTGACAAGTGACAACATATCTGGCAAAATGCATTGTAAACCAAATGTAATTTTTAGCTGCAGTAAATTTTAGACAATCAAAATGATGTTAAAATGTGTGTGTTTCTTACAGTCTAGAGGCTGCTTATTCTGATGGAGGAAAACACTGACAGCATCCTTCATGATCACTGAAAGAACTGTTCTCCTTTCTCCTGCCCCACACTGATCTATCTGATCGGTGCAGTGCAGGGGAGAAAGTCACCAGGACTTGCACGGATGTTGCGCATCCTGTGTAGCTGAAAAAACTTCTGCAAGACTAGCCCTTGGACCTCTTTATGAAAAGAAGAACGACACTCCTGATATGTGAGGTGGCATGGATATGGTCCCAATCAAACAAAGTTGTTGATTAGCCATTGAACCTTTCAGGTCATGTGATCAGTCACATTCCTGGAAGGAATTTCAAGATGTGGTAATGTATACGATGGATGAGTGTACATATATATATATATATATATATAAGTGTTTGTGTGTGTGGAGCTGCATGAGTATATAAGAGAGCTGTTGGTGTATGTAAGAAAGCTGTGTACAAGTATGTAGCAAAACAGTGCGTGTATGTAACAGAGGTGTGAGTGCATACTTCAAAGCTGTAGAAAAGCTATATGTGTTAGAACTGTGTTTGTGTATGGAGGAGAGTTGTGTGTGTATTTCGGAAAATTGCGTGTGTGATAGTAGTAGAGTTGTGTGTATGCAGGAGAGATGTGTGTATGTAGGAAAGAGGGTGGAAACTTATCAATGCTATAGGACCTATGCAAGAACCTAACATGATCAATTTTGACTCATGACAATACAGCTTTAAAAAATGCATTGGCAGCAATTGTACCGATCATCTACTTTCAATGAATTATCAGCAAATTGGTGAAAGTACACCTATTAAAAAAAAAATAACAGCCTCCTCCATATCCCCTCTAGCTGTCCTGTCCATCACCAAGATAGGTGCGTTTTCTGCCATTTTAGGTAGAAGTAATGTTCAACCAATTTGCTTCTAATTTAGACAAAGTAGTAGGAAAGTTTATCAAACAAACTCTACATATGAGCTCTATCTATTTTACAATACGTGTAATATGTATTCACAAAATGTCCATTTTCTATATGTGTGAACTTCACATCTTTTTTTTTTTTAGTAAGTTTTAGTGCATGATGAGGTGGTGTTTACCTATAGGATCCACCATCTCTTGGACTGGGCACCATTGATGGTATTTATTGGGCCCCACGTTCTTAAGTAAATCTCAATATTGCTTCAAAAAGGTAGCTATGCATATACAGTTTACAGACAGAATGTTAACATATTAAGCAAGAGTGTGACAACTTATCAGTGCTAAATGTGCCATAAAAAAACCCAGCATGTAAAATTCTTAGCTTTGACAAGTGACAACATATCTGGCAAAATGCATTGTAAACCAAATGTAATTTTTAGCTGCAGTAAATTTTAGACAATCAAAATGATGTTAAAATGTGTGTGTTTCTTACAGTCTAGAGGCTGCTTATTCTGATGGAGGAAAACACTGACAGCATCCTTCATGATCACTGAAAGAACTGTTCTCCTTTCTCCTGCCCCACACTGATCTATCTGATCGGTGCAGTGCAGGGGAGAAAGTCACCAGGACTTGCACGGATGTTGCGCATCCTGTGTAGCTGAAAAAACTTCTGCAAGACTAGCCCTTGGACCTCTTTATGAAAAGAAGAACGACACTCCTGATATGTGAGGTGGCATGGATAGGGTCCCAATCAAACAAAGTTGTTGATTAGCCATTGAACCTTTCAGGTCATGTGATCAGTCACATTCCTGGAAGGAATTTCAAGATGTGGTAATGTATACGATGGATGAGTGTACATATATATATATATATATATAAGTGTTTGTGTGTGTGGAGCTGCATGAGTATATAAGAGAGCTGTTGGTGTATGGTATGTAAGAAAGCTGTGTACAAGTATGTAGCAAAACAGTGCGTGTATGTAACAGAGGTGTGAGTGCATACTTCAAAGCTGTAGAAAAGCTATATGTGTTAGAACTGTGTTTGTGTATGGAGGAGAGTTGTGTGTGTATTTCGGAAAATTGCGTGTGTGATAGTAGTAGAGTTGTGTGTATGCAGGAGAGATGTGTGTATGTAGGAAAGAGGGTGGAAACTTATCAATGCTATAGGACCTATGCAAGAACCTAACATGATCAAATTTGACTCATGACAATACAGCTTTAAAAAATGCATTGGCAGCAATTGTACCGATCATCTACTTTCAATGAATTATCAGCAAATTGGTGAAAGTACACCTATTAAAAAAAAAATAACAGCCTCCTCCATATCCCCTCTAGCTGTCCTGTCCATCACCAAGATAGGTGCGTTTTCTGCCATTTTAGGTAGAAGTAATGTTCAACCAATTTGCTTCTAATTTAGACAAAGTAGTAGGAAAGTTTATCAAACAAACTCTACATATGAGCTCTATCTATTTTACAATACGTGTAATATGTATTCACAAAATGTCCATTTTCTATATGTGTGAACTTCACATCTTTTTTTTTTTTAGTAAGTTTTAGTGCATGATGAGGTGGTGTTTACCTATAGGATCCACCATCTCTTGGACTGGGCACCATTGATGGTATTTATTGGGCCCCACGTTCTTAAGTAAATCTCAATATTGCTTCAAAAAGGTAGCTATGCATATACAGTTTACAGACAGAATGTTAACATATTAAGCAAGAGTGTGACAACTTATCAGTGCTAAATGTGCCATAAAAAAACCCAGCATGTAAAATTCTTAGCTTTGACAAGTGACAACATATCTGGCAAAATGCATTGTAAACCAAATGTAATTTTTAGCTGCAGTAAATTTTAGACAATCAAAATGATGTTAAAATGTGTGTGTTTCTTACAGTCTAGAGGCTGCTTATTCTGATGGAGGAAAACACTGACAGCATCCTTCATGATCACTGAAAGAACTGTTCTCCTTTCTCCTGCCCCACACTGATCTATCTGATCGGTGCAGTGCAGGGGAGAAAGTCACCAGGACTTGCACGGATGTTGCGCATCCTGTGTAGCTGAAAAAACTTCTGCAAGACTAGCCCTTGGACCTCTTTATGAAAAGAAGAACGACACTCCTGATATGTGAGGTGGCATGGATATGGTCCCAATCAAACAAAGTTGTTGATTAGCCATTGAACCTTTCAGGTCATGTGATCAGTCACATTCCTGGAAGGAATTTCAAGATGTGGTAATGTATACGATGGATGAGTGTACATATATATATATATATATATATAAGTGTTTGTGTGTGTGGAGCTGCATGAGTATATAAGAGAGCTGTTGGTGTATGTAAGAAAGCTGTGTACAAGTATGTAGCAAAACAGTGCGTGTATGTAACAGAGGTGTGAGTGCATACTTCAAAGCTGTAGAAAAGCTATATGTGTTAGAACTGTGTTTGTGTATGGAGGAGAGTTGTGTGTGTATTTCGGAAAATTGCGTGTGTGATAGTAGTAGAGTTGTGTGTATGCAGGAGAGATGTGTGTATGTAGGAAAGAGGGTGGAAACTTATCAATGCTATAGGACCTATGCAAGAACCTAACATGATCAATTTTGACTCATGACAATACAGCTTTAAAAAATGCATTGGCAGCAATTGTACCGATCATCTACTTTCAATGAATTATCAGCAAATTGGTGAAAGTACACCTATTAAAAAAAAAATAACAGCCTCCTCCATATCCCCTCTAGCTGTCCTGTCCATCACCAAGATAGGTGCGTTTTCTGCCATTTTAGGTAGAAGTAATGTTCAACCAATTTGCTTCTAATTTAGACAAAGTAGTAGGAAAGTTTATCAAACAAACTCTACATATGAGCTCTATCTATTTTACAATACGTGTAATATGTATTCACAAAATGTCCATTTTCTATATGTGTGAACTTCACATCTTTTTTTTTTTTTAGTAAGTTTTAGTGCATGATGAGGTGGTGTTTACCTATAGGATCCACCATCTCTTGGACTGGGCACCATTGATGGTATTTATTGGGCCCCACGTTCTTAAGTAAATCTCAATATTGCTTCAAAAAGGTAGCTATGCATATACAGTTTACAGACAGAATGTTAACATATTAAGCAAGAGTGTGACAACTTATCAGTGCTAAATGTGCCATAAAAAAACCCAGCATGTAAAATTCTTAGCTTTGACAAGTGACAACATATCTGGCAAAATGCATTGTAAACCAAATGTAATTTTTAGCTGCAGTAAATTTTAGACAATCAAAATGATGTTAAAATGTGTGTGTTTCTTACAGTCTAGAGGCTGCTTATTCTGATGGAGGAAAACACTGACAGCATCCTTCATGATCACTGAAAGAACTGTTCTCCTTTCTCCTGCCCCACACTGATCTATCTGATCGGTGCAGTGCAGGGGAGAAAGTCACCAGGACTTGCACGGATGTTGCGCATCCTGTGTAGCTGAAAAAACTTCTGCAAGACTAGCCCTTGGACCTCTTTATGAAAAGAAGAACGACACTCCTGATATGTGAGGTGGCATGGATATGGTCCCAATCAAACAAAGTTGTTGATTAGCCATTGAACCTTTCAGGTCATGTGATCAGTCACATTCCTGGAAGGAATTTCAAGATGTGGTAATGTATACGATGGATGAGTGTACATATATATATATATATATATATAAGTGTTTGTGTGTGTGGAGCTGCATGAGTATATAAGAGAGCTGTTGGTGTATGTAAGAAAGCTGTGTACAAGTATGTAGCAAAACAGTGCGTGTATGTAACAGAGGTGTGAGTGCATACTTCAAAGCTGTAGAAAAGCTATATGTGTTAGAACTGTGTTTGTGTATGGAGGAGAGTTGTGTGTGTATTTCGGAAAATTGCGTGTGTGATAGTAGTAGAGTTGTGTGTATGCAGGAGAGATGTGTGTATGTAGGAAAGAGGGTGGAAACTTATCAATGCTATAGGACCTATGCAAGAACCTAACATGATCAAATTTGACTCATGACAATACAGCTTTAAAAAATGCATTGGCAGCAATTGTACCGATCATCTACTTTCAATGAATTATCAGCAAATTGGTGAAAGTACACCTATTAAAAAAAAAATAACAGCCTCCTCCATATCCCCTCTAGCTGTCCTGTCCATCACCAAGATAGGTGCGTTTTCTGCCATTTTAGGTAGAAGTAATGTTCAACCAATTTGCTTCTAATTTAGACAAAGTAGTAGGAAAGTTTATCAAACAAACTCTACATATGAGCTCTATCTATTTTACAATACGTGTAATATGTATTCACAAAATGTCCATTTTCTATATGTGTGAACTTCACATCTTTTTTTTTTTTTAGTAAGTTTTAGTGCATGATGAGGTGGTGTTTACCTATAGGATCCACCATCTCTTGGACTGGGCACCATTGATGGTATTTATTGGGCCCCACGTTCTTAAGTAAATCTCAATATTGCTTCAAAAAGGTAGCTATGCATATACAGTTTACAGACAGAATGTTAACATATTAAGCAAGAGTGTGACAACTTATCAGTGCTAAATGTGCCATAAAAAAACCCAGCATGTAAAATTCTTAGCTTTGACAAGTGACAACATATCTGGCAAAATGCATTGTAAACCAAATGTAATTTTTAGCTGCAGTAAATTTTAGACAATCAAAATGATGTTAAAATGTGTGTGTTTCTTACAGTCTAGAGGCTGCTTATTCTGATGGAGGAAAACACTGACAGCATCCTTCATGATCACTGAAAGAACTGTTCTCCTTTCTCCTGCCCCACACTGATCTATCTGATCGGTGCAGTGCAGGGGAGAAAGTCACCAGGACTTGCACGGATGTTGCGCATCCTGTGTAGCTGAAAAAACTTCTGCAAGACTAGCCCTTGGACCTCTTTATGAAAAGAAGAACGACACTCCTGATATGTGAGGTGGCATGGATAGGGTCCCAATCAAACAAAGTTGTTGATTAGCCATTGAACCTTTCAGGTCATGTGATCAGTCACATTCCTGGAAGGAATTTCAAGATGTGGTAATGTATACGATGGATGAGTGTACATATATATATATATATATAAGTGTTTGTGTGTGTGGAGCTGCATGAGTATATAAGAGAGCTGTTGGTGTATGGTATGTAAGAAAGCTGTGTACAAGTATGTAGCAAAACAGTGCGTGTATGTAACAGAGGTGTGAGTGCATACTTCAAAGCTGTAGAAAAGCTATATGTGTTAGAACTGTGTTTGTGTATGGAGGAGAGTTGTGTGTGTATTTCGGAAAATTGCGTGTGTGATAGTAGTAGAGTTGTGTGTATGCAGGAGAGATGTGTGTATGTAGGAAAGAGGGTGGAAACTTATCAATGCTATAGGACCTATGCAAGAACCTAACATGATCAAATTTGACTCATGACAATACAGCTTTAAAAAATGCATTGGCAGCAATTGTACCGATCATCTACTTTCAATGAATTATCAGCAAATTGGTGAAAGTACACCTATTAAAAAAAAAATAACAGCCTCCTCCATATCCCCTCTAGCTGTCCTGTCCATCACCAAGATAGGTGCGTTTTCTGCCATTTTAGGTAGAAGTAATGTTCAACCAATTTGCTTCTAATTTAGACAAAGTAGTAGGAAAGTTTATCAAACAAACTCTACATATGAGCTCTATCTATTTTACAATACGTGTAATATGTATTCACAAAATGTCCATTTTCTATATGTGTGAACTTCACATCTTTTTTTTTTTTAGTAAGTTTTAGTGCATGATGAGGTGGTGTTTACCTATAGGATCCACCATCTCTTGGACTGGGCACCATTGATGGTATTTATTGGGCCCCACGTTCTTAAGTAAATCTCAATATTGCTTCAAAAAGGTAGCTATGCATATACAGTTTACAGACAGAATGTTAACATATTAAGCAAGAGTGTGACAACTTATCAGTGCTAAATGTGCCATAAAAAAACCCAGCATGTAAAATTCTTAGCTTTGACAAGTGACAACATATCTGGCAAAATGCATTGTAAACCAAATGTAATTTTTAGCTGCAGTAAATTTTAGACAATCAAAATGATGTTAAAATGTGTGTGTTTCTTACAGTCTAGAGGCTGCTTATTCTGATGGAGGAAAACACTGACAGCATCCTTCATGATCACTGAAAGAACTGTTCTCCTTTCTCCTGCCCCACACTGATCTATCTGATCGGTGCAGTGCAGGGGAGAAAGTCACCAGGACTTGCACGGATGTTGCGCATCCTGTGTAGCTGAAAAAACTTCTGCAAGACTAGCCCTTGGACCTCTTTATGAAAAGAAGAACGACACTCCTGATATGTGAGGTGGCATGGATAGGGTCCCAATCAAACAAAGTTGTTGATTAGCCATTGAACCTTTCAGGTCATGTGATCAGTCACATTCCTGGAAGGAATTTCAAGATGTGGTAATGTATACGATGGATGAGTGTACATATATATATATATATATAAGTGTTTGTGTGTGTGGAGCTGCATGAGTATATAAGAGAGCTGTTGGTGTATGGTATGTAAGAAAGCTGTGTACAAGTATGTAGCAAAACAGTGCGTGTATGTAACAGAGGTGTGAGTGCATACTTCAAAGCTGTAGAAAAGCTATATGTGTTAGAACTGTGTTTGTGTATGGAGGAGAGTTGTGTGTGTATTTCGGAAAATTGCGTGTGTGATAGTAGTAGAGTTGTGTGTATGCAGGAGAGATGTGTGTATGTAGGAAAGAGGGTGGAAACTTATCAATGCTATAGGACCTATGCAAGAACCTAACATGATCAAATTTGACTCATGACAATACAGCTTTAAAAAATGCATTGGCAGCAATTGTACCGATCATCTACTTTCAATGAATTATCAGCAAATTGGTGAAAGTACACCTATTAAAAAAAAAATAACAGCCTCCTCCATATCCCCTCTAGCTGTCCTGTCCATCACCAAGATAGGTGCGTTTTCTGCCATTTTAGGTAGAAGTAATGTTCAACCAATTTGCTTCTAATTTAGACAAAGTAGTAGGAAAGTTTATCAAACAAACTCTACATATGAGCTCTATCTATTTTACAATACGTGTAATATGTATTCACAAAATGTCCATTTTCTATATGTGTGAACTTCACATCTTTTTTTTTTTTAGTAAGTTTTAGTGCATGATGAGGTGGTGTTTACCTATAGGATCCACCATCTCTTGGACTGGGCACCATTGATGGTATTTATTGGGCCCCACGTTCTTAAGTAAATCTCAATATTGCTTCAAAAAGGTAGCTATGCATATACAGTTTACAGACAGAATGTTAACATATTAAGCAAGAGTGTGACAACTTATCAGTGCTAAATGTGCCATAAAAAAACCCAGCATGTAAAATTCTTAGCTTTGACAAGTGACAACATATCTGGCAAAATGCATTGTAAACCAAATGTAATTTTTAGCTGCAGTAAATTTTAGACAATCAAAATGATGTTAAAATGTGTGTGTTTCTTACAGTCTAGAGGCTGCTTATTCTGATGGAGGAAAACACTGACAGCATCCTTCATGATCACTGAAAGAACTGTTCTCCTTTCTCCTGCCCCACACTGATCTATCTGATCGGTGCAGTGCAGGGGAGAAAGTCACCAGGACTTGCACGGATGTTGCGCATCCTGTGTAGCTGAAAAAACTTCTGCAAGACTAGCCCTTGGACCTCTTTATGAAAAGAAGAACGACACTCCTGATATGTGAGGTGGCATGGATAGGGTCCCAATCAAACAAAGTTGTTGATTAGCCATTGAACCTTTCAGGTCATGTGATCAGTCACATTCCTGGAAGGAATTTCAAGATGTGGTAATGTATACGATGGATGAGTGTACATATATATATATATATATAAGTGTTTGTGTGTGTGGAGCTGCATGAGTATATAAGAGAGCTGTTGGTGTATGGTATGTAAGAAAGCTGTGTACAAGTATGTAGCAAAACAGTGCGTGTATGTAACAGAGGTGTGAGTGCATACTTCAAAGCTGTAGAAAAGCTATATGTGTTAGAACTGTGTTTGTGTATGGAGGAGAGTTGTGTGTGTATTTCGGAAAATTGCGTGTGTGATAGTAGTAGAGTTGTGTGTATGCAGGAGAGATGTGTGTATGTAGGAAAGAGGGTGGAAACTTATCAATGCTATAGGACCTATGCAAGAACCTAACATGATCAAATTTGACTCATGACAATACAGCTTTAAAAAATGCATTGGCAGCAATTGTACCGATCATCTACTTTCAATGAATTATCAGCAAATTGGTGAAAGTACACCTATTAAAAAAAAAATAACAGCCTCCTCCATATCCCCTCTAGCTGTCCTGTCCATCACCAAGATAGGTGCGTTTTCTGCCATTTTAGGTAGAAGTAATGTTCAACCAATTTGCTTCTAATTTAGACAAAGTAGTAGGAAAGTTTATCAAACAAACTCTACATATGAGCTCTATCTATTTTACAATACGTGTAATATGTATTCACAAAATGTCCATTTTCTATATGTGTGAACTTCACATCTTTTTTTTTTTTAGTAAGTTTTAGTGCATGATGAGGTGGTGTTTACCTATAGGATCCACCATCTCTTGGACTGGGCACCATTGATGGTATTTATTGGGCCCCACGTTCTTAAGTAAATCTCAATATTGCTTCAAAAAGGTAGCTATGCATATACAGTTTACAGACAGAATGTTAACATATTAAGCAAGAGTGTGACAACTTATCAGTGCTAAATGTGCCATAAAAAAACCCAGCATGTAAAATTCTTAGCTTTGACAAGTGACAACATATCTGGCAAAATGCATTGTAAACCAAATGTAATTTTTAGCTGCAGTAAATTTTAGACAATCAAAATGATGTTAAAATGTGTGTGTTTCTTACAGTCTAGAGGCTGCTTATTCTGATGGAGGAAAACACTGACAGCATCCTTCATGATCACTGAAAGAACTGTTCTCCTTTCTCCTGCCCCACACTGATCTATCTGATCGGTGCAGTGCAGGGGAGAAAGTCACCAGGACTTGCACGGATGTTGCGCATCCTGTGTAGCTGAAAAAACTTCTGCAAGACTAGCCCTTGGACCTCTTTATGAAAAGAAGAACGACACTCCTGATATGTGAGGTGGCATGGATAGGGTCCCAATCAAACAAAGTTGTTGATTAGCCATTGAACCTTTCAGGTCATGTGATCAGTCACATTCCTGGAAGGAATTTCAAGATGTGGTAATGTATACGATGGATGAGTGTACATATATATATATATATATATATATAAGTGTTTGTGTGTGTGGAGCTGCATGAGTATATAAGAGAGCTGTTGGTGTATGGTATGTAAGAAAGCTGTGTACAAGTATGTAGCAAAACAGTGCGTGTATGTAACAGAGGTGTGAGTGCATACTTCAAAGCTGTAGAAAAGCTATATGTGTTAGAACTGTGTTTGTGTATGGAGGAGAGTTGTGTGTGTATTTCGGAAAATTGCGTGTGTGATAGTAGTAGAGTTGTGTGTATGCAGGAGAGATGTGTGTATGTAGGAAAGAGGGTGGAAACTTATCAATGCTATAGGACCTATGCAAGAACCTAACATGATCAAATTTGACTCATGACAATACAGCTTTAAAAAATGCATTGGCAGCAATTGTACCGATCATCTACTTTCAATGAATTATCAGCAAATTGGTGAAAGTACACCTATTAAAAAAAAAATAACAGCCTCCTCCATATCCCCTCTAGCTGTCCTGTCCATCACCAAGATAGGTGCGTTTTCTGCCATTTTAGGTAGAAGTAATGTTCAACCAATTTGCTTCTAATTTAGACAAAGTAGTAGGAAAGTTTATCAAACAAACTCTACATATGAGCTCTATCTATTTTACAATACGTGTAATATGTATTCACAAAATGTCCATTTTCTATATGTGTGAACTTCACATCTTTTTTTTTTTTAGTAAGTTTTAGTGCATGATGAGGTGGTGTTTACCTATAGGATCCACCATCTCTTGGACTGGGCACCATTGATGGTATTTATTGGGCCCCACGTTCTTAAGTAAATCTCAATATTGCTTCAAAAAGGTAGCTATGCATATACAGTTTACAGACAGAATGTTAACATATTAAGCAAGAGTGTGACAACTTATCAGTGCTAAATGTGCCATAAAAAAACCCAGCATGTAAAATTCTTAGCTTTGACAAGTGACAACATATCTGGCAAAATGCATTGTAAACCAAATGTAATTTTTAGCTGCAGTAAATTTTAGACAATCAAAATGATGTTAAAATGTGTGTGTTTCTTACAGTCTAGAGGCTGCTTATTCTGATGGAGGAAAACACTGACAGCATCCTTCATGATCACTGAAAGAACTGTTCTCCTTTCTCCTGCCCCACACTGATCTATCTGATCGGTGCAGTGCAGGGGAGAAAGTCACCAGGACTTGCACGGATGTTGCGCATCCTGTGTAGCTGAAAAAACTTCTGCAAGACTAGCCCTTGGACCTCTTTATGAAAAGAAGAACGACACTCCTGATATGTGAGGTGGCATGGATAGGGTCCCAATCAAACAAAGTTGTTGATTAGCCATTGAACCTTTCAGGTCATGTGATCAGTCACATTCCTGGAAGGAATTTCAAGATGTGGTAATGTATACGATGGATGAGTGTACATATATATATATATATATAAGTGTTTGTGTGTGTGGAGCTGCATGAGTATATAAGAGAGCTGTTGGTGTATGGTATGTAAGAAAGCTGTGTACAAGTATGTAGCAAAACAGTGCGTGTATGTAACAGAGGTGTGAGTGCATACTTCAAAGCTGTAGAAAAGCTATATGTGTTAGAACTGTGTTTGTGTATGGAGGAGAGTTGTGTGTGTATTTCGGAAAATTGCGTGTGTGATAGTAGTAGAGTTGTGTGTATGCAGGAGAGATGTGTGTATGTAGGAAAGAGGGTGGAAACTTATCAATGCTATAGGACCTATGCAAGAACCTAACATGATCAAATTTGACTCATGACAATACAGCTTTAAAAAATGCATTGGCAGCAATTGTACCGATCATCTACTTTCAATGAATTATCAGCAAATTGGTGAAAGTACACCTATTAAAAAAAAAATAACAGCCTCCTCCATATCCCCTCTAGCTGTCCTGTCCATCACCAAGATAGGTGCGTTTTCTGCCATTTTAGGTAGAAGTAATGTTCAACCAATTTGCTTCTAATTTAGACAAAGTAGTAGGAAAGTTTATCAAACAAACTCTACATATGAGCTCTATCTATTTTACAATACGTGTAATATGTATTCACAAAATGTCCATTTTCTATATGTGTGAACTTCACATCTTTTTTTTTTTTAGTAAGTTTTAGTGCATGATGAGGTGGTGTTTACCTATAGGATCCACCATCTCTTGGACTGGGCACCATTGATGGTATTTATTGGGCCCCACGTTCTTAAGTAAATCTCAATATTGCTTCAAAAAGGTAGCTATGCATATACAGTTTACAGACAGAATGTTAACATATTAAGCAAGAGTGTGACAACTTATCAGTGCTAAATGTGCCATAAAAAAACCCAGCATGTAAAATTCTTAGCTTTGACAAGTGACAACATATCTGGCAAAATGCATTGTAAACCAAATGTAATTTTTAGCTGCAGTAAATTTTAGACAATCAAAATGATGTTAAAATGTGTGTGTTTCTTACAGTCTAGAGGCTGCTTATTCTGATGGAGGAAAACACTGACAGCATCCTTCATGATCACTGAAAGAACTGTTCTCCTTTCTCCTGCCCCACACTGATCTATCTGATCGGTGCAGTGCAGGGGAGAAAGTCACCAGGACTTGCACGGATGTTGCGCATCCTGTGTAGCTGAAAAAACTTCTGCAAGACTAGCCCTTGGACCTCTTTATGAAAAGAAGAACGACACTCCTGATATGTGAGGTGGCATGGATAGGGTCCCAATCAAACAAAGTTGTTGATTAGCCATTGAACCTTTCAGGTCATGTGATCAGTCACATTCCTGGAAGGAATTTCAAGATGTGGTAATGTATACGATGGATGAGTGTACATATATATATATATATATATATAAGTGTTTGTGTGTGTGGAGCTGCATGAGTATATAAGAGAGCTGTTGGTGTATGGTATGTAAGAAAGCTGTGTACAAGTATGTAGCAAAACAGTGCGTGTATGTAACAGAGGTGTGAGTGCATACTTCAAAGCTGTAGAAAAGCTATATGTGTTAGAACTGTGTTTGTGTATGGAGGAGAGTTGTGTGTGTATTTCGGAAAATTGCGTGTGTGATAGTAGTAGAGTTGTGTGTATGCAGGAGAGATGTGTGTATGTAGGAAAGAGGGTGGAAACTTATCAATGCTATAGGACCTATGCAAGAACCTAACATGATCAAATTTGACTCATGACAATACAGCTTTAAAAAATGCATTGGCAGCAATTGTACCGATCATCTACTTTCAATGAATTATCAGCAAATTGGTGAAAGTACACCTATTAAAAAAAAAATAACAGCCTCCTCCATATCCCCTCTAGCTGTCCTGTCCATCACCAAGATAGGTGCGTTTTCTGCCATTTTAGGTAGAAGTAATGTTCAACCAATTTGCTTCTAATTTAGACAAAGTAGTAGGAAAGTTTATCAAACAAACTCTACATATGAGCTCTATCTATTTTACAATACGTGTAATATGTATTCACAAAATGTCCATTTTCTATATGTGTGAACTTCACATCTTTTTTTTTTTTAGTAAGTTTTAGTGCATGATGAGGTGGTGTTTACCTATAGGATCCACCATCTCTTGGACTGGGCACCATTGATGGTATTTATTGGGCCCCACGTTCTTAAGTAAATCTCAATATTGCTTCAAAAAGGTAGCTATGCATATACAGTTTACAGACAGAATGTTAACATATTAAGCAAGAGTGTGACAACTTATCAGTGCTAAATGTGCCATAAAAAAACCCAGCATGTAAAATTCTTAGCTTTGACAAGTGACAACATATCTGGCAAAATGCATTGTAAACCAAATGTAATTTTTAGCTGCAGTAAATTTTAGACAATCAAAATGATGTTAAAATGTGTGTGTTTCTTACAGTCTAGAGGCTGCTTATTCTGATGGAGGAAAACACTGACAGCATCCTTCATGATCACTGAAAGAACTGTTCTCCTTTCTCCTGCCCCACACTGATCTATCTGATCGGTGCAGTGCAGGGGAGAAAGTCACCAGGACTTGCACGGATGTTGCGCATCCTGTGTAGCTGAAAAAACTTCTGCAAGACTAGCCCTTGGACCTCTTTATGAAAAGAAGAACGACACTCCTGATATGTGAGGTGGCATGGATAGGGTCCCAATCAAACAAAGTTGTTGATTAGCCATTGAACCTTTCAGGTCATGTGATCAGTCACATTCCTGGAAGGAATTTCAAGATGTGGTAATGTATACGATGGATGAGTGTACATATATATATATATATATATATATATATATAAGTGTTTGTGTGTGTGGAGCTGCATGAGTATATAAGAGAGCTGTTGGTGTATGTAAGAAAGCTGTGTACAAGTATGTAGCAAAACAGTGCGTGTATGTAACAGAGGTGTGAGTGCATACTTCAAAGCTGTAGAAAAGCTATATGTGTTAGAACTGTGTTTGTGTATGGAGGAGAGTTGTGTGTGTATTTCGGAAAATTGCGTGTGTGATAGTAGTAGAGTTGTGTGTATGCAGGAGAGATGTGTGTATGTAGGAAAGAGGGTGGAAACTTATCAATGCTATAGGACCTATGCAAGAACCTAACATGATCAAATTTGACTCATGACAATACAGCTTTAAAAAATGCATTGGCAGCAATTGTACCGATCATCTACTTTCAATGAATTATCAGCAAATTGGTGAAAGTACACCTATTAAAAAAAAAATAACAGCCTCCTCCATATCCCCTCTAGCTGTCCTGTCCATCACCAAGATAGGTGCGTTTTCTGCCATTTTAGGTAGAAGTAATGTTCAACCAATTTGCTTCTAATTTAGACAAAGTAGTAGGAAAGTTTATCAAACAAACTCTACATATGAGCTCTATCTATTTTACAATACGTGTAATATGTATTCACAAAATGTCCATTTTCTATATGTGTGAACTTCACATCTTTTTTTTTTTTAGTAAGTTTTAGTGCATGATGAGGTGGTGTTTACCTATAGGATCCACCATCTCTTGGACTGGGCACCATTGATGGTATTTATTGGGCCCCACGTTCTTAAGTAAATCTCAATATTGCTTCAAAAAGGTAGCTATGCATATACAGTTTACAGACAGAATGTTAACATATTAAGCAAGAGTGTGACAACTTATCAGTGCTAAATGTGCCATAAAAAAACTCAGCATGTAAAATTCTTAGCTTTGACAAGTGACAACATATCTGGCAAAATGCATTGTAAACCAAATGTAATTTTTAGCTGCAGTAAATTTTAGACAATCAAAATGATGTTAAAATGTGTGTGTTTCTTACAGTCTAGAGGCTGCTTATTCTGATGGAGGAAAACACTGACAGCATCCTTCATGATCACTGAAAGAACTGTTCTCCTTTCTCCTGCCCCACACTGATCTATCTGATCGGTGCAGTGCAGGGGAGAAAGTCACCAGGACTTGCACGGATGTTGCGCATCCTGTGTAGCTGAAAAAACTTCTGCAAGACTAGCCCTTGGACCTCTTTATGAAAAGAAGAACGACACTCCTGATATGTGAGGTGGCATGGATAGGGTCCCAATCAAACAAAGTTGTTGATTAGCCATTGAACCTTTCAGGTCATGTGATCAGTCACATTCCTGGAAGGAATTTCAAGATGTGGTAATGTATACGATGGATGAGTGTACATATATATATATATATATAAGTGTTTGTGTGTGTGGAGCTGCATGAGTATATAAGAGAGCTGTTGGTGTATGTAAGAAAGCTGTGTACAAGTATGTAGCAAAACAGTGCGTGTATGTAACAGAGGTGTGAGTGCATACTTCAAAGCTGTAGAAAAGCTATATGTGTTAGAACTGTGTTTGTGTATGGAGGAGAGTTGTGTGTGTATTTCGGAAAATTGCGTGTGTGATAGTAGTAGAGTTGTGTGTATGCAGGAGAGATGTGTGTATGTAGGAAAGAGGGTGGAAACTTATCAATGCTATAGGACCTATGCAAGAACCTAACATGATCAAATTTGACTCATGACAATACAGCTTTAAAAAATGCATTGGCAGCAATTGTACCGATCATCTACTTTCAATGAATTATCAGCAAATTGGTGAAAGTACACCTATTAAAAAAAAAATAACAGCCTCCTCCATATCCCCTCTAGCTGTCCTGTCCATCACCAAGATAGGTGCGTTTTCTGCCATTTTAGGTAGAAGTAATGTTCAACCAATTTGCTTCTAATTTAGACAAAGTAGTAGGAAAGTTTATCAAACAAACTCTACATATGAGCTCTATCTATTTTACAATACGTGTAATATGTATTCACAAAATGTCCATTTTCTATATGTGTGAACTTCACATCTTTTTTTTTTTTTAGTAAGTTTTAGTGCATGATGAGGTGGTGTTTACCTATAGGATCCACCATCTCTTGGACTGGGCACCATTGATGGTATTTATTGGGCCCCACGTTCTTAAGTAAATCTCAATATTGCTTCAAAAAGGTAGCTATGCATATACAGTTTACAGACAGAATGTTAACATATTAAGCAAGAGTGTGACAACTTATCAGTGCTAAATGTGCCATAAAAAAACCCAGCATGTAAAATTCTTAGCTTTGACAAGTGACAACATATCTGGCAAAATGCATTGTAAACCAAATGTAATTTTTAGCTGCAGTAAATTTTAGACAATCAAAATGATGTTAAAATGTGTGTGTTTCTTACAGTCTAGAGGCTGCTTATTCTGATGGAGGAAAACACTGACAGCATCCTTCATGATCACTGAAAGAACTGTTCTCCTTTCTCCTGCCCCACACTGATCTATCTGATCGGTGCAGTGCAGGGGAGAAAGTCACCAGGACTTGCACGGATGTTGCGCATCCTGTGTAGCTGAAAAAACTTCTGCAAGACTAGCCCTTGGACCTCTTTATGAAAAGAAGAACGACACTCCTGATATGTGAGGTGGCATGGATAGGGTCCCAATCAAACAAAGTTGTTGATTAGCCATTGAACCTTTCAGGTCATGTGATCAGTCACATTCCTGGAAGGAATTTCAAGATGTGGTAATGTATACGATGGATGAGTGTACATATATATATATATACAGTCATATGAAAAAGTTTGGGCACCCCTATTAATCTTAAGCTTAATGTTTTATAAAAATTGGTGTTTTTGCAACAGCTATTTCAGTTTGATATATGTAATAACTGTTGGACACAGTAATGTTTCTGCCTTGAAATGAGGTTTATTGTACTAACAGAAAATGTGCAATCTGCATTCAAATAAAATTTGACAGGTGCATAAGTATGGGCACTTCACCAGAAAAGTGACATTAATATTTAGTAGATCCTCCTTTTGCAAAAATAACAGCCTCTAGTCGCTTCCTGTAGCTTTTAATGAGTTCCTGGATCCTGGATGAAGGTATTTTTGACCATTCCTCTTTACAAAACAATTCCAGTTCAGTAAAGTTTGATGGTCGCCGAGCATGGACAGCCCTCTTCAAATGATCCCACAGATGTTCAATGATATTCAGGTCTGGGGACTGGGATGGCCATTCCAGAACATTGTAATTGTTCCTCTGCATGAATGCCTGAGTAGATTTGGAGTGGTGTTTTGGATCATTGTCTTGCTGAAAGATCCATCCCCTGCGTAACTTCAACTTTATCACTGATTCTTGAACATTATTGTCAAGAATCTGCTGATACTGAGTGGAATCCATGCGTCCCTCAACTTTAACAAGATTCCCAGTGCCGGCATTGGCCACACAGCCCCAAAGCATGATGGAACCTCCACCAAATTTTACTGTGGGTAGCAAGTGTTTTTCTTGGAATGCTGTGTTTTTTTGCCACCATGCATAACGCCTTTTTGTATGACCAAACAACTCAATCTTGGTTTCATCAGTCCACAGGACCTTCTTCCAAAGAGAAATTGGCTTCTCCAAATGTGCTTTTGCATACCTCAACCAACTCTGTTTGTGGCGTGCTTGCAGAAACGGCTTCTTTCGCATCACTCTCCCATACAGCTTCTCCTTGTGCAAAGTGCGTTGTATAGTTGACCGATGCACAGTGACACCATCTGCAGCAAGTTGATGCTGCAGCTGTCTGGAGGTGGTCTGAGGATTGTCCTTGACTGATCTCACCATTCTTCTTCTCTGCCTTTCTGATGTTTTTCTTGGCCTTCCACTTCTGGCCTTAACAAGAACTGTCCATGTGTTCTTCGATTTCCTTACTATGTTCCTCACAGTGGAAACTGACAGGTTAAATCTCTGAGACAGCTTTTTGTATCCTTCCCCTGAACAACTATGTTGAATAATCTTTGCTTTCAGATCATTTGACAGTTGTTTTGAGGATCCCATGATGCCACTCTTCAGAGGAGATTCAAACAGGAGAACAACTTGCAAGTGGCCACTTTAAGTAGCTTTTCTCATGATTGCATACACCTGGCTATGAAGTTCAAAGCTCAATGAGGTTACAAAACCAAAAAAAGTGCTTTAGTAAGTCAGTAAAAAGTAGGTAGGAGTATTTAAAACAGGAAAATGATAAGGGTGCCCATACTTATGCACCTGTCAAATTTTGTTTGAATGCAGATTGCACAATTTCTATTAGTACAATAAGCCTCATTTCAAGGCAGAAACATTACTGTGTCCAACAGTTATTACATATATCAAACTGAAATAGCTGTTGCAAAAGCACAAATTTTTATAAAACATTAAGCTTAAGATTAATAGGGGTGCCCAAACTTTTTCATATGACTGTATATATAAGTGTTTGTGTGTGTGGAGCTGCATGAGTATATAAGAGAGCTGTTGGTGTATGTAAGAAAGCTGTGTACAAGTATGTAGCAAAACAGTGCGTGTATGTAACAGAGGTGTGAGTGCATACTTCAAAGCTGTAGAAAAGCTATATGTGTTAGAACTGTGTTTGTGTATGGAGGAGAGTTGTGTGTGTATTTCGGAAAATTGCGTGTGTGATAGTAGTAGAGTTGTGTGTATGCAGGAGAGATGTGTGTATGTAGGAAAGAGGGTGGAAACTTATCAATGCTATAGGACCTATGCAAGAACCTAACATGATCAAATTTGACTCATGACAATACAGCTTTAAAAAATGCATTGGCAGCAATTGTACCGATCATCTACTTTCAATTAATTATCAGCAAATTGGTGAAAGTACACCTATTAAAAAAAAAATAACAGCCTCCTCCATATCCCCTCTAGCTGTCCTGTCCATCACCAAGATAGGTGCGTTTTCTGCCATTTTAGGTAGAAGTAATGTTCAACCAATTTGCTTCTAATTTAGACAAAGTAGTAGGAAAGTTTATCAAACAAACTCTACATATGAGCTCTATCTATTTTACAATACGTGTAATATGTATTCACAAAATGTCCATTTTCTATATGTGTGAACTTCACATCTTTTTTTTTTTTTAGTAAGTTTTAGTGCATGATGAGGTGGTGTTTACCTATAGGATCCACCATCTCTTGGACTGGGCACCATTGATGGTATTTATTGGGCCCCACGTTCTTAAGTAAATCTCAATATTGCTTCAAAAAGGTAGCTATGCATATACAGTTTACAGACAGAATGTTAACATATTAAGCAAGAGTGTGACAACTTATCAGTGCTAAATGTGCCATAAAAAAACCCAGCATGTAAAATTCTTAGCTTTGACAAGTGACAACATATCTGGCAAAATGCATTGTAAACCAAATGTAATTTTTAGCTGCAGTAAATTTTAGACAATCAAAATGATGTTAAAATGTGTGTGTTTCTTACAGTCTAGAGGCTGCTTATTCTGATGGAGGAAAACACTGACAGCATCCTTCATGATCACTGAAAGAACTGTTCTCCTTTCTCCTGCCCCACACTGATCTATCTGATCGGTGCAGTGCAGGGGAGAAAGTCACCAGGACTTGCACGGATGTTGCGCATCCTGTGTAGCTGAAAAAACTTCTGCAAGACTAGCCCTTGGACCTCTTTATGAAAAGAAGAACGACACTCCTGATATGTGAGGTGGCATGGATAGGGTCCCAATCAAACAAAGTTGTTGATTAGCCATTGAACCTTTCAGGTCATGTGATCAGTCACATTCCTGGAAGGAATTTCAAGATGTGGTAATGTATACGATGGATGAGTGTACATATATATATATATACAGTCATATGAAAAAGTTTGGGCACCCCTATTAATCTTAAGCTTAATGTTTTATAAAAATTGGTGTTTTTGCAACAGCTATTTCAGTTTGATATATGTAATAACTGTTGGACACAGTAATGTTTCTGCCTTGAAATGAGGTTTATTGTACTAACAGAAAATGTGCAATCTGCATTCAAATAAAATTTGACAGGTGCATAAGTATGGGCACTTCACCAGAAAAGTGACATTAATATTTAGTAGATCCTCCTTTTGCAAAAATAACAGCCTCTAGTCGCTTCCTGTAGCTTTTAATGAGTTCCTGGATCCTGGATGAAGGTATTTTTGACCATTCCTCTTTACAAAACAATTCCAGTTCAGTAAAGTTTGATGGTCGCCGAGCATGGACAGCCCTCTTCAAATGATCCCACAGATGTTCAATGATATTCAGGTCTGGGGACTGGGATGGCCATTCCAGAACATTGTAATTGTTCCTCTGCATGAATGCCTGAGTAGATTTGGAGTGGTGTTTTGGATCATTGTCTTGCTGAAAGATCCATCCCCTGCGTAACTTCAACTTTATCACTGATTCTTGAACATTATTGTCAAGAATCTGCTGATACTGAGTGGAATCCATGCGTCCCTCAACTTTAACAAGATTCCCAGTGCCGGCATTGGCCACACAGCCCCAAAGCATGATGGAACCTCCACCAAATTTTACTGTGGGTAGCAAGTGTTTTTCTTGGAATGCTGTGTTTTTTTGCCACCATGCATAACGCCTTTTTGTATGACCAAACAACTCAATCTTGGTTTCATCAGTCCACAGGACCTTCTTCCAAAGAGAAATTGGCTTCTCCAAATGTGCTTTTGCATACCTCAACCAACTCTGTTTGTGGCGTGCTTGCAGAAACGGCTTCTTTCGCATCACTCTCCCATACAGCTTCTCCTTGTGCAAAGTGCGTTGTATAGTTGACCGATGCACAGTGACACCATCTGCAGCAAGTTGATGCTGCAGCTGTCTGGAGGTGGTCTGAGGATTGTCCTTGACTGATCTCACCATTCTTCTTCTCTGCCTTTCTGATGTTTTTCTTGGCCTTCCACTTCTGGCCTTAACAAGAACTGTCCATGTGTTCTTCGATTTCCTTACTATGTTCCTCACAGTGGAAACTGACAGGTTAAATCTCTGAGACAGCTTTTTGTATCCTTCCCCTGAACAACTATGTTGAATAATCTTTGCTTTCAGATCATTTGACAGTTGTTTTGAGGATCCCATGATGCCACTCTTCAGAGGAGATTCAAACAGGAGAACAACTTGCAAGTGGCCACTTTAAGTAGCTTTTCTCATGATTGCATACACCTGGCTATGAAGTTCAAAGCTCAATGAGGTTACAAAACCAAAAAAAGTGCTTTAGTAAGTCAGTAAAAAGTAGGTAGGAGTATTTAAAACAGGAAAATGATAAGGGTGCCCATACTTATGCACCTGTCAAATTTTGTTTGAATGCAGATTGCACAATTTCTATTAGTACAATAAGCCTCATTTCAAGGCAGAAACATTACTGTGTCCAACAGTTATTACATATATCAAACTGAAATAGCTGTTGCAAAAGCACAAATTTTTATAAAACATTAAGCTTAAGATTAATAGGGGTGCCCAAACTTTTTCATATGACTGTATATATAAGTGTTTGTGTGTGTGGAGCTGCATGAGTATATAAGAGAGCTGTTGGTGTATGTAAGAAAGCTGTGTACAAGTATGTAGCAAAACAGTGCGTGTATGTAACAGAGGTGTGAGTGCATACTTCAAAGCTGTAGAAAAGCTATATGTGTTAGAACTGTGTTTGTGTATGGAGGAGAGTTGTGTGTGTATTTCGGAAAATTGCGTGTGTGATAGTAGTAGAGTTGTGTGTATGCAGGAGAGATGTGTGTATGTAGGAAAGAGGGTGGAAACTTATCAATGCTATAGGACCTATGCAAGAACCTAACATGATCAAATTTGACTCATGACAATACAGCTTTAAAAAATGCATTGGCAGCAATTGTACCGATCATCTACTTTCAATTAATTATCAGCAAATTGGTGAAAGTACACCTATTAAAAAAAAAATAACAGCCTCCTCCATATCCCCTCTAGCTGTCCTGTCCATCACCAAGATAGGTGCGTTTTCTGCCATTTTAGGTAGAAGTAATGTTCAACCAATTTGCTTCTAATTTAGACAAAGTAGTAGGAAAGTTTATCAAACAAACTCTACATATGAGCTCTATCTATTTTACAATACGTGTAATATGTATTCACAAAATGTCCATTTTCTATATGTGTGAACTTCACATCTTTTTTTTTTTTTAGTAAGTTTTAGTGCATGATGAGGTGGTGTTTACCTATAGGATCCACCATCTCTTGGACTGGGCACCATTGATGGTATTTATTGGGCCCCACGTTCTTAAGTAAATCTCAATATTGCTTCAAAAAGGTAGCTATGCATATACAGTTTACAGACAGAATGTTAACATATTAAGCAAGAGTGTGACAACTTATCAGTGCTAAATGTGCCATAAAAAAACCCAGCATGTAAAATTCTTAGCTTTGACAAGTGACAACATATCTGGCAAAATGCATTGTAAACCAAATGTAATTTTTAGCTGCAGTAAATTTTAGACAATCAAAATGATGTTAAAATGTGTGTGTTTCTTACAGTCTAGAGGCTGCTTATTCTGATGGAGGAAAACACTGACAGCATCCTTCATGATCACTGAAAGAACTGTTCTCCTTTCTCCTGCCCCACACTGATCTATCTGATCGGTGCAGTGCAGGGGAGAAAGTCACCAGGACTTGCACGGATGTTGCGCATCCTGTGTAGCTGAAAAAACTTCTGCAAGACTAGCCCTTGGACCTCTTTATGAAAAGAAGAACGACACTCCTGATATGTGAGGTGGCATGGATAGGGTCCCAATCAAACAAAGTTGTTGATTAGCCATTGAACCTTTCAGGTCATGTGATCAGTCACATTCCTGGAAGGAATTTCAAGATGTGGTAATGTATACGATGGATGAGTGTACATATATATATATATATATATATATATATATATAAGTGTTTGTGTGTGTGGAGCTGCATGAGTATATAAGAGAGCTGTTGGTGTATGTAAGAAAGCTGTGTACAAGTATGTAGCAAAACAGTGCGTGTATGTAACAGAGGTGTGAGTGCATACTTCAAAGCTGTAGAAAAGCTATATGTGTTAGAACTGTGTTTGTGTATGGAGGAGAGTTGTGTGTGTATTTCGGAAAATTGCGTGTGTGATAGTAGTAGAGTTGTGTGTATGCAGGAGAGATGTGTGTATGTAGGAAAGAGGGTGGAAACTTATCAATGCTATAGGACCTATGCAAGAACCTAACATGATCAAATTTGACTCATGACAATACAGCTTTAAAAAATGCATTGGCAGCAATTGTACCGATCATCTACTTTCAATGAATTATCAGCAAATTGGTGAAAGTACACCTATTAAAAAAAAAATAACAGCCTCCTCCATATCCCCTCTAGCTGTCCTGTCCATCACCAAGATAGGTGCGTTTTCTGCCATTTTAGGTAGAAGTAATGTTCAACCAATTTGCTTCTAATTTAGACAAAGTAGTAGGAAAGTTTATCAAACAAACTCTACATATGAGCTCTATCTATTTTACAATACATGTAATATGTATTCACAAAATGTCCATTTTCTATATGTGTGAACTTCACATCTTTTTTTTTTTTTAGTAAGTTTTAGTGCATGATGAGGTGGTGTTTACCTATAGGATCCACCATCTCTTGGACTGGGCACCATTGATGGTATTTATTGGGCCCCACGTTCTTAAGTAAATCTCAATATTGCTTCAAAAAGGTAGCTATGCATATACAGTTTACAGACAGAATGTTAACATATTAAGCAAGAGTGTGACAACTTATCAGTGCTAAATGTGCCATAAAAAAACCCAGCATGTAAAATTCTTAGCTTTGACAAGTGACAACATATCTGGCAAAATGCATTGTAAACCAAATGTAATTTTTAGCTGCAGTAAATTTTAGACAATCAAAATGATGTTAAAATGTGTGTGTTTCTTACAGTCTAGAGGCTGCTTATTCTGATGGAGGAAAACACTGACAGCATCCTTCATGATCACTGAAAGAACTGTTCTCCTTTCTCCTGCCCCACACTGATCTATCTGATCGGTGCAGTGCAGGGGAGAAAGTCACCAGGACTTGCACGGATGTTGCGCATCCTGTGTAGCTGAAAAAACTTCTGCAAGACTAGCCCTTGGACCTCTTTATGAAAAGAAGAACGACACTCCTGATATGTGAGGTGGCATGGATAGGGTCCCAATCAAACAAAGTTGTTGATTAGCCATTGAACCTTTCAGGTCATGTGATCAGTCACATTCCTGGTAGGAATTTCAAGATGTGGTAATGTATACGATGGATGAGTGTACATATATATATATATATATAAGTGTTTGTGTGTGTGGAGCTGCATGAGTATATAAGAGAGCTGTTGGTGTATGGTATGTAAGAAAGCTGTGTACAAGTATGTAGCAAAACAGTGCGTGTATGTAACAGAGGTGTGAGTGCATACTTCAAAGCTGTAGAAAAGCTATATGTGTTAGAACTGTGTTTGTGTATGGAGGAGAGTTGTGTGTGTATTTCGGAAAATTGCGTGTGTGATAGTAGTAGAGTTGTGTGTATGCAGGAGAGATGTGTGTATGTAGGAAAGAGGGTGGAAACTTATCAATGCTATAGGACCTATGCAAGAACCTAACATGATCAAATTTGACTCATGACAATACAGCTTTAAAAAATGCATTGGCAGCAATTGTACCGATCATCTACTTTCAATGAATTATCAGCAAATTGGTGAAAGTACACCTATTAAAAAAAAAATAACAGCCTCCTCCATATCCCCTCTAGCTGTCCTGTCCATCACCAAGATAGGTGCGTTTTCTGCCATTTTAGGTAGAAGTAATGTTCAACCAATTTGCTTCTAATTTAGACAAAGTAGTAGGAAAGTTTATCAAACAAACTCTACATATGAGCTCTATCTATTTTACAATACGTGTAATATGTATTCACAAAATGTCCATTTTCTATATGTGTGAACTTCACATCTTTTTTTTTTTTAGTAAGTTTTAGTGCATGATGAGGTGGTGTTTACCTATAGGATCCACCATCTCTTGGACTGGGCACCATTGATGGTATTTATTGGGCCCCACGTTCTTAAGTAAATCTCAATATTGCTTCAAAAAGGTAGCTATGCATATACAGTTTACAGACAGAATGTTAACATATTAAGCAAGAGTGTGACAACTTATCAGTGCTAAATGTGCCATAAAAAAACTCAGCATGTAAAATTCTTAGCTTTGACAAGTGACAACATATCTGGCAAAATGCATTGTAAACCAAATGTAATTTTTAGCTGCAGTAAATTTTAGACAATCAAAATGATGTTAAAATGTGTGTGTTTCTTACAGTCTAGAGGCTGCTTATTCTGATGGAGGAAAACACTGACAGCATCCTTCATGATCACTGAAAGAACTGTTCTCCTTTCTCCTGCCCCACACTGATCTATCTGATCGGTGCAGTGCAGGGGAGAAAGTCACCAGGACTTGCACGGATGTTGCGCATCCTGTGTAGCTGAAAAAACTTCTGCAAGACTAGCCCTTGGACCTCTTTATGAAAAGAAGAACGACACTCCTGATATGTGAGGTGGCATGGATAGGGTCCCAATCAAACAAAGTTGTTGATTAGCCATTGAACCTTTCAGGTCATGTGATCAGTCACATTCCTGGAAGGAATTTCAAGATGTGGTAATGTATACGATGGATGAGTGTACATATATATATATATATATAAGTGTTTGTGTGTGTGGAGCTGCATGAGTATATAAGAGAGCTGTTGGTGTATGTAAGAAAGCTGTGTACAAGTATGTAGCAAAACAGTGCGTGTATGTAACAGAGGTGTGAGTGCATACTTCAAAGCTGTAGAAAAGCTATATGTGTTAGAACTGTGTTTGTGTATGGAGGAGAGTTGTGTGTGTATTTCGGAAAATTGCGTGTGTGATAGTAGTAGAGTTGTGTGTATGCAGGAGAGATGTGTGTATGTAGGAAAGAGGGTGGAAACTTATCAATGCTATAGGACCTATGCAAGAACCTAACATGATCAAATTTGACTCATGACAATACAGCTTTAAAAAATGCATTGGCAGCAATTGTACCGATCATCTACTTTCAATGAATTATCAGCAAATTGGTGAAAGTACACCTATTAAAAAAAAATAACAGCCTCCTCCATATCCCCTCTAGCTGTCCTGTCCATCACCAAGATAGGTGCGTTTTCTGCCATTTTAGGTAGAAGTAATGTTCAACCAATTTGCTTCTAATTTAGACAAAGTAGTAGGAAAGTTTATCAAACAAACTCTACATATGAGCTCTATCTATTTTACAATACGTGTAATATGTATTCACAAAATGTCCATTTTCTATATGTGTGAACTTCACATCTTTTTTTTTTTTTAGTAAGTTTTAGTGCATGATGAGGTGGTGTTTACCTATAGGATCCACCATCTCTTGGACTGGGCACCATTGATGGTATTTATTGGGCCCCACGTTCTTAAGTAAATCTCAATATTGCTTCAAAAAGGTAGCTATGCATATACAGTTTACAGACAGAATGTTAACATATTAAGCAAGAGTGTGACAACTTATCAGTGCTAAATGTGCCATAAAAAAACCCAGCATGTAAAATTCTTAGCTTTGACAAGTGACAACATATCTGGCAAAATGCATTGTAAACCAAATGTAATTTTTAGCTGCAGTAAATTTTAGACAATCAAAATGATGTTAAAATGTGTGTGTTTCTTACAGTCTAGAGGCTGCTTATTCTGATGGAGGAAAACACTGACAGCATCCTTCATGATCACTGAAAGAACTGTTCTCCTTTCTCCTGCCCCACACTGATCTATCTGATCGGTGCAGTGCAGGGGAGAAAGTCACCAGGACTTGCACGGATGTTGCGCATCCTGTGTAGCTGAAAAAACTTCTGCAAGACTAGCCCTTGGACCTCTTTATGAAAAGAAGAACGACACTCCTGATATGTGAGGTGGCATGGATAGGGTCCCAATCAAACAAAGTTGTTGATTAGCCATTGAACCTTTCAGGTCATGTGATCAGTCACATTCCTGGAAGGAATTTCAAGATGTGGTAATGTATACGATGGATGAGTGTACATATATATATATACAGTCATATGAAAAAGTTTGGGCACCCCTATTAATCTTAAGCTTAATGTTTTATAAAAATTGGTGTTTTTGCAACAGCTATTTCAGTTTGATATATGTAATAACTGTTGGACACAGTAATGTTTCTGCCTTGAAATGAGGTTTATTGTACTAACAGAAAATGTGCAATCTGCATTCAAATAAAATTTGACAGGTGCATAAGTATGGGCACTTCACCAGAAAAGTGACATTAATATTTAGTAGATCCTCCTTTTGCAAAAATAACAGCCTCTAGTCGCTTCCTGTAGCTTTTAATGAGTTCCTGGATCCTGGATGAAGGTATTTTTGACCATTCCTCTTTACAAAACAATTCCAGTTCAGTAAAGTTTGATGGTCGCCGAGCATGGACAGCCCTCTTCAAATGATCCCACAGATGTTCAATGATATTCAGGTCTGGGGACTGGGATGGCCATTCCAGAACATTGTAATTGTTCCTCTGCATGAATGCCTGAGTAGATTTGGAGTGGTGTTTTGGATCATTGTCTTGCTGAAAGATCCATCCCCTGCGTAACTTCAACTTTATCACTGATTCTTGAACATTATTGTCAAGAATCTGCTGATACTGAGTGGAATCCATGCGTCCCTCAACTTTAACAAGATTCCCAGTGCCGGCATTGGCCACACAGCCCCAAAGCATGATGGAACCTCCACCAAATTTTACTGTGGGTAGCAAGTGTTTTTCTTGGAATGCTGTGTTTTTTTGCCACCATGCATAACGCCTTTTTGTATGACCAAACAACTCAATCTTGGTTTCATCAGTCCACAGGACCTTCTTCCAAAGAGAAATTGGCTTCTCCAAATGTGCTTTTGCATACCTCAACCAACTCTGTTTGTGGCGTGCTTGCAGAAACGGCTTCTTTCGCATCACTCTCCCATACAGCTTCTCCTTGTGCAAAGTGCGTTGTATAGTTGACCGATGCACAGTGACACCATCTGCAGCAAGTTGATGCTGCAGCTGTCTGGAGGTGGTCTGAGGATTGTCCTTGACTGATCTCACCATTCTTCTTCTCTGCCTTTCTGATGTTTTTCTTGGCCTTCCACTTCTGGCCTTAACAAGAACTGTCCATGTGTTCTTCGATTTCCTTACTATGTTCCTCACAGTGGAAACTGACAGGTTAAATCTCTGAGACAGCTTTTTGTATCCTTCCCCTGAACAACTATGTTGAATAATCTTTGCTTTCAGATCATTTGACAGTTGTTTTGAGGATCCCATGATGCCACTCTTCAGAGGAGATTCAAACAGGAGAACAACTTGCAAGTGGCCACTTTAAGTAGCTTTTCTCATGATTGCATACACCTGGCTATGAAGTTCAAAGCTCAATGAGGTTACAAAACCAAAAAAAGTGCTTTAGTAAGTCAGTAAAAAGTAGGTAGGAGTATTTAAAACAGGAAAATGATAAGGGTGCCCATACTTATGCACCTGTCAAATTTTGTTTGAATGCAGATTGCACATTTTCTATTAGTACAATAAGCCTCATTTCAAGGCAGAAACATTACTGTGTCCAACAGTTATTACATATATCAAACTGAAATAGCTGTTGCAAAAGCACAAATTTTTATAAAACATTAAGCTTAAGATTAATAGGGGTGCCCAAACTTTTTCATATGACTGTATATATAAGTGTTTGTGTGTGTGGAGCTGCATGAGTATATAAGAGAGCTGTTGGTGTATGTAAGAAAGCTGTGTACAAGTATGTAGCAAAACAGTGCGTGTATGTAACAGAGGTGTGAGTGCATACTTCAAAGCTGTAGAAAAGCTATATGTGTTAGAACTGTGTTTGTGTATGGAGGAGAGTTGTGTGTGTATTGCGGAAAATTGCGTGTGTGATAGTAGTAGAGTTGTGTGTATGCAGGAGAGATGTGTGTATGTAGGAAAGAGGGTGGAAACTTATCAATGCTATAGGACCTATGCAAGAACCTAACATGATCAAATTTGACTCATGACAATACAGCTTTAAAAAATGCATTGGCAGCAATTGTACCGATCATCTACTTTCAATTAATTATCAGCAAATTGGTGAAAGTACACCTATTAAAAAAAAAATAACAGCCTCCTCCATATCCCCTCTAGCTGTCCTGTCCATCACCAAGATAGGTGCGTTTTCTGCCATTTTAGGTAGAAGTAATGTTCAACCAATTTGCTTCTAATTTAGACAAAGTAGTAGGAAAGTTTATCAAACAAACTCTACATATGAGCTCTATCTATTTTACAATACGTGTAATATGTATTCACAAAATGTCCATTTTCTATATGTGTGAACTTCACATCTTTTTTTTTTTTAGTAAGTTTTAGTGCATGATGAGGTGGTGTTTACCTATAGGATCCACCATCTCTTGGACTGGGCACCATTGATGGTATTTATTGGGCCCCACGTTCTTAAGTAAATCTCAATATTGCTTCAAAAAGGTAGCTATGCATATACAGTTTACAGACAGAATGTTAACATATTAAGCAAGAGTGTGACAACTTATCAGTGCTAAATGTGCCATAAAAAAACCCAGCATGTAAAATTCTTAGCTTTGACAAGTGACAACATATCTGGCAAAATGCATTGTAAACCAAATGTAATTTTTAGCTGCAGTAAATTTTAGACAATCAAAATGATGTTAAAATGTGTGTGTTTCTTACAGTCTAGAGGCTGCTTATTCTGATGGAGGAAAACACTGACAGCATCCTTCATGATCACTGAAAGAACTGTTCTCCTTTCTCCTGCCCCACACTGATCTATCTGATCGGTGCAGTGCAGGGGAGAAAGTCACCAGGACTTGCACGGATGTTGCGCATCCTGTGTAGCTGAAAAAACTTCTGCAAGACTAGCCCTTGGACCTCTTTATGAAAAGAAGAACGACACTCCTGATATGTGAGGTGGCATGGATAGGGTCCCAATCAAACAAAGTTGTTGATTAGCCATTGAACCTTTCAGGTCATGTGATCAGTCACATTCCTGGAAGGAATTTCAAGATGTGGTAATGTATACGATGGATGAGTGTACATATATATATATATATATAAGTGTTTGTGTGTGTGGAGCTGCATGAGTATATAAGAGAGCTGTTGGTGTATGTAAGAAAGCTGTGTACAAGTATGTAGCAAAACAGTGCGTGTATGTAACAGAGGTGTGAGTGCATACTTCAAAGCTGTAGAAAAGCTATATGTGTTAGAACTGTGTTTGTGTATGGAGGAGAGTTGTGTGTGTATTTCGGAAAATTGCGTGTGTGATAGTAGTAGAGTTGTGTGTATGCAGGAGAGATGTGTGTATGTAGGAAAGAGGGTGGAAACTTATCAATGCTATAGGACCTATGCAAGAACCTAACATGATCAAATTTGACTCATGACAATACAGCTTTAAAAAATGCATTGGCAGCAATTGTACCGATCATCTACTTTCAATGAATTATCAGCAAATTGGTGAAAGTACACCTATTAAAAAAAAAATAACAGCCTCCTCCATATCCCCTCTAGCTGTCCTGTCCATCACCAAGATAGGTGCGTTTTCTGCCATTTTAGGTAGAAGTAATGTTCAACCAATTTGCTTCTAATTTAGACAAAGTAGTAGGAAAGTTTATCAAACAAACTCTACATATGAGCTCTATCTATTTTACAATACGTGTAATATGTATTCACAAAATGTCCATTTTCTATATGTGTGAACTTCACATCTTTTTTTTTTTTTAGTAAGTTTTAGTGCATGATGAGGTGGTGTTTACCTATAGGATCCACCATCTCTTGGACTGGGCACCATTGATGGTATTTATTGGGCCCCACGTTCTTAAGTAAATCTCAATATTGCTTCAAAAAGGTAGCTATGCATATACAGTTTACAGACAGAATGTTAACATATTAAGCAAGAGTGTGACAACTTATCAGTGCTAAATGTGCCATAAAAAAACCCAGCATGTAAAATTCTTAGCTTTGACAAGTGACAACATATCTGGCAAAATGCATTGTAAACCAAATGTAATTTTTAGCTGCAGTAAATTTTAGACAATCAAAATGATGTTAAAATGTGTGTGTTTCTTACAGTCTAGAGGCTGCTTATTCTGATGGAGGAAAACACTGACAGCATCCTTCATGATCACTGAAAGAACTGTTCTCCTTTCTCCTGCCCCACACTGATCTATCTGATCGGTGCAGTGCAGGGGAGAAAGTCACCAGGACTTGCACGGATGTTGCGCATCCTGTGTAGCTGAAAAAACTTCTGCAAGACTAGCCCTTGGACCTCTTTATGAAAAGAAGAACGACACTCCTGATATGTGAGGTGGCATGGATAGGGTCCCAATCAAACAAAGTTGTTGATTAGCCATTGAACCTTTCAGGTCATGTGATCAGTCACATTCCTGGAAGGAATTTCAAGATGTGGTAATGTATACGATGGATGAGTGTACATATATATATATACAGTCATATGAAAAAGTTTGGGCACCCCTATTAATCTTAAGCTTAATGTTTTATAAAAATTGGTGTTTTTGCAACAGCTATTTCAGTTTGATATATGTAATAACTGTTGGACACAGTAATGTTTCTGCCTTGAAATGAGGTTTATTGTACTAACAGAAAATGTGCAATCTGCATTCAAATAAAATTTGACAGGTGCATAAGTATGGGCACTTCACCAGAAAAGTGACATTAATATTTAGTAGATCCTCCTTTTGCAAAAATAACAGCCTCTAGTCGCTTCCTGTAGCTTTTAATGAGTTCCTGGATCCTGGATGAAGGTATTTTTGACCATTCCTCTTTACAAAACAATTCCAGTTCAGTAAAGTTTGATGGTCGCCGAGCATGGACAGCCCTCTTCAAATGATCCCACAGATGTTCAATGATATTCAGGTCTGGGGACTGGGTTGGCCATTCCAGAACATTGTAATTGTTCCTCTGCATGAATGCCTGAGTAGATTTGGAGTGGTGTTTTGGATCATTGTCTTGCTGAAAGATCCATCCCCTGCGTAACTTCAACTTTATCACTGATTCTTGAACATTATTGTCAAGAATCTGCTGATACTGAGTGGAATCCATGCGTCCCTCAACTTTAACAAGATTCCCAGTGCCGGCATTGGCCACACAGCCCCAAAGCATGATGGAACCTCCACCAAATTTTACTGTGGGTAGCAAGTGTTTTTCTTGGAATGCTGTGTTTTTTTGCCACCATGCATAACGCCTTTTTGTATGACCAAACAACTCAATCTTGGTTTCATCAGTCCACAGGACCTTCTTCCAAAGAGAAATTGGCTTCTCCAAATGTGCTTTTGCATACCTCAACCAACTCTGTTTGTCGCGTGCTTGCAGAAACGGCTTCTTTCGCATCACTCTCCCATACAGCTTCTCCTTGTGCAAAGTGCGTTGTATAGTTGACCGATGCACAGTGACACCATCTGCAGCAAGTTGATGCTGCAGCTGTCTGGAGGTGGTCTGAGGATTGTCCTTGACTGATCTCACCATTCTTCTTCTCTGCCTTTCTGATGTTTTTCTTGGCCTTCCACTTCTGGCCTTAACAAGAACTGTCCATGTGTTCTTCGATTTCCTTACTATGTTCCTCACAGTGGAAACTGACAGGTTAAATCTCTGAGACAGCTTTTTGTATCCTTCCCCTGAACAACTATGTTGAATAATCTTTGCTTTCAGCTCATTTGACAGTTGTTTTGAGGATCCCATGATGCCACTCTTCAGAGGAGATTCAAACAGGAGAACAACTTGCAAGTGGCCACTTTAAGTAGCTTTTCTCATGATTGCATACACCTGGCTATGAAGTTCAAAGCTCAATGAGGTTACAAAACCAAAAAAAGTGCTTTAGTAAGTCAGTAAAAAGTAGGTAGGAGTATTTAAAACAGGAAAATGATAAGGGTGCCCATACTTATGCACCTGTCAAATTTTGTTTGAATGCAGATTGCACATTTTCTATTAGTACAATAAGCCTCATTTCAAGGCAGAAACATTACTGTGTCCAACAGTTATTACATATATCAAACTGAAATAGCTGTTGCAAAAGCACAAATTTTTATAAAACATTAAGCTTAAGATTAATAGGGGTGCCCAAACTTTTTCATATGACTGTATATATAAGTGTTTGTGTGTGTGGAGCTGCATGAGTATATAAGAGAGCTGTTGGTGTATGTAAGAAAGCTGTGTACAAGTATGTAGCAAAACAGTGCGTGTATGTAACAGAGGTGTGAGTGCATACTTCAAAGCTGTAGAAAAGCTATATGTGTTAGAACTGTGTTTGTGTATGGAGGAGAGTTGTGTGTGTATTTCGGAAAATTGCGTGTGTGATAGTAGTAGAGTTGTGTGTATGCAGGAGAGATGTGTGTATGTAGGAAAGAGGGTGGAAACTTATCAATGCTATAGGACCTATGCAAGAACCTAACATGATCAAATTTGACTCATGACAATACAGCTTTAAAAAATGCATTGGCAGCAATTGTACCGATCATCTACTTTCAATTAATTATCAGCAAATTGGTGAAAGTACACCTATTAAAAAAAAAATAACAGCCTCCTCCATATCCCCTCTAGCTGTCCTGTCCATCACCAAGATAGGTGCGTTTTCTGCCATTTTAGGTAGAAGTAATGTTCAACCAATTTGCTTCTAATTTAGACAAAGTAGTAGGAAAGTTTATCAAACAAACTCTACATATGAGCTCTATCTATTTTACAATACGTGTAATATGTATTCACAAAATGTCCATTTTCTATATGTGTGAACTTCACATCTTTTTTTTTTTTTAGTAAGTTTTAGTGCATGATGAGGTGGTGTTTACCTATAGGATCCACCATCTCTTGGACTGGGCACCATTGATGGTATTTATTGGGCCCCACGTTCTTAAGTAAATCTCAATATTGCTTCAAAAAGGTAGCTATGCATATACAGTTTACAGACAGAATGTTAACATATTAAGCAAGAGTGTGACAACTTATCAGTGCTAAATGTGCCATAAAAAAACCCAGCATGTAAAATTCTTAGCTTTGACAAGTGACAACATATCTGGCAAAATGCATTGTAAACCAAATGTAATTTTTAGCTGCAGTAAATTTTAGACAATCAAAATGATGTTAAAATGTGTGTGTTTCTTACAGTCTAGAGGCTGCTTATTCTGATGGAGGAAAACACTGACAGCATCCTTCATGATCACTGAAAGAACTGTTCTCCTTTCTCCTGCCCCACACTGATCTATCTGATCGGTGCAGTGCAGGGGAGAAAGTCACCAGGACTTGCACGGATGTTGCGCATCCTGTGTAGCTGAAAAAACTTCTGCAAGACTAGCCCTTGGACCTCTTTATGAAAAGAAGAACGACACTCCTGATATGTGAGGTGGCATGGATAGGGTCCCAATCAAACAAAGTTGTTGATTAGCCATTGAACCTTTCAGGTCATGTGATCAGTCACATTCCTGGAAGGAATTTCAAGATGTGGTAATGTATACGATGGATGAGTGTACATATATATATATATATATATATATATATAAGTGTTTGTGTGTGTGGAGCTGCATGAGTATATAAGAGAGCTGTTGGTGTATGTAAGAAAGCTGTGTACAAGTATGTAGCAAAACAGTGCGTGTATGTAACAGAGGTGTGAGTGCATACTTCAAAGCTGTAGAAAAGCTATATGTGTTAGAACTGTGTTTGTGTATGGAGGAGAGTTGTGTGTGTATTTCGGAAAATTGCGTGTGTGATAGTAGTAGAGTTGTGTGTATGCAGGAGAGATGTGTGTATGTAGGAAAGAGGGTGGAAACTTATCAATGCTATAGGACCTATGCAAGAACCTAACATGATCAAATTTGACTCATGACAATACAGCTTTAAAAAATGCATTGGCAGCAATTGTACCGATCATCTACTTTCAATGAATTATCAGCAAATTGGTGAAAGTACACCTATTAAAAAAAAAATAACAGCCTCCTCCATATCCCCTCTAGCTGTCCTGTCCATCACCAAGATAGGTGCGTTTTCTGCCATTTTAGGTAGAAGTAATGTTCAACCAATTTGCTTCTAATTTAGACAAAGTAGTAGGAAAGTTTATCAAACAAACTCTACATATGAGCTCTATCTATTTTACAATACATGTAATATGTATTCACAAAATGTCCATTTTCTATATGTGTGAACTTCACATCTTTTTTTTTTTTTAGTAAGTTTTAGTGCATGATGAGGTGGTGTTTACCTATAGGATCCACCATCTCTTGGACTGGGCACCATTGATGGTATTTATTGGGCCCCACGTTCTTAAGTAAATCTCAATATTGCTTCAAAAAGGTAGCTATGCATATACAGTTTACAGACAGAATGTTAACATATTAAGCAAGAGTGTGACAACTTATCAGTGCTAAATGTGCCATAAAAAAACCCAGCATGTAAAATTCTTAGCTTTGACAAGTGACAACATATCTGGCAAAATGCATTGTAAACCAAATGTAATTTTTAGCTGCAGTAAATTTTAGACAATCAAAATGATGTTAAAATGTGTGTGTTTCTTACAGTCTAGAGGCTGCTTATTCTGATGGAGGAAAACACTGACAGCATCCTTCATGATCACTGAAAGAACTGTTCTCCTTTCTCCTGCCCCACACTGATCTATCTGATCGGTGCAGTGCAGGGGAGAAAGTCACCAGGACTTGCACGGATGTTGCGCATCCTGTGTAGCTGAAAAAACTTCTGCAAGACTAGCCCTTGGACCTCTTTATGAAAAGAAGAACGACACTCCTGATATGTGAGGTGGCATGGATAGGGTCCCAATCAAACAAAGTTGTTGATTAGCCATTGAACCTTTCAGGTCATGTGATCAGTCACATTCCTGGAAGGAATTTCAAGATGTGGTAATGTATACGATGGATGAGTGTACATATATATATATATATATAAGTGTTTGTGTGTGTGGAGCTGCATGAGTATATAAGAGAGCTGTTGGTGTATGGTATGTAAGAAAGCTGTGTACAAGTATGTAGCAAAACAGTGCGTGTATGTAACAGAGGTGTGAGTGCATACTTCAAAGCTGTAGAAAAGCTATATGTGTTAGAACTGTGTTTGTGTATGGAGGAGAGTTGTGTGTGTATTTCGGAAAATTGCGTGTGTGATAGTAGTAGAGTTGTGTGTATGCAGGAGAGATGTGTGTATGTAGGAAAGAGGGTGGAAACTTATCAATGCTATAGGACCTATGCAAGAACCTAACATGATCAAATTTGACTCATGACAATACAGCTTTAAAAAATGCATTGGCAGCAATTGTACCGATCATCTACTTTCAATGAATTATCAGCAAATTGGTGAAAGTACACCTATTAAAAAAAAAATAACAGCCTCCTCCATATCCCCTCTAGCTGTCCTGTCCATCACCAAGATAGGTGCGTTTTCTGCCATTTTAGGTAGAAGTAATGTTCAACCAATTTGCTTCTAATTTAGACAAAGTAGTAGGAAAGTTTATCAAACAAACTCTACATATGAGCTCTATCTATTTTACAATACGTGTAATATGTATTCACAAAATGTCCATTTTCTATATGTGTGAACTTCACATCTTTTTTTTTTTTAGTAAGTTTTAGTGCATGATGAGGTGGTGTTTACCTATAGGATCCACCATCTCTTGGACTGGGCACCATTGATGGTATTTATTGGGCCCCACGTTCTTAAGTAAATCTCAATATTGCTTCAAAAAGGTAGCTATGCATATACAGTTTACAGACAGAATGTTAACATATTAAGCAAGAGTGTGACAACTTATCAGTGCTAAATGTGCCATAAAAAAACTCAGCATGTAAAATTCTTAGCTTTGACAAGTGACAACATATCTGGCAAAATGCATTGTAAACCAAATGTAATTTTTAGCTGCAGTAAATTTTAGACAATCAAAATGATGTTAAAATGTGTGTGTTTCTTACAGTCTAGAGGCTGCTTATTCTGATGGAGGAAAACACTGACAGCATCCTTCATGATCACTGAAAGAACTGTTCTCCTTTCTCCTGCCCCACACTGATCTATCTGATCGGTGCAGTGCAGGGGAGAAAGTCACCAGGACTTGCACGGATGTTGCGCATCCTGTGTAGCTGAAAAAACTTCTGCAAGACTAGCCCTTGGACCTCTTTATGAAAAGAAGAACGACACTCCTGATATGTGAGGTGGCATGGATAGGGTCCCAATCAAACAAAGTTGTTGATTAGCCATTGAACCTTTCAGGTCATGTGATCAGTCACATTCCTGGAAGGAATTTCAAGATGTGGTAATGTATACGATGGATGAGTGTACATATATATATATATATATAAGTGTTTGTGTGTGTGGAGCTGCATGAGTATATAAGAGAGCTGTTGGTGTATGTAAGAAAGCTGTGTACAAGTATGTAGCAAAACAGTGCGTGTATGTAACAGAGGTGTGAGTGCATACTTCAAAGCTGTAGAAAAGCTATATGTGTTAGAACTGTGTTTGTGTATGGAGGAGAGTTGTGTGTGTATTTCGGAAAATTGCGTGTGTGATAGTAGTAGAGTTGTGTGTATGCAGGAGAGATGTGTGTATGTAGGAAAGAGGGTGGAAACTTATCAATGCTATAGGACCTATGCAAGAACCTAACATGATCAAATTTGACTCATGACAATACAGCTTTAAAAAATGCATTGGCAGCAATTGTACCGATCATCTACTTTCAATGAATTATCAGCAAATTGGTGAAAGTACACCTATTAAAAAAAAAATAACAGCCTCCTCCATATCCCCTCTAGCTGTCCTGTCCATCACCAAGATAGGTGCGTTTTCTGCCATTTTAGGTAGAAGTAATGTTCAACCAATTTGCTTCTAATTTAGACAAAGTAGTAGGAAAGTTTATCAAACAAACTCTACATATGAGCTCTATCTATTTTACAATACGTGTAATATGTATTCACAAAATGTCCATTTTCTATATGTGTGAACTTCACATCTTTTTTTTTTTTTAGTAAGTTTTAGTGCATGATGAGGTGGTGTTTACCTATAGGATCCACCATCTCTTGGACTGGGCACCATTGATGGTATTTATTGGGCCCCACGTTCTTAAGTAAATCTCAATATTGCTTCAAAAAGGTAGCTATGCATATACAGTTTACAGACAGAATGTTAACATATTAAGCAAGAGTGTGACAACTTATCAGTGCTAAATGTGCCATAAAAAAACCCAGCATGTAAAATTCTTAGCTTTGACAAGTGACAACATATCTGGCAAAATGCATTGTAAACCAAATGTAATTTTTAGCTGCAGTAAATTTTAGACAATCAAAATAATGTTAAAATGTGTGTGTTTCTTACAGTCTAGAGGCTGCTTATTCTGATGGAGGAAAACACTGACAGCATCCTTCATGATCACTGAAAGAACTGTTCTCCTTTCTCCTGCCCCACACTGATCTATCTGATCGGTGCAGTGCAGGGGAGAAAGTCACCAGGACTTGCACGGATGTTGCGCATCCTGTGTAGCTGAAAAAACTTCTGCAAGACTAGCCCTTGGACCTCTTTATGAAAAGAAGAACGACACTCCTGATATGTGAGGTGGCATGGATAGGGTCCCAATCAAACAAAGTTGTTGATTAGCCATTGAACCTTTCAGGTCATGTGATCAGTCACATTCCTGGAAGGAATTTCAAGATGTGGTAATGTATACGATGGATGAGTGTACATATATATATATACAGTCATATGAAAAAGTTTGGGCACCCCTATTAATCTTAAGCTTAATGTTTTATAAAAATTGGTGTTTTTGCAACAGCTATTTCAGTTTGATATATGTAATAACTGTTGGACACAGTAATGTTTCTGCCTTGAAATGAGGTTTATTGTACTAACAGAAAATGTGCAATCTGCATTCAAATAAAATTTGACAGGTGCATAAGTATGGGCACTTCACCAGAAAAGTGACATTAATATTTAGTAGATCCTCCTTTTGCAAAAATAACAGCCTCTAGTCGCTTCCTGTAGCTTTTAATGAGTTCCTGGATCCTGGATGAAGGTATTTTTGACCATTCCTCTTTACAAAACAATTCCAGTTCAGTAAAGTTTGATGGTCGCCGAGCATGGACAGCCCTCTTCAAATGATCCCACAGATGTTCAATGATATTCAGGTCTGGGGACTGGGATGGCCATTCCAGAACATTGTAATTGTTCCTCTGCATGAATGCCTGAGTAGATTTGGAGTGGTGTTTTGGATCATTGTCTTGCTGAAAGATCCATCCCCTGCGTAACTTCAACTTTATCACTGATTCTTGAACATTATTGTCAAGAATCTGCTGATACTGAGTGGAATCCATGCGTCCCTCAACTTTAACAAGATTCCCAGTGCCGGCATTGGCCACACAGCCCCAAAGCATGATGGAACCTCCACCAAATTTTACTGTGGGTAGCAAGTGTTTTTCTTGGAATGCTGTGTTTTTTTGCCACCATGCATAACGCCTTTTTGTATGACCAAACAACTCAATCTTGGTTTCATCAGTCCACAGGACCTTCTTCCAAAGAGAAATTGGCTTCTCCAAATGTGCTTTTGCATACCTCAACCAACTCTGTTTGTGGCGTGCTTGCAGAAACGGCTTCTTTCGCATCACTCTCCCATACAGCTTCTCCTTGTGCAAAGTGCGTTGTATAGTTGACCGATGCACAGTGACACCATCTGCAGCAAGTTGATGCTGCAGCTGTCTGGAGGTGGTCTGAGGATTGTCCTTGACTGATCTCACCATTCTTCTTCTCTGCCTTTCTGATGTTTTTCTTGGCCTTCCACTTCTGGCCTTAACAAGAACTGTCCATGTGTTCTTCGATTTCCTTACTATGTTCCTCACAGTGGAAACTGACAGGTTAAATCTCTGAGACAGCTTTTTGTATCCTTCCCCTGAACAACTATGTTGAATAATCTTTGCTTTCAGATCATTTGACAGTTGTTTTGAGGATCCCATGATGCCACTCTTCAGAGGAGATTCAAACAGGAGAACAACTTGCAAGTGGCCACTTTAAGTAGCTTTTCTCATGATTGCATACACCTGGCTATGAAGTTCAAAGCTCAATGAGGTTACAAAACCAAAAAAAGTGCTTTAGTAAGTCAGTAAAAAGTAGGTAGGAGTATTTAAAACAGGAAAATGATAAGGGTGCCCATACTTATGCACCTGTCAAATTTTGTTTGAATGCAGATTGCACATTTTCTATTAGTACAATAAGCCTCATTTCAAGGCAGAAACATTACTGTGTCCAACAGTTATTACATATATCAAACTGAAATAGCTGTTGCAAAAGCACAAATTTTTATAAAACATTAAGCTTAAGATTAATAGGGGTGCCCAAACTTTTTCATATGACTGTATATATAAGTGTTTGTGTGTGTGGAGCTGCATGAGTATATAAGAGAGCTGTTGGTGTATGTAAGAAAGCTGTGTACAAGTATGTAGCAAAACAGTGCGTGTATGTAACAGAGGTGTGAGTGCATACTTCAAAGCTGTAGAAAAGCTATATGTGTTAGAACTGTGTTTGTGTATGGAGGAGAGTTGTGTGTGTATTTCGGAAAATTGCGTGTGTGATAGTAGTAGAGTTGTGTGTATGCAGGAGAGATGTGTGTATGTAGGAAAGAGGGTGGAAACTTATCAATGCTATAGGACCTATGCAAGAACCTAACATGATCAAATTTGACTCATGACAATACAGCTTTAAAAAATGCATTGGCAGCAATTGTACCGATCATCTACTTTCAATGAATTATCAGCAAATTGGTGAAAGTACACCTATTAAAAAAAAAATAATAGCCTCCTCCATATCCCCTCTAGCTGTCCTGTCCATCACCAAGATAGGTGCGTTTTCTGCCATTTTAGGTAGAAGTAATGTTCAACCAATTTGCTTCTAATTTAGACAAAGTAGTAGGAAAGTTTATCAAACAAACTCTACATATGAGCTCTATCTATTTTACAATACGTGTAATATGTATTCACAAAATGTCCATTTTCTATATGTGTGAACTTCACATCTTTTTTTTTTTTAGTAAGTTTTAGTGCATGATGAGGTGGTGTTTACCTATAGGATCCACCATCTCTTGGACTGGGCACCATTGATGGTATTTATTGGGCCCCACGTTCTTAAGTAAATCTCAATATTGCTTCAAAAAGGTAGCTATGCATATACAGTTTACAGACAGAATGTTAACATATTAAGCAAGAGTGTGACAACTTATCAGTGCTAAATGTGCCATAAAAAAACCCAGCATGTAAAATTCTTAGCTTTGACAAGTGACAACATATCTGGCAAAATGCATTGTAAACCAAATGTAATTTTTAGCTGCAGTAAATTTTAGACAATCAAAATGATGTTAAAATGTGTGTGTTTCTTACAGTCTAGAGGCTGCTTATTCTGATGGAGGAAAACACTGACAGCATCCTTCATGATCACTGAAAGAACTGTTCTCCTTTCTCCTGCCCCACACTGATCTATCTGATCGGTGCAGTGCAGGGGAGAAAGTCACCAGGACTTGCACGGATGTTGCGCATCCTGTGTAGCTGAAAAAACTTCTGCAAGACTAGCCCTTGGACCTCTTTATGAAAAGAAGAACGACACTCCTGATATGTGAGGTGGCATGGATAGGGTCCCAATCAAACAAAGTTGTTGATTAGCCATTGAACCTTTCAGGTCATGTGATCAGTCACATTCCTGGAAGGAATTTCAAGATGTGGTAATGTATACGATGGATGAGTGTACATATATATATATATATATATATATATAAGTGTTTGTGTGTGTGGAGCTGCATGAGTATATAAGAGAGCTGTTGGTGTATGGTATGTAAGAAAGCTGTGTACAAGTATGTAGCAAAACAGTGCGTGTATGTAACAGAGGTGTGAGTGCATACTTCAAAGCTGTAGAAAAGCTATATGTGTTAGAACTGTGTTTGTGTATGGAGGAGAGTTGTGTGTGTATTTCGGAAAATTGCGTGTGTGATAGTAGTAGAGTTGTGTGTATGCAGGAGAGATGTGTGTATGTAGGAAAGAGGGTGGAAACTTATCAATGCTATAGGACCTATGCAAGAACCTAACATGATCAAATTTGACTCATGACAATACAGCTTTAAAAAATGCATTGGCAGCAATTGTACCGATCATCTACTTTCAATGAATTATCAGCAAATTGGTGAAAGTACACCTATTAAAAAAAAAATAACAGCCTCCTCCATATCCCCTCTAGCTGTCCTGTCCATCACCAAGATAGGTGCGTTTTCTGCCATTTTAGGTAGAAGTAATGTTCAACCAATTTGCTTCTAATTTAGACAAAGTAGTAGGAAAGTTTATCAAACAAACTCTACATATGAGCTCTATCTATTTTACAATACGTGTAATATGTATTCACAAAATGTCCATCTTCTATATGTGTGAACTTCACATCTTTTTTTTTTTTAGTAAGTTTTAGTGCATGATGAGGTGGTGTTTACCTATAGGATCCACCATCTCTTGGACTGGGCACCATTGATGGTATTTATTGGGCCCCACGTTCTTAAGTAAATCTCAATATTGCTTCAAAAAGGTAGCTATGCATATACAGTTTACAGACAGAATGTTAACATATTAAGCAAGAGTGTGACAACTTATCAGTGCTAAATGTGCCATAAAAAAACCCAGCATGTAAAATTCTTAGCTTTGACAAGTGACAACATATCTGGCAAAATGCATTGTAAACCAAATGTAATTTTTAGCTGCAGTAAATTTTAGACAATCAAAATGATGTTAAAATGTGTGTGTTTCTTACAGTCTAGAGGCTGCTTATTCTGATGGAGGAAAACACTGACAGCATCCTTCATGATCACTGAAAGAACTGTTCTCCTTTCTCCTGCCCCACACTGATCTATCTGATCGGTGCAGTGCAGGGGAGAAAGTCACCAGGACTTGCACGGATGTTGCGCATCCTGTGTAGCTGAAAAAACTTCTGCAAGACTAGCCCTTGGACCTCTTTATGAAAAGAAGAACGACACTCCTGATATGTGAGGTGGCATGGATAGGGTCCCAATCAAACAAAGTTGTTGATTAGCCATTGAACCTTTCAGGTCATGTGATCAGTCACATTCCTGGAAGGAATTTCAAGATGTGGTAATGTATACGATGGATGAGTGTACATATATATATATATATATATATATATAAGTGTTTGTGTGTGTGGAGCTGCATGAGTATATAAGAGAGCTGTTGGTGTATGTAAGAAAGCTGTGTACAAGTATGTAGCAAAACAGTGCGTGTATGTAACAGAGGTGTGAGTGCATACTTCAAAGCTGTAGAAAAGCTATATGTGTTAGAACTGTGTTTGTGTATGGAGGAGAGTTGTGTGTGTATTTCGGAAAATTGCGTGTGTGATAGTAGTAGAGTTGTGTGTATGCAGGAGAGATGTGTGTATGTAGGAAAGAGGGTGGAAACTTATCAATGCTATAGGACCTATGCAAGAACCTAACATGATCAAATTTGACTCATGACAATACAGCTTTAAAAAATGCATTGGCAGCAATTGTACTGATCATCTACTTTCAATGAATTATCAGCAAATTGGTGAAAGTACACCTATTAAAAAAAAAATAATAGCCTCCTCCATATCCCCTCTAGCTGTCCTGTCCATCACCAAGATAGGTGCGTTTTCTGCCATTTTAGGTAGAAGTAATGTTCAACCAATTTGCTTCTAATTTAGACAAAGTAGTAGGAAAGTTTATCAAACAAACTCTACATATGAGCTCTATCTATTTTACAATACGTGTAATATGTATTCACAAAATGTCCATTTTCTATATGTGTGAACTTCACATCTTTTTTTTTTTTAGTAAGTTTTAGTGCATGATGAGGTGGTGTTTACCTATAGGATCCACCATCTCTTGGACTGGGCACCATTGATGGTATTTATTGGGCCCCACGTTCTTAAGTAAATCTCAATATTGCTTCAAAAAGGTAGCTATGCATATACAGTTTACAGACAGAATGTTAACATATTAAGCAAGAGTGTGACAACTTATCAGTGCTAAATGTGCCATAAAAAAACCCAGCATGTAAAATTCTTAGCTTTGACAAGTGACAACATATCTGGCAAAATGCATTGTAAACCAAATGTAATTTTTAGCTGCAGTAAATTTTAGACAATCAAAATGATGTTAAAATGTGTGTGTTTCTTACAGTCTAGAGGCTGCTTATTCTGATGGAGGAAAACACTGACAGCATCCTTCATGATCACTGAAAGAACTGTTCTCCTTTCTCCTGCCCCACACTGATCTATCTGATCGGTGCAGTGCAGGGGAGAAAGTCACCAGGACTTGCACGGATGTTGCGCATCCTGTGTAGCTGAAAAAACTTCTGCAAGACTAGCCCTTGGACCTCTTTATGAAAAGAAGAACGACACTCCTGATATGTGAGGTGGCATGGATAGGGTCCCAATCAAACAAAGTTGTTGATTAGCCATTGAACCTTTCAGGTCATGTGATCAGTCACATTCCTGGAAGGAATTTCAAGATGTGGTAATGTATACGATGGATGAGTGTACATATATATATATATATATATATATATATAAGTGTTTGTGTGTGTGGAGCTGCATGAGTATATAAGAGAGCTGTTGGTGTATGTAAGAAAGCTGTGTACAAGTATGTAGCAAAACAGTGCGTGTATGTAACAGAGGTGTGAGTGCATACTTCAAAGCTGTAGAAAAGCTATATGTGTTAGAACTGTGTTTGTGTATGGAGGAGAGTTGTGTGTGTATTTCGGAAAATTGCGTGTGTGATAGTAGTAGAGTTGTGTGTATGCAGGAGAGATGTGTGTATGTAGGAAAGAGGGTGGAAACTTATCAATGCTATAGGACCTATGCAAGAACCTAACATGATCAAATTTGACTCATGACAATACAGCTTTAAAAAATGCATTGGCAGCAATTGTACTGATCATCTACTTTCAATGAATTATCAGCAAATTGGTGAAAGTACACCTATTAAAAAAAAAATAATAGCCTCCTCCATATCCCCTCTAGCTGTCCTGTCCATCACCAAGATAGGTGCGTTTTCTGCCATTTTAGGTAGAAGTAATGTTCAACCAATTTGCTTCTAATTTAGACAAAGTAGTAGGAAAGTTTATCAAACAAACTCTACATATGAGCTCTATCTATTTTACAATACGTGTAATATGTATTCACAAAATGTCCATTTTCTATATGTGTGAACTTCACATCTTTTTTTTTTTTAGTAAGTTTTAGTGCATGATGAGGTGGTGTTTACCTATAGGATCCACCATCTCTTGGACTGGGCACCATTGATGGTATTTATTGGGCCCCACGTTCTTAAGTAAATCTCAATATTGCTTCAAAAAGGTAGCTATGCATATACAGTTTACAGACAGAATGTTAACATATTAAGCAAGAGTGTGACAACTTATCAGTGCTAAATGTGCCATAAAAAAAACCCAGCATGTAAAATTCTTAGCTTTGACAAGTGACAACATATCTGGCAAAATGCATTGTAAACCAAATGTAATTTTTAGCTGCAGTAAATTTTAGACAATCAAAATGATGTTAAAATGTGTGTGTTTCTTACAGTCTAGAGGCTGCTTATTCTGATGGAGGAAAACACTGACAGCATCCTTCATGATCACTGAAAGAACTGTTCTCCTTTCTCCTGCCCCACACTGATCTATCTGATCGGTGCAGTGCAGGGGAGAAAGTCACCAGGACTTGCACGGATGTTGCGCATCCTGTGTAGCTGAAAAAACTTCTGCAAGACTAGCCCTTGGACCTCTTTATGAAAAGAAGAACGACACTCCTGATATGTGAGGTGGCATGGATAGGGTCCCAATCAAACAAAGTTGTTGATTAGCCATTGAACCTTTCAGGTCATGTGATCAGTCACATTCCTGGAAGGAATTTCAAGATGTGGTAATGTATACGATGGATGAGTGTACATATATATATATATATATATATATATATAAGTGTTTGTGTGTGTGGAGCTGCATGAGTATATAAGAGAGCTGTTGGTGTATGTAAGAAAGCTGTGTACAAGTATGTAGCAAAACAGTGCGTGTATGTAACAGAGGTGTGAGTGCATACTTCAAAGCTGTAGAAAAGCTATATGTGTTAGAACTGTGTTTGTGTATGGAGGAGAGTTGTGTGTGTATTTCGGAAAATTGCGTGTGTGATAGTAGTAGAGTTGTGTGTATGCAGGAGAGATGTGTGTATGTAGGAAAGAGGGTGGAAACTTATCAATGCTATAGGACCTATGCAAGAACCTAACATGATCAAATTTGACTCATGACAATACAGCTTTAAAAAATGCATTGGCAGCAATTGTACTGATCATCTACTTTCAATGAATTATCAGCAAATTGGTGAAAGTACACCTATTAAAAAAAAAATAATAGCCTCCTCCATATCCCCTCTAGCTGTCCTGTCCATCACCAAGATAGGTGCGTTTTCTGCCATTTTAGGTAGAAGTAATGTTCAACCAATTTGCTTCTAATTTAGACAAAGTAGTAGGAAAGTTTATCAAACAAACTCTACATATGAGCTCTATCTATTTTACAATACGTGTAATATGTATTCACAAAATGTCCATTTTCTATATGTGTGAACTTCACATCTTTTTTTTTTTTAGTAAGTTTTAGTGCATGATGAGGTGGTGTTTACCTATAGGATCCACCATCTCTTGGACTGGGCACCATTGATGGTATTTATTGGGCCCCACGTTCTTAAGTAAATCTCAATATTGCTTCAAAAAGGTAGCTATGCATATACAGTTTACAGACAGAATGTTAACATATTAAGCAAGAGTGTGACAACTTATCAGTGCTAAATGTGCCATAAAAAAAACCCAGCATGTAAAATTCTTAGCTTTGACAAGTGACAACATATCTGGCAAAATGCATTGTAAACCAAATGTAATTTTTAGCTGCAGTAAATTTTAGACAATCAAAATGATGTTAAAATGTGTGTGTTTCTTACAGTCTAGAGGCTGCTTATTCTGATGGAGGAAAACACTGACAGCATCCTTCATGATCACTGAAAGAACTGTTCTCCTTTCTCCTGCCCCACACTGATCTATCTGATCGGTGCAGTGCAGGGGAGAAAGTCACCAGGACTTGCACGGATGTTGCGCATCCTGTGTAGCTGAAAAAACTTCTGCAAGACTAGCCCTTGGACCTCTTTATGAAAAGAAGAACGACACTCCTGATATGTGAGGTGGCATGGATAGGGTCCCAATCAAACAAAGTTGTTGATTAGCCATTGAACCTTTCAGGTCATGTGATCAGTCACATTCCTGGAAGGAATTTCAAGATGTGGTAATGTATACGATGGATGAGTGTACATATATATATATATATATATATATAAGTGTTTGTGTGTGTGGAGCTGCATGAGTATATAAGAGAGCTGTTGGTGTATGGTATGTAAGAAAGCTGTGTACAAGTATGTAGCAAAACAGTGCGTGTATGTAACAGAGGTGTGAGTGCATACTTCAAAGCTGTAGAAAAGCTATATGTGTTAGAACTGTGTTTGTGTATGGAGGAGAGTTGTGTGTGTATTTCGGAAAATTGCGTGTGTGATAGTAGTAGAGTTGTGTGTATGCAGGAGAGATGTGTGTATGTAGGAAAGAGGGTGGAAACTTATCAATGCTATAGGACCTATGCAAGAACCTAACATGATCAAATTTGACTCATGACAATACAGCTTTAAAAAATGCATTGGCAGCAATTGTACCGATCATCTACTTTCAATGAATTATCAGCAAATTGGTGAAAGTACACCTATTAAAAAAAAAATAACAGCCTCCTCCATATCCCCTCTAGCTGTCCTGTCCATCACCAAGATAGGTGCGTTTTCTGCCATTTTAGGTAGAAGTAATGTTCAACCAATTTGCTTCTAATTTAGACAAAGTAGTAGGAAAGTTTATCAAACAAACTCTACATATGAGCTCTATCTATTTTACAATACGTGTAATATGTATTCACAAAATGTCCATTTTCTATATGTGTGAACTTCACATCTTTTTTTTTTTTAGTAAGTTTTAGTGCATGATGAGGTGGTGTTTACCTATAGGATCCACCATCTCTTGGACTGGGCACCATTGATGGTATTTATTGGGCCCCACGTTCTTAAGTAAATCTCAATATTGCTTCAAAAAGGTAGCTATGCATATACAGTTTACAGACAGAATGTTAACATATTAAGCAAGAGTGTGACAACTTATCAGTGCTAAATGTGCCATAAAAAAACCCAGCATGTAAAATTCTTAGCTTTGACAAGTGACAACATATCTGGCAAAATGCATTGTAAACCAAATGTAATTTTTAGCTGCAGTAAATTTTAGACAATCAAAATGATGTTAAAATGTGTGTGTTTCTTACAGTCTAGAGGCTGCTTATTCTGATGGAGGAAAACACTGACAGCATCCTTCATGATCACTGAAAGAACTGTTCTCCTTTCTCCTGCCCCACACTGATCTATCTGATCGGTGCAGTGCAGGGGAGAAAGTCACCAGGACTTGCACGGATGTTGCGCATCCTGTGTAGCTGAAAAAACTTCTGCAAGACTAGCCCTTGGACCTCTTTATGAAAAGAAGAACGACACTCCTGATATGTGAGGTGGCATGGATAGGGTCCCAATCAAACAAAGTTGTTGATTAGCCATTGAACCTTTCAGGTCATGTGATCAGTCACATTCCTGGAAGGAATTTCAAGATGTGGTAATGTATACGATGGATGAGTGTACATATATATATATATATAAGTGTTTGTGTGTGTGGAGCTGCATGAGTATATAAGAGAGCTGTTGGTGTATGTAAGAAAGCTGTGTACAAGTATGTAGCAAAACAGTGCGTGTATGTAACAGAGGTGTGAGTGCATACTTCAAAGCTGTAGAAAAGCTATATGTGTTAGAACTGTGTTTGTGTATGGAGGAGAGTTGTGTGTGTATTTCGGAAAATTGCGTGTGTGATAGTAGTAGAGTTGTGTGTATGCAGGAGAGATGTGTGTATGTAGGAAAGAGGGTGGAAACTTATCAATGCTATAGGACCTATGCAAGAACCTAACATGATCAAATTTGACTCATGACAATACAGCTTTAAAAAATGCATTGGCAGCAATTGTACCGATCATCTACTTTCAATGAATTATCAGCAAATTGGTGAAAGTACATCTATTAAAAAAAAAATAACAGCCTCCTCCATATCCCCTCTAGCTGTCCTGTCCATCACCAAGATAGGTGCGTTTTCTGCCATTTTAGGTAGAAGTAATGTTCAACCAATTTGCTTCTAATTTAGACAAAGTAGTAGGAAAGTTTATCAAACAAACTCTACATATGAGCTCTATCTATTTTACAATACGTGTAATATGTATTCACAAAATGTCCATTTTCTATATGTGTGAACTTCACATCTTTTTTTTTTTTTAGTAAGTTTTAGTGCATGATGAGGTGGTGTTTACCTATAGGATCCACCATCTCTTGGACTGGGCACCATTGATGGTATTTATTGGGCCCCACGTTCTTAAGTAAATCTCAATATTGCTTCAAAAAGGTAGCTATGCATATACAGTTTACAGACAGAATGTTAACATATTAAGCAAGAGTGTGACAACTTATCAGTGCTAAATGTGCCATAAAAAAACCCAGCATGTAAAATTCTTAGCTTTGACAAGTGACAACATATCTGGCAAAATGCATTGTAAACCAAATGTAATTTTTAGCTGCAGTAAATTTTAGACAATCAAAATGATGTTAAAATGTGTGTGTTTCTTACAGTCTAGAGGCTGCTTATTCTGATGGAGGAAAACACTGACAGCATCCTTCATGATCACTGAAAGAACTGTTCTCCTTTCTCCTGCCCCACACTGATCTATCTGATCGGTGCAGTGCAGGGGAGAAAGTCACCAGGACTTGCACGGATGTTGCGCATCCTGTGTAGCTGAAAAAACTTCTGCAAGACTAGCCCTTGGACCTCTTTATGAAAAGAAGAACGACACTCCTGATATGTGAGGTGGCATGGATAGGGTCCCAATCAAACAAAGTTGTTGATTAGCCATTGAACCTTTCAGGTCATGTGATCAGTCACATTCCTGGAAGGAATTTCAAGATGTGGTAATGTATACGATGGATGAGTGTACATATATATATATATATATATATATATATATATATATAAGTGTTTGTGTGTGTGGAGCTGCATGAGTATATAAGAGAGCTGTTGGTGTATGTAAGAAAGCTGTGTACAAGTATGTAGCAAAACAGTGCGTGTATGTAACAGAGGTGTGAGTGCATACTTCAAAGCTGTAGAAAAGCTATATGTGTTAGAACTGTGTTTGTGTATGGAGGAGAGTTGTGTGTGTATTTCGGAAAATTGCGTGTGTGATAGTAGTAGAGTTGTGTGTATGCAGGAGAGATGTGTGTATGTAGGAAAGAGGGTGGAAACTTATCAATGCTATAGGACCTATGCAAGAACCTAATATGATCAAATTTGACTCATGACAATACAGCTTTAAAAAATGCATTGGCAGCAATTGTACCGATCATCTACTTTCAATGAATTATCAGCAAATTGGTGAAAGTACACCTATTAAAAAAAAAAATAACAGCCTCCTCCATATCCCCTCTAGCTGTCCTGTCCATCACCAAGATAGGTGCGTTTTCTGCCATTTTAGGTAGAAGTAATGTTCAACCAATTTGCTTCTAATTTAGACAAAGTAGTAGGAAAGTTTATCAAACAAACTCTACATATGAGCTCTATCTATTTTACAATACGTGTAATATGTATTCACAAAATGTCCATTTTCTATATGTGTGAACTTCACATCTTTTTTTTTTTTAGTAAGTTTTAGTGCATGATGAGGTGGTGTTTACCTATAGGATCCACCATCTCTTGGACTGGGCACCATTGATGGTATTTATTGGGCCCCACGTTCTTAAGTAAATCTCAATATTGCTTCAAAAAGGTAGCTATGCATATACAGTTTACAGACAGAATGTTAACATATTAAGCAAGAGTGTGACAACTTATCAGTGCTAAATGTGCCATAAAAAAACCCAGCATGTAAAATTCTTAGCTTTGACAAGTGACAACATATCTGGCAAAATGCATTGTAAACCAAATGTAATTTTTAGCTGCAGTAAATTTTAGACAATCAAAATGATGTTAAAATGTGTGTGTTTCTTACAGTCTAGAGGCTGCTTATTCTGATGGAGGAAAACACTGACAGCATCCTTCATGATCACTGAAAGAACTGTTCTCCTTTCTCCTGCCCCACACTGATCTATCTGATCGGTGCAGTGCAGGGGAGAAAGTCACCAGGACTTGCACGGATGTTGCGCATCCTGTGTAGCTGAAAAAACTTCTGCAAGACTAGCCCTTGGACCTCTTTATGAAAAGAAGAACGACACTCCTGATATGTGAGGTGGCATGGATAGGGTCCCAATCAAACAAAGTTGTTGATTAGCCATTGAACCTTTCAGGTCATGTGATCAGTCACATTCCTGGAAGGAATTTCAAGATGTGGTAATGTATACGATGGATGAGTGTACATATATATATATATATAAGTGTTTGTGTGTGTGGAGCTGCATGAGTATATAAGAGAGCTGTTGGTGTATGTAAGAAAGCTGTGTACAAGTATGTAGCAAAACAGTGCGTGTATGTAACAGAGGTGTGAGTGCATACTTCAAAGCTGTAGAAAAGCTATATGTGTTAGAACTGTGTTTGTGTATGGAGGAGAGTTGTGTGTGTATTTCGGAAAATTGCGTGTGTGATAGTAGTAGAGTTGTGTGTATGCAGGAGAGATGTGTGTATGTAGGAAAGAGGGTGGAAACTTATCAATGCTATAGGACCTATGCAAGAACCTAACATGATCAAATTTGACTCATGACAATACAGCTTTAAAAAATGCATTGGCAGCAATTGTACCGATCATCTACTTTCAATGAATTATCAGCAAATTGGTGAAAGTACACCTATTAAAAAAAAAATAACAGCCTCCTCCATATCCCCTCTAGCTGTCCTGTCCATCACCAAGATAGGTGCGTTTTCTGCCATTTTAGGTAGAAGTAATGTTCAACCAATTTGCTTCTAATTTAGACAAAGTAGTAGGAAAGTTTATCAAACAAACTCTACATATGAGCTCTATCTATTTTACAATACGTGTAATATGTATTCACAAAATGTCCATTTTCTATATGTGTGAACTTCACATCTTTTTTTTTTTTTAGTAAGTTTTAGTGCATGATGAGGTGGTGTTTACCTATAGGATCCACCATCTCTTGGACTGGGCACCATTGATGGTATTTATTGGGCCCCACGTTCTTAAGTAAATCTCAATATTGCTTCAAAAAGGTAGCTATGCATATACAGTTTACAGACAGAATGTTAACATATTAAGCAAGAGTGTGACAACTTATCAGTGCTAAATGTGCCATAAAAAAACCCAGCATGTAAAATTCTTAGCTTTGACAAGTGACAACATATCTGGCAAAATGCATTGTAAACCAAATGTAATTTTTAGCTGCAGTAAATTTTAGACAATCAAAATGATGTTAAAATGTGTGTGTTTCTTACAGTCTAGAGGCTGCTTATTCTGATGGAGGAAAACACTGACAGCATCCTTCATGATCACTGAAAGAACTGTTCTCCTTTCTCCTGCCCCACACTGATCTATCTGATCGGTGCAGTGCAGGGGAGAAAGTCACCAGGACTTGCACGGATGTTGCGCATCCTGTGTAGCTGAAAAAACTTCTGCAAGACTAGCCCTTGGACCTCTTTATGAAAAGAAGAACGACACTCCTGATATGTAAGGTGGCATGGATAGGGTCCCAATCAAACAAAGTTGTTGATTAGCCATTGAACCTTTCAGGTCATGTGATCAGTCACATTCCTGGAAGGAATTTCAAGATGTGGTAATGTATACGATGGATGAGTGTACATATATATATATATATATATATATAAGTGTTTGTGTGTGTGGAGCTGCATGAGTATATAAGAGAGCTGTTGGTGTATGTAAGAAAGCTGTGTACAAGTATGTAGCAAAACAGTGCGTGTATGTAACAGAGGTGTGAGTGCATACTTCAAAGCTGTAGAAAAGCTATATGTGTTAGAACTGTGTTTGTGTATGGAGGAGAGTTGTGTGTGTATTTCGGAAAATTGCGTGTGTGATAGTAGTAGAGTTGTGTGTATGCAGGAGAGATGTGTGTATGTAGGAAAGAGGGTGGAAACTTATCAATGCTATAGGACCTATGCAAGAACCTAACATGATCAAATTTGACTCATGACAATACAGCTTTAAAAAATGCATTGGCAGCAATTGTACCGATCATCTACTTTCAATGAATTATCAGCAAATTGGTGAAAGTACACCTATTAAAAAAAAAATAATAGCCTCCTCCATATCCCCTCTAGCTGTCCTGTCCATCACCAAGATAGGTGCGTTTTCTGCCATTTTAGGTAGAAGTAATGTTCAACCAATTTGCTTCTAATTTAGACAAAGTAGTAGGAAAGTTTATCAAACAAACTCTACATATGAGCTCTATCTATTTTACAATACGTGTAATATGTATTCACAAAATGTCCATTTTCTATATGTGTGAACTTCACATCTTTTTTTTTTTTAGTAAGTTTTAGTGCATGATGAGGTGGTGTTTACCTATAGGATCCACCATCTCTTGGACTGGGCACCATTGATGGTATTTATTGGGCCCCACGTTCTTAAGTAAATCTCAATATTGCTTCAAAAAGGTAGCTATGCATATACAGTTTACAGACAGAATGTTAACATATTAAGCAAGAGTGTGACAACTTATCAGTGCTAAATGTGCCATAAAAAAACCCAGCATGTAAAATTCTTAGCTTTGACAAGTGACAACATATCTGGCAAAATGCATTGTAAACCAAATGTAATTTTTAGCTGCAGTAAATTTTAGACAATCAAAATGATGTTAAAATGTGTGTGTTTCTTACAGTCTAGAGGCTGCTTATTCTGATGGAGGAAAACACTGACAGCATCCTTCATGATCACTGAAAGAACTGTTCTCCTTTCTCCTGCCCCACACTGATCTATCTGATCGGTGCAGTGCAGGGGAGAAAGTCACCAGGACTTGCACGGATGTTGCGCATCCTGTGTAGCTGAAAAAACTTCTGCAAGACTAGCCCTTGGACCTCTTTATGAAAAGAAGAACGACACTCCTGATATGTGAGGTGGCATGGATAGGGTCCCAATCAAACAAAGTTGTTGATTAGCCATTGAACCTTTCAGGTCATGTGATCAGTCACATTCCTGGAAGGAATTTCAAGATGTGGTAATGTATACGATGGATGAGTGTACATATATATATATATATATATAAGTGTTTGTGTGTGTGGAGCTGCATGAGTATATAAGAGAGCTGTTGGTGTATGGTATGTAAGAAAGCTGTGTACAAGTATGTAGCAAAACAGTGCGTGTATGTAACAGAGGTGTGAGTGCATACTTCAAAGCTGTAGAAAAGCTATATGTGTTAGAACTGTGTTTGTGTATGGAGGAGAGTTGTGTGTGTATTTCGGAAAATTGCGTGTGTGATAGTAGTAGAGTTGTGTGTATGCAGGAGAGATGTGTGTATGTAGGAAAGAGGGTGGAAACTTATCAATGCTATAGGACCTATGCAAGAACCTAACATGATCAAATTTGACTCATGACAATACAGCTTTAAAAAATGCATTGGCAGCAATTGTACCGATCATCTACTTTCAATGAATTATCAGCAAATTGGTGAAAGTACACCTATTAAAAAAAAAATAACAGCCTCCTCCATATCCCCTCTAGCTGTCCTGTCCATCACCAAGATAGGTGCGTTTTCTGCCATTTTAGGTAGAAGTAATGTTCAACCAATTTGCTTCTAATTTAGACAAAGTAGTAGGAAAGTTTATCAAACAAACTCTACATATGAGCTCTATCTATTTTACAATACGTGTAATATGTATTCACAAAATGTCCATTTTCTATATGTGTGAACTTCACATCTTTTTTTTTTTTAGTAAGTTTTAGTGCATGATGAGGTGGTGTTTACCTATAGGATCCACCATCTCTTGGACTGGGCACCATTGATGGTATTTATTGGGCCCCACGTTCTTAAGTAAATCTCAATATTGCTTCAAAAAGGTAGCTATGCATATACAGTTTACAGACAGAATGTTAACATATTAAGCAAGAGTGTGACAACTTATCAGTGCTAAATGTGCCATAAAAAAACCCAGCATGTAAAATTCTTAGCTTTGACAAGTGACAACATATCTGGCAAAATGCATTGTAAACCAAATGTAATTTTTAGCTGCAGTAAATTTTAGACAATCAAAATGATGTTAAAATGTGTGTGTTTCTTACAGTCTAGAGGCTGCTTATTCTGATGGAGGAAAACACTGACAGCATCCTTCATGATCACTGAAAGAACTGTTCTCCTTTCTCCTGCCCCACACTGATCTATCTGATCGGTGCAGTGCAGGGGAGAAAGTCACCAGGACTTGCACGGATGTTGCGCATCCTGTGTAGCTGAAAAAACTTCTGCAAGACTAGCCCTTGGACCTCTTTATGAAAAGAAGAACGACACTCCTGATATGTGAGGTGGCATGGATAGGGTCCCAATCAAACAAAGTTGTTGATTAGCCATTGAACCTTTCAGGTCATGTGATCAGTCACATTCCTGGAAGGAATTTCAAGATGTGGTAATGTATACGATGGATGAGTGTACATATATATATATATATAAGTGTTTGTGTGTGTGGAGCTGCATGAGTATATAAGAGAGCTGTTGGTGTATGTAAGAAAGCTGTGTACAAGTATGTAGCAAAACAGTGCGTGTATGTAACAGAGGTGTGAGTGCATACTTCAAAGCTGTAGAAAAGCTATATGTGTTAGAACTGTGTTTGTGTATGGAGGAGAGTTGTGTGTGTATTTCGGAAAATTGCGTGTGTGATAGTAGTAGAGTTGTGTGTATGCAGGAGAGATGTGTGTATGTAGGAAAGAGGGTGGAAACTTATCAATGCTATAGGACCTATGCAAGAACCTAACATGATCAAATTTGACTCATGACAATACAGCTTTAAAAAATGCATTGGCAGCAATTGTACCGATCATCTACTTTCAATGAATTATCAGCAAATTGGTGAAAGTACACCTATTAAAAAAAAAATAACAGCCTCCTCCATATCCCCTCTAGCTGTCCTGTCCATCACCAAGATAGGTGCGTTTTCTGCCATTTTAGGTAGAAGTAATGTTCAACCAATTTGCTTCTAATTTAGACAAAGTAGTAGGAAAGTTTATCAAACAAACTCTACATATGAGCTCTATCTATTTTACAATACGTGTAATATGTATTCACAAAATGTCCATTTTCTATATGTGTGAACTTCACATCTTTTTTTTTTTTTAGTAAGTTTTAGTGCATGATGAGGTGGTGTTTACCTATAGGATCCACCATCTCTTGGACTGGGCACCATTGATGGTATTTATTGGGCCCCACGTTCTTAAGTAAATCTCAATATTGCTTCAAAAAGGTAGCTATGCATATACAGTTTACAGACAGAATGTTAACATATTAAGCAAGAGTGTGACAACTTATCAGTGCTAAATGTGCCATAAAAAAACCCAGCATGTAAAATTCTTAGCTTTGACAAGTGACAACATATCTGGCAAAATGCATTGTAAACCAAATGTAATTTTTAGCTGCAGTAAATTTTAGACAATCAAAATGATGTTAAAATGTGTGTGTTTCTTACAGTCTAGAGGCTGCTTATTCTGATGGAGGAAAACACTGACAGCATCCTTCATGATCACTGAAAGCACTGTTCTCCTTTCTCCTGCCCCACACTGATCTATCTGATCGGTGCAGTGCAGGGGAGAAAGTCACCAGGACTTGCACGGATGTTGCGCATCCTGTGTAGCTGAAAAAACTTCTGCAAGACTAGCCCTTGGACCTCTTTATGAAAAGAAGAACGACACTCCTGATATGTAAGGTGGCATGGATAGGGTCCCAATCAAACAAAGTTGTTGATTAGCCATTGAACCTTTCAGGTCATGTGATCAGTCACATTCCTGGAAGGAATTTCAAGATGTGGTAATGTATACGATGGATGAGTGTACATATATATATATATATATATATATAAGTGTTTGTGTGTGTGGAGCTGCATGAGTATATAAGAGAGCTGTTGGTGTATGTAAGAAAGCTGTGTACAAGTATGTAGCAAAACAGTGCGTGTATGTAACAGAGGTGTGAGTGCATACTTCAAAGCTGTAGAAAAGCTATATGTGTTAGAACTGTGTTTGTGTATGGAGGAGAGTTGTGTGTGTATTTCGGAAAATTGCGTGTGTGATAGTAGTAGAGTTGTGTGTATGCAGGAGAGATGTGTGTATGTAGGAAAGAGGGTGGAAACTTATCAATGCTATAGGACCTATGCAAGAACCTAACATGATCAAATTTGACTCATGACAATACAGCTTTAAAAAATGCATTGGCAGCAATTGTACCGATCATCTACTTTCAATGAATTATCAGCAAATTGGTGAAAGTACACCTATTAAAAAAAAAATAATAGCCTCCTCCATATCCCCTCTAGCTGTCCTGTCCATCACCAAGATAGGTGCGTTTTCTGCCATTTTAGGTAGAAGTAATGTTCAACCAATTTGCTTCTAATTTAGACAAAGTAGTAGGAAAGTTTATCAAACAAACTCTACATATGAGCTCTATCTATTTTACAATACGTGTAATATGTATTCACAAAATGTCCATTTTCTATATGTGTGAACTTCACATCTTTTTTTTTTTTAGTAAGTTTTAGTGCATGATGAGGTGGTGTTTACCTATAGGATCCACCATCTCTTGGACTGGGCACCATTGATGGTATTTATTGGGCCCCACGTTCTTAAGTAAATCTCAATATTGCTTCAAAAAGGTAGCTATGCATATACAGTTTACAGACAGAATGTTAACATATTAAGCAAGAGTGTGACAACTTATCAGTGCTAAATGTGCCATAAAAAAACCCAGCATGTAAAATTCTTAGCTTTGACAAGTGACAACATATCTGGCAAAATGCATTGTAAACCAAATGTAATTTTTAGCTGCAGTAAATTTTAGACAATCAAAATGATGTTAAAATGTGTGTGTTTCTTACAGTCTAGAGGCTGCTTATTCTGATGGAGGAAAACACTGACAGCATCCTTCATGATCACTGAAAGAACTGTTCTCCTTTCTCCTGCCCCACACTGATCTATCTGATCGGTGCAGTGCAGGGGAGAAAGTCACCAGGACTTGCACGGATGTTGCGCATCCTGTGTAGCTGAAAAAACTTCTGCAAGACTAGCCCTTGGACCTCTTTATGAAAAGAAGAACGACACTCCTGATATGTGAGGTGGCATGGATAGGGTCCCAATCAAACAAAGTTGTTGATTAGCCATTGAACCTTTCAGGTCATGTGATCAGTCACATTCCTGGAAGGAATTTCAAGATGTGGTAATGTATACGATGGATGAGTGTACATATATATATATATATATATATAAGTGTTTGTGTGTGTGGAGCTGCATGAGTATATAAGAGAGCTGTTGGTGTATGGTATGTAAGAAAGCTGTGTACAAGTATGTAGCAAAACAGTGCGTGTATGTAACAGAGGTGTGAGTGCATACTTCAAAGCTGTAGAAAAGCTATATGTGTTAGAACTGTGTTTGTGTATGGAGGAGAGTTGTGTGTGTATTTCGGAAAATTGCGTGTGTGATAGTAGTAGAGTTGTGTGTATGCAGGAGAGATGTGTGTATGTAGGAAAGAGGGTGGAAACTTATCAATGCTATAGGACCTATGCAAGAACCTAACATGATCAAATTTGACTCATGACAATACAGCTTTAAAAAATGCATTGGCAGCAATTGTACCGATCATCTACTTTCAATGAATTATCAGCAAATTGGTGAAAGTACACCTATTAAAAAAAAAATAACAGCCTCCTCCATATCCCCTCTAGCTGTCCTGTCCATCACCAAGATAGGTGCGTTTTCTGCCATTTTAGGTAGAAGTAATGTTCAACCAATTTGCTTCTAATTTAGACAAAGTAGTAGGAAAGTTTATCAAACAAACTCTACATATGAGCTCTATCTATTTTACAATACGTGTAATATGTATTCACAAAATGTCCATTTTCTATATGTGTGAACTTCACATCTTTTTTTTTTTTAGTAAGTTTTAGTGCATGATGAGGTGGTGTTTACCTATAGGATCCACCATCTCTTGGACTGGGCACCATTGATGGTATTTATTGGGCCCCACGTTCTTAAGTAAATCTCAATATTGCTTCAAAAAGGTAGCTATGCATATACAGTTTACAGACAGAATGTTAACATATTAAGCAAGAGTGTGACAACTTATCAGTGCTAAATGTGCCATAAAAAAACCCAGCATGTAAAATTCTTAGCTTTGACAAGTGACAACATATCTGGCAAAATGCATTGTAAACCAAATGTAATTTTTAGCTGCAGTAAATTTTAGACAATCAAAATGATGTTAAAATGTGTGTGTTTCTTACAGTCTAGAGGCTGCTTATTCTGATGGAGGAAAACACTGACAGCATCCTTCATGATCACTGAAAGAACTGTTCTCCTTTCTCCTGCCCCACACTGATCTATCTGATCGGTGCAGTGCAGGGGAGAAAGTCACCAGGACTTGCACGGATGTTGCGCATCCTGTGTAGCTGAAAAAACTTCTGCAAGACTAGCCCTTGGACCTCTTTATGAAAAGAAGAACGACACTCCTGATATGTGAGGTGGCATGGATAGGGTCCCAATCAAACAAAGTTGTTGATTAGCCATTGAACCTTTCAGGTCATGTGATCAGTCACATTCCTGGAAGGAATTTCAAGATGTGGTAATGTATACGATGGATGAGTGTACATATATATATATATATATATATAAGTGTTTGTGTGTGTGGAGCTGCATGAGTATATAAGAGAGCTGTTGGTGTATGGTATGTAAGAAAGCTGTGTACAAGTATGTAGCAAAACAGTGCGTGTATGTAACAGAGGTGTGAGTGCATACTTCAAAGCTGTAGAAAAGCTATATGTGTTAGAACTGTGTTTGTGTATGGAGGAGAGTTGTGTGTGTATTTCGGAAAATTGCGTGTGTGATAGTAGTAGAGTTGTGTGTATGCAGGAGAGATGTGTGTATGTAGGAAAGAGGGTGGAAACTTATCAATGCTATAGGACCTATGCAAGAACCTAACATGATCAAATTTGACTCATGACAATACAGCTTTAAAAAATGCATTGGCAGCAATTGTACCGATCATCTACTTTCAATGAATTATCAGCAAATTGGTGAAAGTACACCTATTAAAAAAAAAATAACAGCCTCCTCCATATCCCCTCTAGCTGTCCTGTCCATCACCAAGATAGGTGCGTTTTCTGCCATTTTAGGTAGAAGTAATGTTCAACCAATTTGCTTCTAATTTAGACAAAGTAGTAGGAAAGTTTATCAAACAAACTCTACATATGAGCTCTATCTATTTTACAATACGTGTAATATGTATTCACAAAATGTCCATCTTCTATATGTGTGAACTTCACATCTTTTTTTTTTTTAGTAAGTTTTAGTGCATGATGAGGTGGTGTTTACCTATAGGATCCACCATCTCTTGGACTGGGCACCATTGATGGTATTTATTGGGCCCCACGTTCTTAAGTAAATCTCAATATTGCTTCAAAAAGGTAGCTATGCATATACAGTTTACAGACAGAATGTTAACATATTAAGCAAGAGTGTGACAACTTATCAGTGCTAAATGTGCCATAAAAAAACCCAGCATGTAAAATTCTTAGCTTTGACAAGTGACAACATATCTGGCAAAATGCATTGTAAACCAAATGTAATTTTTAGCTGCAGTAAATTTTAGACAATCAAAATGATGTTAAAATGTGTGTGTTTCTTACAGTCTAGAGGCTGCTTATTCTGATGGAGGAAAACACTGACAGCATCCTTCATGATCACTGAAAGAACTGTTCTCCTTTCTCCTGCCCCACACTGATCTATCTGATCGGTGCAGTGCAGGGGAGAAAGTCACCAGGACTTGCACGGATGTTGCGCATCCTGTGTAGCTGAAAAAACTTCTGCAAGACTAGCCCTTGGACCTCTTTATGAAAAGAAGAACGACACTCCTGATATGTGAGGTGGCATGGATAGGGTCCCAATCAAACAAAGTTGTTGATTAGCCATTGAACCTTTCAGGTCATGTGATCAGTCACATTCCTGGAAGGAATTTCAAGATGTGGTAATGTATACGATGGATGAGTGTACATATATATATATATATATATATAAGTGTTTGTGTGTGTGGAGCTGCATGAGTATATAAGAGAGCTGTTGGTGTATGGTATGTAAGAAAGCTGTGTACAAGTATGTAGCAAAACAGTGCGTGTATGTAACAGAGGTGTGAGTGCATACTTCAAAGCTGTAGAAAAGCTATATGTGTTAGAACTGTGTTTGTGTATGGAGGAGAGTTGTGTGTGTATTTCGGAAAATTGCGTGTGTGATAGTAGTAGAGTTGTGTGTATGCAGGAGAGATGTGTGTATGTAGGAAAGAGGGTGGAAACTTATCAATGCTATAGGACCTATGCAAGAACCTAACATGATCAAATTTGACTCATGACAATACAGCTTTAAAAAATGCATTGGCAGCAATTGTACCGATCATCTACTTTCAATGAATTATCAGCAAATTGGTGAAAGTACACCTATTAAAAAAAAAATAACAGCCTCCTCCATATCCCCTCTAGCTGTCCTGTCCATCACCAAGATAGGTGCGTTTTCTGCCATTTTAGGTAGAAGTAATGTTCAACCAATTTGCTTCTAATTTAGACAAAGTAGTAGGAAAGTTTATCAAACAAACTCTACATATGAGCTCTATCTATTTTACAATACGTGTAATATGTATTCACAAAATGTCCATCTTCTATATGTGTGAACTTCACATCTTTTTTTTTTTTAGTAAGTTTTAGTGCATGATGAGGTGGTGTTTACCTATAGGATCCACCATCTCTTGGACTGGGCACCATTGATGGTATTTATTGGGCCCCACGTTCTTAAGTAAATCTCAATATTGCTTCAAAAAGGTAGCTATGCATATACAGTTTACAGACAGAATGTTAACATATTAAGCAAGAGTGTGACAACTTATCAGTGCTAAATGTGCCATAAAAAAACCCAGCATGTAAAATTCTTAGCTTTGACAAGTGACAACATATCTGGCAAAATGCATTGTAAACCAAATGTAATTTTTAGCTGCAGTAAATTTTAGACAATCAAAATGATGTTAAAATGTGTGTGTTTCTTACAGTCTAGAGGCTGCTTATTCTGATGGAGGAAAACACTGACAGCATCCTTCATGATCACTGAAAGAACTGTTCTCCTTTCTCCTGCCCCACACTGATCTATCTGATCGGTGCAGTGCAGGGGAGAAAGTCACCAGGACTTGCACGGATGTTGCGCATCCTGTGTAGCTGAAAAAACTTCTGCAAGACTAGCCCTTGGACCTCTTTATGAAAAGAAGAACGACACTCCTGATATGTGAGGTGGCATGGATAGGGTCCCAATCAAACAAAGTTGTTGATTAGCCATTGAACCTTTCAGGTCATGTGATCAGTCACATTCCTGGAAGGAATTTCAAGATGTGGTAATGTATACGATGGATGAGTGTACATATATATATATATATATATATATAAGTGTTTGTGTGTGTGGAGCTGCATGAGTATATAAGAGAGCTGTTGGTGTATGGTATGTAAGAAAGCTGTGTACAAGTATGTAGCAAAACAGTGCGTGTATGTAACAGAGGTGTGAGTGCATACTTCAAAGCTGTAGAAAAGCTATATGTGTTAGAACTGTGTTTGTGTATGGAGGAGAGTTGTGTGTGTATTTCGGAAAATTGCGTGTGTGATAGTAGTAGAGTTGTGTGTATGCAGGAGAGATGTGTGTATGTAGGAAAGAGGGTGGAAACTTATCAATGCTATAGGACCTATGCAAGAACCTAACATGATCAAATTTGACTCATGACAATACAGCTTTAAAAAATGCATTGGCAGCAATTGTACCGATCATCTACTTTCAATGAATTATCAGCAAATTGGTGAAAGTACACCTATTAAAAAAAAAATAACAGCCTCCTCCATATCCCCTCTAGCTGTCCTGTCCATCACCAAGATAGGTGCGTTTTCTGCCATTTTAGGTAGAAGTAATGTTCAACCAATTTGCTTCTAATTTAGACAAAGTAGTAGGAAAGTTTATCAAACAAACTCTACATATGAGCTCTATCTATTTTACAATACGTGTAATATGTATTCACAAAATGTCCATCTTCTATATGTGTGAACTTCACATCTTTTTTTTTTTTAGTAAGTTTTAGTGCATGATGAGGTGGTGTTTACCTATAGGATCCACCATCTCTTGGACTGGGCACCATTGATGGTATTTATTGGGCCCCACGTTCTTAAGTAAATCTCAATATTGCTTCAAAAAGGTAGCTATGCATATACAGTTTACAGACAGAATGTTAACATATTAAGCAAGAGTGTGACAACTTATCAGTGCTAAATGTGCCATAAAAAAACCCAGCATGTAAAATTCTTAGCTTTGACAAGTGACAACATATCTGGCAAAATGCATTGTAAACCAAATGTAATTTTTAGCTGCAGTAAATTTTAGACAATCAAAATGATGTTAAAATGTGTGTGTTTCTTACAGTCTAGAGGCTGCTTATTCTGATGGAGGAAAACACTGACAGCATCCTTCATGATCACTGAAAGAACTGTTCTCCTTTCTCCTGCCCCACACTGATCTATCTGATCGGTGCAGTGCAGGGGAGAAAGTCACCAGGACTTGCACGGATGTTGCGCATCCTGTGTAGCTGAAAAAACTTCTGCAAGACTAGCCCTTGGACCTCTTTATGAAAAGAAGAACGACACTCCTGATATGTGAGGTGGCATGGATAGGGTCCCAATCAAACAAAGTTGTTGATTAGCCATTGAACCTTTCAGGTCATGTGATCAGTCACATTCCTGGAAGGAATTTCAAGATGTGGTAATGTATACGATGGATGAGTGTACATATATATATATATATATATATATAAGTGTTTGTGTGTGTGGAGCTGCATGAGTATATAAGAGAGCTGTTGGTGTATGGTATGTAAGAAAGCTGTGTACAAGTATGTAGCAAAACAGTGCGTGTATGTAACAGAGGTGTGAGTGCATACTTCAAAGCTGTAGAAAAGCTATATGTGTTAGAACTGTGTTTGTGTATGGAGGAGAGTTGTGTGTGTATTTCGGAAAATTGCGTGTGTGATAGTAGTAGAGTTGTGTGTATGCAGGAGAGATGTGTGTATGTAGGAAAGAGGGTGGAAACTTATCAATGCTATAGGACCTATGCAAGAACCTAACATGATCAAATTTGACTCATGACAATACAGCTTTAAAAAATGCATTGGCAGCAATTGTACCGATCATCTACTTTCAATGAATTATCAGCAAATTGGTGAAAGTACACCTATTAAAAAAAAAATAACAGCCTCCTCCATATCCCCTCTAGCTGTCCTGTCCATCACCAAGATAGGTGCGTTTTCTGCCATTTTAGGTAGAAGTAATGTTCAACCAATTTGCTTCTAATTTAGACAAAGTAGTAGGAAAGTTTATCAAACAAACTCTACATATGAGCTCTATCTATTTTACAATACGTGTAATATGTATTCACAAAATGTCCATCTTCTATATGTGTGAACTTCACATCTTTTTTTTTTTTAGTAAGTTTTAGTGCATGATGAGGTGGTGTTTACCTATAGGATCCACCATCTCTTGGACTGGGCACCATTGATGGTATTTATTGGGCCCCACGTTCTTAAGTAAATCTCAATATTGCTTCAAAAAGGTAGCTATGCATATACAGTTTACAGACAGAATGTTAACATATTAAGCAAGAGTGTGACAACTTATCAGTGCTAAATGTGCCATAAAAAAACCCAGCATGTAAAATTCTTAGCTTTGACAAGTGACAACATATCTGGCAAAATGCATTGTAAACCAAATGTAATTTTTAGCTGCAGTAAATTTTAGACAATCAAAATGATGTTAAAATGTGTGTGTTTCTTACAGTCTAGAGGCTGCTTATTCTGATGGAGGAAAACACTGACAGCATCCTTCATGATCACTGAAAGAACTGTTCTCCTTTCTCCTGCCCCACACTGATCTATCTGATTGGTGCAGTGCAGGGGAGAAAGTCACCAGGACTTGCACGGATGTTGCGCATCCTGTGTAGCTGAAAAAACTTCTGCAAGACTAGCCCTTGGACCTCTTTATGAAAAGAAGAACGACACTCCTGATATGTGAGGTGGCATGGATAGGGTCCCAATCAAACAAAGTTGTTGATTAGCCATTGAACCTTTCAGGTCATGTGATCAGTCACATTCCTGGAAGGAATTTCAAGATGTGGTAATGTATACGATGGATGAGTGTACATATATATATATATATATATATATATAAGTGTTTGTGTGTGTGGAGCTGCATGAGTATATAAGAGAGCTGTTGGTGTATGGTATGTAAGAAAGCTGTGTACAAGTATGTAGCAAAACAGTGCGTGTATGTAACAGAGGTGTGAGTGCATACTTCAAAGCTGTAGAAAAGCTATATGTGTTAGAACTGTGTTTGTGTATGGAGGAGAGTTGTGTGTGTATTTCGGAAAATTGCGTGTGTGATAGTAGTAGAGTTGTGTGTATGCAGGAGAGATGTGTGTATGTAGGAAAGAGGGTGGAAACTTATCAATGCTATAGGACCTATGCAAGAACCTAACATGATCAAATTTGACTCATGACAATACAGCTTTAAAAAATGCATTGGCAGCAATTGTACCGATCATCTACTTTCAATGAATTATCAGCAAATTGGTGAAAGTACACCTATTAAAAAAAAAATAACAGCCTCCTCCATATCCCCTCTAGCTGTCCTGTCCATCACCAAGATAGGTGCGTTTTCTGCCATTTTAGGTAGAAGTAATGTTCAACCAATTTGCTTCTAATTTAGACAAAGTAGTAGGAAAGTTTATCAAACAAACTCTACATATGAGCTCTATCTATTTTACAATACGTGTAATATGTATTCACAAAATGTCCATTTTCTATATGTGTGAACTTCACATCTTTTTTTTTTTTAGTAAGTTTTAGTGCATGATGAGGTGGTGTTTACCTATAGGATCCACCATCTCTTGGACTGGGCACCATTGATGGTATTTATTGGGCCCCACGTTCTTAAGTAAATCTCAATATTGCTTCAAAAAGGTAGCTATGCATATACAGTTTACAGACAGAATGTTAACATATTAAGCAAGAGTGTGACAACTTATCAGTGCTAAATGTGCCATAAAAAAACCCAGCATGTAAAATTCTTAGCTTTGACAAGTGACAACATATCTGGCAAAATGCATTGTAAACCAAATGTAATTTTTAGCTGCAGTAAATTTTAGACAATCAAAATGATGTTAAAATGTGTGTGTTTCTTACAGTCTAGAGGCTGCTTATTCTGATGGAGGAAAACACTGACAGCATCCTTCATGATCACTGAAAGAACTGTTCTCCTTTCTCCTGCCCCACACTGATCTATCTGATCGGTGCAGTGCAGGGGAGAAAGTCACCAGGACTTGCACGGATGTTGCGCATCCTGTGTAGCTGAAAAAACTTCTGCAAGACTAGCCCTTGGACCTCTTTATGAAAAGAAGAACGACACTCCTGATATGTGAGGTGGCATGGATAGGGTCCCAATCAAACAAAGTTGTTGATTAGCCATTGAACCTTTCAGGTCATGTGATCAGTCACATTCCTGGAAGGAATTTCAAGATGTGGTAATGTATACGATGGATGAGTGTACATATATATATATATATATATATAAGTGTTTGTGTGTGTGGAGCTGCATGAGTATATAAGAGAGCTGTTGGTGTATGGTATGTAAGAAAGCTGTGTACAAGTATGTAGCAAAACAGTGCGTGTATGTAACAGAGGTGTGAGTGCATACTTCAAAGCTGTAGAAAAGCTATATGTGTTAGAACTGTGTTTGTGTATGGAGGAGAGTTGTGTGTGTATTTCGGAAAATTGCGTGTGTGATAGTAGTAGAGTTGTGTGTATGCAGGAGAGATGTGTGTATGTAGGAAAGAGGGTGGAAACTTATCAATGCTATAGGACCTATGCAAGAACCTAACATGATCAAATTTGACTCATGACAATACAGCTTTAAAAAATGCATTGGCAGCAATTGTACCGATCATCTACTTTCAATGAATTATCAGCAAATTGGTGAAAGTACACCTATTAAAAAAAAAATAACAGCCTCCTCCATATCCCCTCTAGCTGTCCTGTCCATCACCAAGATAGGTGCGTTTTCTGCCATTTTAGGTAGAAGTAATGTTCAACCAATTTGCTTCTAATTTAGACAAAGTAGTAGGAAAGTTTATCAAACAAACTCTACATATGAGCTCTATCTATTTTACAATACGTGTAATATGTATTCACAAAATGTCCATCTTCTATATGTGTGAACTTCACATCTTTTTTTTTTTTAGTAAGTTTTAGTGCATGATGAGGTGGTGTTTACCTATAGGATCCACCATCTCTTGGACTGGGCACCATTGATGGTATTTATTGGGCCCCACGTTCTTAAGTAAATCTCAATATTGCTTCAAAAAGGTAGCTATGCATATACAGTTTACAGACAGAATGTTAACATATTAAGCAAGAGTGTGACAACTTATCAGTGCTAAATGTGCCATAAAAAAACCCAGCATGTAAAATTCTTAGCTTTGACAAGTGACAACATATCTGGCAAAATGCATTGTAAACCAAATGTAATTTTTAGCTGCAGTAAATTTTAGACAATCAAAATGATGTTAAAATGTGTGTGTTTCTTACAGTCTAGAGGCTGCTTATTCTGATGGAGGAAAACACTGACAGCATCCTTCATGATCACTGAAAGAACTGTTCTCCTTTCTCCTGCCCCACACTGATCTATCTGATCGGTGCAGTGCAGGGGAGAAAGTCACCAGGACTTGCACGGATGTTGCGCATCCTGTGTAGCTGAAAAAAATTCTGCAAGACTAGCCCTTGGACCTCTTTATGAAAAGAAGAACGACACTCCTGATATGTGAGGTGGCATGGATAGGGTCCCAATCAAACAAAGTTGTTGATTAGCCATTGAACCTTTCAGGTCATGTGATCAGTCACATTCCTGGAAGGAATTTCAAGATGTGGTAATGTATACGATGGATGAGTGTACATATATATATATATATATATATAAGTGTTTGTGTGTGTGGAGCTGCATGAGTATATAAGAGAGCTGTTGGTGTATGGTATGTAAGAAAGCTGTGTACAAGTATGTAGCAAAACAGTGCGTGTATGTAACAGAGGTGTGAGTGCATACTTCAAAGCTGTAGAAAAGCTATATGTGTTAGAACTGTGTTTGTGTATGGAGGAGAGTTGTGTGTGTATTTCGGAAAATTGCGTGTGTGATAGTAGTAGAGTTGTGTGTATGCAGGAGAGATGTGTGTATGTAGGAAAGAGGGTGGAAACTTATCAATGCTATAGGACCTATGCAAGAACCTAACATGATCAAATTTGACTCATGACAATACAGCTTTAAAAAATGCATTGGCAGCAATTGTACCGATCATCTACTTTCAATGAATTATCAGCAAATTGGTGAAAGTACACCTATTAAAAAAAAAATAACAGCCTCCTCCATATCCCCTCTAGCTGTCCTGTCCATCACCAAGATAGGTGCGTTTTCTGCCATTTTAGGTAGAAGTAATGTTCAACCAATTTGCTTCTAATTTAGACAAAGTAGTAGGAAAGTTTATCAAACAAACTCTACATATGAGCTCTATCTATTTTACAATACGTGTAATATGTATTCACAAAATGTCCATCTTCTATATGTGTGAACTTCACATCTTTTTTTTTTTTAGTAAGTTTTAGTGCATGATGAGGTGGTGTTTACCTATAGGATCCACCATCTCTTGGACTGGGCACCATTGATGGTATTTATTGGGCCCCACGTTCTTAAGTAAATCTCAATATTGCTTCAAAAAGGTAGCTATGCATATACAGTTTACAGACAGAATGTTAACATATTAAGCAAGAGTGTGACAACTTATCAGTGCTAAATGTGCCATAAAAAAACCCAGCATGTAAAATTCTTAGCTTTGACAAGTGACAACATATCTGGCAAAATGCATTGTAAACCAAATGTAATTTTTAGCTGCAGTAAATTTTAGACAATCAAAATGATGTTAAAATGTGTGTGTTTCTTACAGTCTAGAGGCTGCTTATTCTGATGGAGGAAAACACTGACAGCATCCTTCATGATCACTGAAAGAACTGTTCTCCTTTCTCCTGCCCCACACTGATCTATCTGATCGGTGCAGTGCAGGGGAGAAAGTCACCAGGACTTGCACGGATGTTGCGCATCCTGTGTAGCTGAAAAAACTTCTGCAAGACTAGCCCTTGGACCTCTTTATGAAAAGAAGAACGACACTCCTGATATGTGAGGTGGCATGGATAGGGTCCCAATCAAACAAAGTTGTTGATTAGCCATTGAACCTTTCAGGTCATGTGATCAGTCACATTCCTGGAAGGAATTTCAAGATGTGGTAATGTATACGATGGATGAGTGTACATATATATATATATATATATATATATAAGTGTTTGTGTGTGTGGAGCTGCATGAGTATATAAGAGAGCTGTTGGTGTATGGTATGTAAGAAAGCTGTGTACAAGTATGTAGCAAAACAGTGCGTGTATGTAACAGAGGTGTGAGTGCATACTTCAAAGCTGTAGAAAAGCTATATGTGTTAGAACTGTGTTTGTGTATGGAGGAGAGTTGTGTGTGTATTTCGGAAAATTGCGTGTGTGATAGTAGTAGAGTTGTGTGTATGCAGGAGAGATGTGTGTATGTAGGAAAGAGGGTGGAAACTTATCAATGCTATAGGACCTATGCAAGAACCTAACATGATCAAATTTGACTCATGACAATACAGCTTTAAAAAATGCATTGGCAGCAATTGTACCGATCATCTACTTTCAATGAATTATCAGCAAATTGGTGAAAGTACACCTATTAAAAAAAAAATAACAGCCTCCTCCATATCCCCTCTAGCTGTCCTGTCCATCACCAAGATAGGTGCGTTTTCTGCCATTTTAGGTAGAAGTAATGTTCAACCAATTTGCTTCTAATTTAGACAAAGTAGTAGGAAAGTTTATCAAACAAACTCTACATATGAGCTCTATCTATTTTACAATACGTGTAATATGTATTCACAAAATGTCCATTTTCTATATGTGTGAACTTCACATCTTTTTTTTTTTTAGTAAGTTTTAGTGCATGATGAGGTGGTGTTTACCTATAGGATCCACCATCTCTTGGACTGGGCACCATTGATGGTATTTATTGGGCCCCACGTTCTTAAGTAAATCTCAATATTGCTTCAAAAAGGTAGCTATGCATATACAGTTTACAGACAGAATGTTAACATATTAAGCAAGAGTGTGACAACTTATCAGTGCTAAATGTGCCATAAAAAAACCCAGCATGTAAAATTCTTAGCTTTGACAAGTGACAACATATCTGGCAAAATGCATTGTAAACCAAATGTAATTTTTAGCTGCAGTAAATTTTAGACAATCAAAATGATGTTAAAATGTGTGTGTTTCTTACAGTCTAGAGGCTGCTTATTCTGATGGAGGAAAACACTGACAGCATCCTTCATGATCACTGAAAGAACTGTTCTCCTTTCTCCTGCCCCACACTGATCTATCTGATCGGTGCAGTGCAGGGGAGAAAGTCACCAGGACTTGCACGGATGTTGCGCATCCTGTGTAGCTGAAAAAACGTCTGCAAGACTAGCCCTTGGACCTCTTTATGAAAAGAAGAACGACACTCCTGATATGTGAGGTGGCATGGATAGGGTCCCAATCAAACAAAGTTGTTGATTAGCCATTGAACCTTTCAGGTCATGTGATCAGTCACATTCCTGGAAGGAATTTCAAGATGTGGTAATGTATACGATGGATGAGTGTACATATATATATATATATATATATATATATATATAAGTGTTTGTGTGTGTGGAGCTGCATGAGTATATAAGAGAGCTGTTGGTGTATGGTATGTAAGAAAGCTGTGTACAAGTATGTAGCAAAACAGTGCGTGTATGTAACAGAGGTGTGAGTGCATACTTCAAAGCTGTAGAAAAGCTATATGTGTTAGAACTGTGTTTGTGTATGGAGGAGAGTTGTGTGTGTATTTCGGAAAATTGCGTGTGTGATAGTAGTAGAGTTGTGTGTATGCAGGAGAGATGTGTGTATGTAGGAAAGAGGGTGGAAACTTATCAATGCTATAGGACCTATGCAAGAACCTAACATGATCAAATTTGACTCATGACAATACAGCTTTAAAAAATGCATTGGCAGCAATTGTACCGATCATCTACTTTCAATGAATTATCAGCAAATTGGTGAAAGTACACCTATTAAAAAAAAAATAACAGCCTCCTCCATATCCCCTCTAGCTGTCCTGTCCATCACCAAGATAGGTGCGTTTTCTGCCATTTTAGGTAGAAGTAATGTTCAACCAATTTGCTTCTAATTTAGACAAAGTAGTAGGAAAGTTTATCAAACAAACTCTACATATGAGCTCTATCTATTTTACAATACGTGTAATATGTATTCACAAAATGTCCATCTTCTATATGTGTGAACTTCACATCTTTTTTTTTTTTAGTAAGTTTTAGTGCATGATGAGGTGGTGTTTACCTATAGGATCCACCATCTCTTGGACTGGGCACCATTGATGGTATTTATTGGGCCCCACGTTCTTAAGTAAATCTCAATATTGCTTCAAAAAGGTAGCTATGCATATACAATTTACAGACAGAATGTTAACATATTAAGCAAGAGTGTGACAACTTATCAGTGCTAAATGTGCCATAAAAAAACCCAGCATGTAAAATTCTTAGCTTTGACAAGTGACAACATATCTGGCAAAATGCATTGTAAACCAAATGTAATTTTTAGCTGCAGTAAATTTTAGACAATCAAAATGATGTTAAAATGTGTGTGTTTCTTACAGTCTAGAGGCTGCTTATTCTGATGGAGGAAAACACTGACAGCATCCTTCATGATCACTGAAAGAACTGTTCTCCTTTCTCCTGCCCCACACTGATCTATCTGATCGGTGCAGTGCAGGGGAGAAAGTCACCAGGACTTGCACGGATGTTGCGCATCCTGTGTAGCTGAAAAAACTTCTGCAAGACTAGCCCTTGGACCTCTTTATGAAAAGAAGAACGACACTCCTGATATGTGAGGTGGCATGGATAGGGTCCCAATCAAACAAAGTTGTTGATTAGCCATTGAACCTTTCAGGTCATGTGATCAGTCACATTCCTGGAAGGAATTTCAAGATGTGGTAATGTATACGATGGATGAGTGTACATATATATATATATATATATATAAGTGTTTGTGTGTGTGGAGCTGCATGAGTATATAAGAGAGCTGTTGGTGTATGGTATGTAAGAAAGCTGTGTACAAGTATGTAGCAAAACAGTGCGTGTATGTAACAGAGGTGTGAGTGCATACTTCAAAGCTGTAGAAAAGCTATATGTGTTAGAACTGTGTTTGTGTATGGAGGAGAGTTGTGTGTGTATTTCGGAAAATTGCGTGTGTGATAGTAGTAGAGTTGTGTGTATGCAGGAGAGATGTGTGTATGTAGGAAAGAGGGTGGAAACTTATCAATGCTATAGGACCTATGCAAGAACCTAACATGATCAAATTTGACTCATGACAATACAGCTTTAAAAAATGCATTGGCAGCAATTGTACCGATCATCTACTTTCAATGAATTATCAGCAAATTGGTGAAAGTACACCTATTAAAAAAAAAATAACAGCCTCCTCCATATCCCCTCTAGCTGTCCTGTCCATCACCAAGATAGGTGCGTTTTCTGCCATTTTAGGTAGAAGTAATGTTCAACCAATTTGCTTCTAATTTAGACAAAGTAGTAGGAAAGTTTATCAAACAAACTCTACATATGAGCTCTATCTATTTTACAATACGTGTAATATGTATTCACAAAATGTCCATCTTCTATATGTGTGAACTTCACATCTTTTTTTTTTTTAGTAAGTTTTAGTGCATGATGAGGTGGTGTTTACCTATAGGATCCACCATCTCTTGGACTGGGCACCATTGATGGTATTTATTGGGCCCCACGTTCTTAAGTAAATCTCAATATTGCTTCAAAAAGGTAGCTATGCATATACAGTTTACAGACAGAATGTTAACATATTAAGCAAGAGTGTGACAACTTATCAGTGCTAAATGTGCCATAAAAAAACCCAGCATGTAAAATTCTTAGCTTTGACAAGTGACAACATATCTGGCAAAATGCATTGTAAACCAAATGTAATTTTTAGCTGCAGTAAATTTTAGACAATCAAAATGATGTTAAAATGTGTGTGTTTCTTACAGTCTAGAGGCTGCTTATTCTGATGGAGGAAAACACTGACAGCATCCTTCATGATCACTGAAAGAACTGTTCTCCTTTCTCCTGCCCCACACTGATCTATCTGATCGGTGCAGTGCAGGGGAGAAAGTCACCAGGACTTGCACGGATGTTGCGCATCCTGTGTAGCTGAAAAAACTTCTGCAAGACTAGCCCTTGGACCTCTTTATGAAAAGAAGAACGACACTCCTGATATGTGAGGTGGCATGGATAGGGTCCCAATCAAACAAAGTTGTTGATTAGCCATTGAACCTTTCAGGTCATGTGATCAGTCACATTCCTGGAAGGAATTTCAAGATGTGGTAATGTATACGATGGATGAGTGTACATATATATATATATATATATATATAAGTGTTTGTGTGTGTGGAGCTGCATGAGTATATAAGAGAGCTGTTGGTGTATGGTATGTAAGAAAGCTGTGTACAAGTATGTAGCAAAACAGTGCGTGTATGTAACAGAGGTGTGAGTGCATACTTCAAAGCTGTAGAAAAGCTATATGTGTTAGAACTGTGTTTGTGTATGGAGGAGAGTTGTGTGTGTATTTCGGAAAATTGCGTGTGTGATAGTAGTAGAGTTGTGTGTATGCAGGAGAGATGTGTGTATGTAGGAAAGAGGGTGGAAACTTATCAATGCTATAGGACCTATGCAAGAACCTAACATGATCAAATTTGACTCATGACAATACAGCTTTAAAAAATGCATTGGCAGCAATTGTACCGATCATCTACTTTCAATGAATTATCAGCAAATTGGTGAAAGTACACCTATTAAAAAAAAAATAACAGCCTCCTCCATATCCCCTCTAGCTGTCCTGTCCATCACCAAGAAAGGTGCGTTTTCTGCCATTTTAGGTAGAAGTAATGTTCAACCAATTTGCTTCTAATTTAGACAAAGTAGTAGGAAAGTTTATCAAACAAACTCTACATATGAGCTCTATCTATTTTACAATACGTGTAATATGTATTCACAAAATGTCCATTTTCTATATGTGTGAACTTCACATCTTTTTTTTTTTTAGTAAGTTTTAGTGCATGATGAGGTGGTGTTTACCTATAGGATCCACCATCTCTTGGACTGGGCACCATTGATGGTATTTATTGGGCCCCACGTTCTTAAGTAAATCTCAATATTGCTTCAAAAAGGTAGCTATGCATATACAGTTTACAGACAGAATGTTAACATATTAAGCAAGAGTGTGACAACTTATCAGTGCTAAATGTGCCATAAAAAAACCCAGCATGTAAAATTCTTAGCTTTGACAAGTGACAACATATCTGGCAAAATGCATTGTAAACCAAATGTAATTTTTAGCTGCAGTAAATTTTAGACAATCAAAATGATGTTAAAATGTGTGTGTTTCTTACAGTCTAGAGGCTGCTTATTCTGATGGAGGAAAACACTGACAGCATCCTTCATGATCACTGAAAGAACTGTTCTCCTTTCTCCTGCCCCACACTGATCTATCTGATCGGTGCAGTGCAGGGGAGAAAGTCACCAGGACTTGCACGGATGTTGCGCATCCTGTGTAGCTGAAAAAACTTCTGCAAGACTAGCCCTTGGACCTCTTTATGAAAAGAAGAACGACACTCCTGATATGTGAGGTGGCATGGATAGGGTCCCAATCAAACAAAGTTGTTGATTAGCCATTGAACCTTTCAGGTCATGTGATCAGTCACATTCCTGGAAGGAATTTCAAGATGTGGTAATGTATACGATGGATGAGTGTACATATATATATATATATATATATATAAGTGTTTGTGTGTGTGGAGCTGCATGAGTATATAAGAGAGCTGTTGGTGTATGTAAGAAAGCTGTGTACAAGTATGTAGCAAAACAGTGCGTGTATGTAACAGAGGTGTGAGTGCATACTTCAAAGCTGTAGAAAAGCTATATGTGTTAGAACTGTGTTTGTGTATGGAGGAGAGTTGTGTGTGTATTTCGGAAAATTGCGTGTGTGATAGTAGTAGAGTTGTGTGTATGCAGGAGAGATGTGTGTATGTAGGAAAGAGGGTGGAAACTTATCAATGCTATAGGACCTATGCAAGAACCTAACATGATCAAATTTGACTCATGACAATACAGCTTTAAAAAATGCATTGGCAGCAATTGTACCGATCATCTACTTTCAATGAATTATCAGCAAATTGGTGAAAGTACACCTATTAAAAAAAAAATAACAGCCTCCTCCATATCCCCTCTAGCTGTCCTGTCCATCACCAAGATAGGTGCGTTTTCTGCCATTTTAGGTAGAAGTAATGTTCAACCAATTTGCTTCTAATTTAGACAAAGTAGTAGGAAAGTTTATCAAACAAACTCTACATATGAGCTCTATCTATTTTACAATACGTGTAATATGTATTCACAAAATGTCCATCTTCTATATGTGTGAACTTCACATCTTTTTTTTTTTTAGTAAGTTTTAGTGCATGATGAGGTGGTGTTTACCTATAGGATCCACCATCTCTTGGACTGGGCACCATTGATGGTATTTATTGGGCCCCACGTTCTTAAGTAAATCTCAATATTGCTTCAAAAAGGTAGCTATGCATATACAGTTTACAGACAGAATGTTAACATATTAAGCAAGAGTGTGACAACTTATCAGTGCTAAATGTGCCATAAAAAAACCCAGCATGTAAAATTCTTAGCTTTGACAAGTGACAACATATCTGGCAAAATGCATTGTAAACCAAATGTAATTTTTAGCTGCAGTAAATTTTAGACAATCAAAATGATGTTAAAATGTGTGTGTTTCTTACAGTCTAGAGGCTGCTTATTCTGATGGAGGAAAACACTGACAGCATCCTTCATGATCACTGAAAGAACTGTTCTCCTTTCTCCTGCCCCACACTGATCTATCTGATCGGTGCAGTGCAGGGGAGAAAGTCACCAGGACTTGCACGGATGTTGCGCATCCTGTGTAGCTGAAAAAACTTCTGCAAGACTAGCCCTTGGACCTCTTTATGAAAAGAAGAACGACACTCCTGATATGTGAGGTGGCATGGATAGGGTCCCAATCAAACAAAGTTGTTGATTAGCCATTGAACCTTTCAGGTCATGTGATCAGTCACATTCCTGGAAGGAATTTCAAGATGTGGTAATGTATACGATGGATGAGTGTACATATATATATATATATATATATAAGTGTTTGTGTGTGTGGAGCTGCATGAGTATATAAGAGAGCTGTTGGTGTATGGTATGTAAGAAAGCTGTGTACAAGTATGTAGCAAAACAGTGCGTGTATGTAACAGAGGTGTGAGTGCATACTTCAAAGCTGTAGAAAAGCTATATGTGTTAGAACTGTGTTTGTGTATGGAGGAGAGTTGTGTGTGTATTTCGGAAAATTGCGTGTGTGATAGTAGTAGAGTTGTGTGTATGCAGGAGAGATGTGTGTATGTAGGAAAGAGGGTGGAAACTTATCAATGCTATAGGACCTATGCAAGAACCTAACATGATCAAATTTGACTCATGACAATACAGCTTTAAAAAATGCATTGGCAGCAATTGTACCGATCATCTACTTTCAATGAATTATCAGCAAATTGGTGAAAGTACACCTATTAAAAAAAAAATAACAGCCTCCTCCATATCCCCTCTAGCTGTCCTGTCCATCACCAAGATAGGTGCGTTTTCTGCCATTTTAGGTAGAAGTAATGTTCAACCAATTTGCTTCTAATTTAGACAAAGTAGTAGGAAAGTTTATCAAACAAACTCTACATATGAGCTCTATCTATTTTACAATACGTGTAATATGTATTCACAAAATGTCCATTTTCTATATGTGTGAACTTCACATCTTTTTTTTTTTTTAGTAAGTTTTAGTGCATGATGAGGTGGTGTTTACCTATAGGATCCACCATCTCTTGGACTGGGCACCATTGATGGTATTTATTGGGCCCCACGTTCTTAAGTAAATCTCAATATTGCTTCAAAAAGGTAGCTATGCATATACAGTTTACAGACAGAATGTTAACATATTAAGCAAGAGTGTGACAACTTATCAGTGCTAAATGTGCCATAAAAAAACCCAGCATGTAAAATTCTTAGCTTTGACAAGTGACAACATATCTGGCAAAATGCATTGTAAACCAAATGTAATTTTTAGCTGCAGTAAATTTTAGACAATCAAAATGATGTTAAAATGTGTGTGTTTCTTACAGTCTAGAGGCTGCTTATTCTGATGGAGGAAAACACTGACAGCATCCTTCATGATCACTGAAAGAACTGTTCTCCTTTCTCCTGCCCCACACTGATCTATCTGATCGGTGCAGTGCAGGGGAGAAAGTCACCAGGACTTGCACGGATGTTGCGCATCCTGTGTAGCTGAAAAAACTTCTGCAAGACTAGCCCTTGGACCTCTTTATGAAAAGAAGAACGACACTCCTGATATGTGAGGTGGCATGGATAGGGTCCCAATCAAACAAAGTTGTTGATTAGCCATTGAACCTTTCAGGTCATGTGATCAGTCACATTCCTGGAAGGAATTTCAAGATGTGGTAATGTATACGATGGATGAGTGTACATATATATATATATATATAAGTGTTTGTGTGTGTGGAGCTGCATGAGTATATAAGAGAGCTGTTGGTGTATGGTATGTAAGAAAGCTGTGTACAAGTATGTAGCAAAACAGTGCGTGTATGTAACAGAGGTGTGAGTGCATACTTCAAAGCTGTAGAAAAGCTATATGTGTTAGAACTGTGTTTGTGTATGGAGGAGAGTTGTGTGTGTATTTCGGAAAATTGCGTGTGTGATAGTAGTAGAGTTGTGTGTATGCAGGAGAGATGTGTGTATGTAGGAAAGAGGGTGGAAACTTATCAATGCTATAGGACCTATGCAAGAACCTAACATGATCAAATTTGACTCATGACAATACAGCTTTAAAAAATGCATTGGCAGCAATTGTACCGATCATCTACTTTCAATGAATTATCAGCAAATTGGTGAAAGTACACCTATTAAAAAAAAAATAACAGCCTCCTCCATATCCCCTCTAGCTGTCCTGTCCATCACCAAGATAGGTGCGTTTTCTGCCATTTTAGGTAGAAGTAATGTTCAACCAATTTGCTTCTAATTTAGACAAAGTAGTAGGAAAGTTTATCAAACAAACTCTACATATGAGCTCTATCTATTTTACAATACGTGTAATATGTATTCACAAAATGTCCATTTTCTATATGTGTGAACTTCACATCTTTTTTTTTTTTTAGTAAGTTTTAGTGCATGATGAGGTGGTGTTTACCTATAGGATCCACCATCTCTTGGACTGGGCACCATTGATGGTATTTATTGGGCCCCACGTTCTTAAGTAAATCTCAATATTGCTTCAAAAAGGTAGCTATGCATATACAGTTTACAGACAGAATGTTAACATATTAAGCAAGAGTGTGACAACTTATCAGTGCTAAATGTGCCATAAAAAAACCCAGCATGTAAAATTCTTAGCTTTGACAAGTGACAACATATCTGGCAAAATGCATTGTAAACCAAATGTAATTTTTAGCTGCAGTAAATTTTAGACAATCAAAATGATGTTAAAATGTGTGTGTTTCTTACAGTCTAGAGGCTGCTTATTCTGATGGAGGAAAACACTGACAGCATCCTTCATGATCACTGAAAGAACTGTTCTCCTTTCTCCTGCCCCACACTGATCTATCTGATCGGTGCAGTGCAGGGGAGAAAGTCACCAGGACTTGCACGGATGTTGCGCATCCTGTGTAGCTGAAAAAACTTCTGCAAGACTAGCCCTTGGACCTCTTTATGAAAAGAAGAACGACACTCCTGATATGTGAGGTGGCATGGATAGGGTCCCAATCAAACAAAGTTGTTGATTAGCCATTGAACCTTTCAGGTCATGTGATCAGTCACATTCCTGGAAGGAATTTCAAGATGTGGTAATGTATACGATGGATGAGTGTACATATATATATATATATATATATATAAGTGTTTGTGTGTGTGGAGCTGCATGAGTATATAAGAGAGCTGTTGGTGTATGGTATGTAAGAAAGCTGTGTACAAGTATGTAGCAAAACAGTGCGTGTATGTAACAGAGGTGTGAGTGCATACTTCAAAGCTGTAGAAAAGCTATATGTGTTAGAACTGTGTTTGTGTATGGAGGAGAGTTGTGTGTGTATTTCGGAAAATTGCGTGTGTGTATGCAGGAGAGATGTGTGTATGTAGGAAAGAGGGTGGAAACTTATCAATGCTATAGGACCTATGCAAGAACCTAACATGATCAAATTTGACTCATGACAATACAGCTTTAAAAAATGCATTGGCAGCAATTGTACCGATCATCTACTTTCAATGAATTATCAGCAAATTGGTGAAAGTACACCTATTAAAAAAAAATAACAGCCTCCTCCATATCCCCTCTAGCTGTCCTGTCCATCACCAAGATAGGTGCGTTTTCTGCCATTTTAGGTAGAAGTAATGTTCAACCAATTTGCTTCTAATTTAGACAAAGTAGTAGGAAAGTTTATCAAACAAACTCTACATATGAGCTCTATCTATTTTACAATACGTGTAATATGTATTCACAAAATGTCCATCTTCTATATGTGTGAACTTCACATCTTTTTTTTTTTTAGTAAGTTTTAGTGCATGATGAGGTGGTGTTTACCTATAGGATCCACCATCTCTTGGACTGGGCACCATTGATGGTATTTATTGGGCCCCACGTTCTTAAGTAAATCTCAATATTGCTTCAAAAAGGTAGCTATGCATATACAGTTTACAGACAGAATGTTAACATATTAAGCAAGAGTGTGACAACTTATCAGTGCTAAATGTGCCATAAAAAAACCCAGCATGTAAAATTCTTAGCTTTGACAAGTGACAACATATCTGGCAAAATGCATTGTAAACCAAATGTAATTTTTAGCTGCAGTAAATTTTAGACAATCAAAATGATGTTAAAATGTGTGTGTTTCTTACAGTCTAGAGGCTGCTTATTCTGATGGAGGAAAACACTGACAGCATCCTTCATGATCACTGAAAGAACTGTTCTCCTTTCTCCTGCCCCACACTGATCTATCTGATCGGTGCAGTGCAGGGGAGAAAGTCACCAGGACTTGCACGGATGTTGCGCATCCTGTGTAGCTGAAAAAACTTCTGCAAGACTAGCCCTTGGACCTCTTTATGAAAAGAAGAACGACACTCCTGATATGTGAGGTGGCATGGATAGGGTCCCAATCAAACAAAGTTGTTGATTAGCCATTGAACCTTTCAGGTCATGTGATCAGTCACATTCCTGGAAGGAATTTCAAGATGTGGTAATGTATACGATGGATGAGTGTACATATATATATATATATATATATATATAAGTGTTTGTGTGTGTGGAGCTGCATGAGTATATAAGAGAGCTGTTGGTGTATGGTATGTAAGAAAGCTGTGTACAAGTATGTAGCAAAACAGTGCGTGTATGTAACAGAGGTGTGAGTGCATACTTCAAAGCTGTAGAAAAGCTATATGTGTTAGAACTGTGTTTGTGTATGGAGGAGAGTTGTGTGTGTATTTCGGAAAATTGCGTGTGTGATAGTAGTAGAGTTGTGTGTATGCAGGAGAGATGTGTGTATGTAGGAAAGAGGGTGGAAACTTATCAATGCTATAGGACCTATGCAAGAACCTAACATGATCAAATTTGACTCATGACAATACAGCTTTAAAAAATGCATTGGCAGCAATTGTACCGATCATCTACTTTCAATGAATTATCAGCAAATTGGTGAAAGTACACCTATTAAAAAAAAAATAACAGCCTCCTCCATATCCCCTCTAGCTGTCCTGTCCATCACCAAGATAGGTGCGTTTTCTGCCATTTTAGGTAGAAGTAATGTTCAACCAATTTGCTTCTAATTTAGACAAAGTAGTAGGAAAGTTTATCAAACAAACTCTACATATGAGCTCTATCTATTTTACAATACGTGTAATATGTATTCACAAAATGTCCATTTTCTATATGTGTGAACTTCACATCTTTTTTTTTTTTTAGTAAGTTTTAGTGCATGATGAGGTGGTGTTTACCTATAGGATCCACCATCTCTTGGACTGGGCACCATTGATGGTATTTATTGGGCCCCACGTTCTTAAGTAAATCTCAATATTGCTTCAAAAAGGTAGCTATGCATATACAGTTTACAGACAGAATGTTAACATATTAAGCAAGAGTGTGACAACTTATCAGTGCTAAATGTGCCATAAAAAAACCCAGCATGTAAAATTCTTAGCTTTGACAAGTGACAACATATCTGGCAAAATGCATTGTAAACCAAATGTAATTTTTAGCTGCAGTAAATTTTAGACAATCAAAATGATGTTAAAATGTGTGTGTTTCTTACAGTCTAGAGGCTGCTTATTCTGATGGAGGAAAACACTGACAGCATCCTTCATGATCACTGAAAGAACTGTTCTCCTTTCTCCTGCCCCACACTGATCTATCTGATCGGTGCAGTGCAGGGGAGAAAGTCACCAGGACTTGCACGGATGTTGCGCATCCTGTGTAGCTGAAAAAACTTCTGCAAGACTAGCCCTTGGACCTCTTTATGAAAAGAAGAACGACACTCCTGATATGTGAGGTGGCATGGATAGGGTCCCAATCAAACAAAGTTGTTGATTAGCCATTGAACCTTTCAGGTCATGTGATCAGTCACATTCCTGGAAGGAATTTCAAGATGTGGTAATGTATACGATGGATGAGTGTACATATATATATATATATATATATAAGTGTTTGTGTGTGTGGAGCTGCATGAGTATATAAGAGAGCTGTTGGTGTATGGTATGTAAGAAAGCTGTGTACAAGTATGTAGCAAAACAGTGCGTGTATGTAACAGAGGTGTGAGTGCATACTTCAAAGCTGTAGAAAAGCTATATGTGTTAGAACTGTGTTTGTGTATGGAGGAGAGTTGTGTGTGTATTTCGGAAAATTGCGTGTGTGATAGTAGTAGAGTTGTGTGTATGCAGGAGAGATGTGTGTATGTAGGAAAGAGGGTGGAAACTTATCAATGCTATAGGACCTATGCAAGAACCTAACATGATCAAATTTGACTCATGACAATACAGCTTTAAAAAATGCATTGGCAGCAATTGTACCGATCATCTACTTTCAATGAATTATCAGCAAATTGGTGAAAGTACACCTATTAAAAAAAAAATAACAGCCTCCTCCATATCCCCTCTAGCTGTCCTGTCCATCACCAAGATAGGTGCGTTTTCTGCCATTTTAGGTAGAAGTAATGTTCAACCAATTTGCTTCTAATTTAGACAAAGTAGTAGGAAAGTTTATCAAACAAACTCTACATATGAGCTCTATCTATTTTACAATACGTGTAATATGTATTCACAAAATGTCCATTTTCTATATGTGTGAACTTCACATCTTTTTTTTTTTTTAGTAAGTTTTAGTGCATGATGAGGTGGTGTTTACCTATAGGATCCACCATCTCTTGGACTGGGCACCATTGATGGTATTTATTGGGCCCCACGTTCTTAAGTAAATCTCAATATTGCTTCAAAAAGGTAGCTATGCATATACAGTTTACAGACAGAATGTTAACATATTAAGCAAGAGTGTGACAACTTATCAGTGCTAAATGTGCCATAAAAAAACCCAGCATGTAAAATTCTTAGCTTTGACAAGTGACAACATATCTGGCAAAATGCATTGTAAACCAAATGTAATTTTTAGCTGCAGTAAATTTTAGACAATCAAAATGATGTTAAAATGTGTGTGTTTCTTACAGTCTAGAGGCTGCTTATTCTGATGGAGGAAAACACTGACAGCATCCTTCATGATCACTGAAAGAACTGTTCTCCTTTCTCCTGCCCCACACTGATCTATCTGATCGGTGCAGTGCAGGGGAGAAAGTCACCAGGACTTGCACGGATGTTGCGCATCCTGTGTAGCTGAAAAAACTTCTGCAAGACTAGCCCTTGGACCTCTTTATGAAAAGAAGAACGACACTCCTGATATGTGAGGTGGCATGGATAGGGTCCCAATCAAACAAAGTTGTTGATTAGCCATTGAACCTTTCAGGTCATGTGATCAGTCACATTCCTGGAAGGAATTTCAAGATGTGGTAATGTATACGATGGATGAGTGTACATATATATATATATATATATATAAGTGTTTGTGTGTGTGGAGCTGCATGAGTATATAAGAGAGCTGTTGGTGTATGGTATGTAAGAAAGCTGTGTACAAGTATGTAGCAAAACAGTGCGTGTATGTAACAGAGGTGTGAGTGCATACTTCAAAGCTGTAGAAAAGCTATATGTGTTAGAACTGTGTTTGTGTATGGAGGAGAGTTGTGTGTGTATTTCGGAAAATTGCGTGTGTGATAGTAGTAGAGTTGTGTGTATGCAGGAGAGATGTGTGTATGTAGGAAAGAGGGTGGAAACTTATCAATGCTATAGGACCTATGCAAGAACCTAACATGATCAAATTTGACTCATGACAATACAGCTTTAAAAAATGCATTGGCAGCAATTGTACCGATCATCTACTTTCAATGAATTATCAGCAAATTGGTGAAAGTACACCTATTAAAAAAAAAATAACAGCCTCCTCCATATCCCCTCTAGCTGTCCTGTCCATCACCAAGATAGGTGCGTTTTCTGCCATTTTAGGTAGAAGTAATGTTCAACCAATTTGCTTCTAATTTAGACAAAGTAGTAGGAAAGTTTATCAAACAAACTCTACATATGAGCTCTATCTATTTTACAATACGTGTAATATGTATTCACAAAATGTCCATTTTCTATATGTGTGAACTTCACATCTTTTTTTTTTTTTAGTAAGTTTTAGTGCATGATGAGGTGGTGTTTACCTATAGGATCCACCATCTCTTGGACTGGGCACCATTGATGGTATTTATTGGGCCCCACGTTCTTAAGTAAATCTCAATATTGCTTCAAAAAGGTAGCTATGCATATACAGTTTACAGACAGAATGTTAACATATTAAGCAAGAGTGTGACAACTTATCAGTGCTAAATGTGCCATAAAAAAACCCAGCATGTAAAATTCTTAGCTTTGACAAGTGACAACATATCTGGCAAAATGCATTGTAAACCAAATGTAATTTTTAGCTGCAGTAAATTTTAGACAATCAAAATGATGTTAAAATGTGTGTGTTTCTTACAGTCTAGAGGCTGCTTATTCTGATGGAGGAAAACACTGACAGCATCCTTCATGATCACTGAAAGAACTGTTCTCCTTTCTCCTGCCCCACACTGATCTATCTGATCGGTGCAGTGCAGGGGAGAAAGTCACCAGGACTTGCACGGATGTTGCGCATCCTGTGTAGCTGAAAAAACTTCTGCAAGACTAGCCCTTGGACCTCTTTATGAAAAGAAGAACGACACTCCTGATATGTGAGGTGGCATGGATAGGGTCCCAATCAAACAAAGTTGTTGATTAGCCATTGAACCTTTCAGGTCATGTGATCAGTCACATTCCTGGAAGGAATTTCAAGATGTGGTAATGTATACGATGGATGAGTGTACATATATATATATATATATATATATAAGTGTTTGTGTGTGTGGAGCTGCATGAGTATATAAGAGAGCTGTTGGTGTATGGTATGTAAGAAAGCTGTGTACAAGTATGTAGCAAAACAGTGCGTGTATGTAACAGAGGTGTGAGTGCATACTTCAAAGCTGTAGAAAAGCTATATGTGTTAGAACTGTGTTTGTGTATGGAGGAGAGTTGTGTGTATTTCGGAAAATTGCGTGTGTGATAGTAGTAGAGTTGTGTGTATGCAGGAGAGATGTGTGTATGTAGGAAAGAGGGTGGAAACTTATCAATGCTATAGGACCTATGCAAGAACCTAACATGATCAAATTTGACTCATGACAATACAGCTTTAAAAAATGCATTGGCAGCAATTGTACCGATCATCTACTTTCAATGAATTATCAGCAAATTGGTGAAAGTACACCTATTAAAAAAAAAATAACAGCCTCCTCCATATCCCCTCTAGCTGTCCTGTCCATCACCAAGATAGGTGCGTTTTCTGCCATTTTAGGTAGAAGTAATGTTCAACCAATTTGCTTCTAATTTAGACAAAGTAGTAGGAAAGTTTATCAAACAAACTCTACATATGAGCTCTATCTATTTTACAATACGTGTAATATGTATTCACAAAATGTCCATTTTCTATATGTGTGAACTTCACATCTTTTTTTTTTTTTAGTAAGTTTTAGTGCATGATGAGGTGGTGTTTACCTATAGGATCCACCATCTCTTGGACTGGGCACCATTGATGGTATTTATTGGGCCCCACGTTCTTAAGTAAATCTCAATATTGCTTCAAAAAGGTAGCTATGCATATACAGTTTACAGACAGAATGTTAACATATTAAGCAAGAGTGTGACAACTTATCAGTGCTAAATGTGCCATAAAAAAACCCAGCATGTAAAATTCTTAGCTTTGACAAGTGACAACATATCTGGCAAAATGCATTGTAAACCAAATGTAATTTTTAGCTGCAGTAAATTTTAGACAATCAAAATGATGTTAAAATGTGTGTGTTTCTTACAGTCTAGAGGCTGCTTATTCTGATGGAGGAAAACACTGACAGCATCCTTCATGATCACTGAAAGAACTGTTCTCCTTTCTCCTGCCCCACACTGATCTATCTGATCGGTGCAGTGCAGGGGAGAAAGTCACCAGGACTTGCACGGATGTTGCGCATCCTGTGTAGCTGAAAAAACTTCTGCAAGACTAGCCCTTGGACCTCTTTATGAAAAGAAGAACGACACTCCTGATATGTGAGGTGGCATGGATAGGGTCCCAATCAAACAAAGTTGTTGATTAGCCATTGAACCTTTCAGGTCATGTGATCAGTCACATTCCTGGAAGGAATTTCAAGATGTGGTAATGTATACGATGGATGAGTGTACATATATATATATATATATATATAAGTGTTTGTGTGTGTGGAGCTGCATGAGTATATAAGAGAGCTGTTGGTGTATGGTATGTAAGAAAGCTGTGTACAAGTATGTAGCAAAACAGTGCGTGTATGTAACAGAGGTGTGAGTGCATACTTCAAAGCTGTAGAAAAGCTATATGTGTTAGAACTGTGTTTGTGTATGGAGGAGAGTTGTGTGTATTTCGGAAAATTGCGTGTGTGATAGTAGTAGAGTTGTGTGTATGCAGGAGAGATGTGTGTATGTAGGAAAGAGGGTGGAAACTTATCAATGCTATAGGACCTATGCAAGAACCTAACATGATCAAATTTGACTCATGACAATACAGCTTTAAAAAATGCATTGGCAGCAATTGTACCGATCATCTACTTTCAATGAATTATCAGCAAATTGGTGAAAGTACACCTATTAAAAAAAAAATAACAGCCTCCTCCATATCCCCTCTAGCTGTCCTGTCCATCACCAAGATAGGTGCGTTTTCTGCCATTTTAGGTAGAAGTAATGTTCAACCAATTTGCTTCTAATTTAGACAAAGTAGTAGGAAAGTTTATCAAACAAACTCTACATATGAGCTCTATCTATTTTACAATACGTGTAATATGTATTCACAAAATGTCCATTTTCTATATGTGTGAACTTCACATCTTTTTTTTTTTTTAGTAAGTTTTAGTGCATGATGAGGTGGTGTTTACCTATAGGATCCACCATCTCTTGGACTGGGCACCATTGATGGTATTTATTGGGCCCCACGTTCTTAAGTAAATCTCAATATTGCTTCAAAAAGGTAGCTATGCATATACAGTTTACAGACAGAATGTTAACATATTAAGCAAGAGTGTGACAACTTATCAGTGCTAAATGTGCCATAAAAAAACCCAGCATGTAAAATTCTTAGCTTTGACAAGTGACAACATATCTGGCAAAATGCATTGTAAACCAAATGTAATTTTTAGCTGCAGTAAATTTTAGACAATCAAAATGATGTTAAAATGTGTGTGTTTCTTACAGTCTAGAGGCTGCTTATTCTGATGGAGGAAAACACTGACAGCATCCTTCATGATCACTGAAAGAACTGTTCTCCTTTCTCCTGCCCCACACTGATCTATCTGATCGGTGCAGTGCAGGGGAGAAAGTCACCAGGACTTGCACGGATGTTGCGCATCCTGTGTAGCTGAAAAAACTTCTGCAAGACTAGCCCTTGGACCTCTTTATGAAAAGAAGAACGACACTCCTGATATGTGAGGTGGCATGGATAGGGTCCCAATCAAACAAAGTTGTTGATTAGCCATTGAACCTTTCAGGTCATGTGATCAGTCACATTCCTGGAAGGAATTTCAAGATGTGGTAATGTATACGATGGATGAGTGTACATATATATATATATATATATATATAAGTGTTTGTGTGTGTGGAGCTGCATGAGTATATAAGAGAGCTGTTGGTGTATGGTATGTAAGAAAGCTGTGTACAAGTATGTAGCAAAACAGTGCGTGTATGTAACAGAGGTGTGAGTGCATACTTCAAAGCTGTAGAAAAGCTATATGTGTTAGAACTGTGTTTGTGTATGGAGGAGAGTTGTGTGTATTTCGGAAAATTGCGTGTGTGATAGTAGTAGAGTTGTGTGTATGCAGGAGAGATGTGTGTATGTAGGAAAGAGGGTGGAAACTTATCAATGCTATAGGACCTATGCAAGAACCTAACATGATCAAATTTGACTCATGACAATACAGCTTTAAAAAATGCATTGGCAGCAATTGTACCGATCATCTACTTTCAATGAATTATCAGCAAATTGGTGAAAGTACACCTATTAAAAAAAAAATAACAGCCTCCTCCATATCCCCTCTAGCTGTCCTGTCCATCACCAAGATAGGTGCGTTTTCTGCCATTTTAGGTAGAAGTAATGTTCAACCAATTTGCTTCTAATTTAGACAAAGTAGTAGGAAAGTTTATCAAACAAACTCTACATATGAGCTCTATCTATTTTACAATACGTGTAATATGTATTCACAAAATGTCCATTTTCTATATGTGTGAACTTCACATCTTTTTTTTTTTTTAGTAAGTTTTAGTGCATGATGAGGTGGTGTTTACCTATAGGATCCACCATCTCTTGGACTGGGCACCATTGATGGTATTTATTGGGCCCCACGTTCTTAAGTAAATCTCAATATTGCTTCAAAAAGGTAGCTATGCATATACAGTTTACAGACAGAATGTTAACATATTAAGCAAGAGTGTGACAACTTATCAGTGCTAAATGTGCCATAAAAAAACCCAGCATGTAAAATTCTTAGCTTTGACAAGTGACAACATATCTGGCAAAATGCATTGTAAACCAAATGTAATTTTTAGCTGCAGTAAATTTTAGACAATCAAAATGATGTTAAAATGTGTGTGTTTCTTACAGTCTAGAGGCTGCTTATTCTGATGGAGGAAAACACTGACAGCATCCTTCATGATCACTGAAAGAACTGTTCTCCTTTCTCCTGCCCCACACTGATCTATCTGATCGGTGCAGTGCAGGGGAGAAAGTCACCAGGACTTGCACGGATGTTGCGCATCCTGTGTAGCTGAAAAAACTTCTGCAAGACTAGCCCTTGGACCTCTTTATGAAAAGAAAAACGACACTCCTGATATGTGAGGTGGCATGGATAGGGTCCCAATCAAACAAAGTTGTTGATTAGCCATTGAACCTTTCAGGTCATGTGATCAGTCACATTCCTGGAAGGAATTTCAAGATGTGGTAATGTATACGATGGATGAGTGTACATATATATATATATATATAAGTGTTTGTGTGTGTGGAGCTGCATGAGTATATAAGAGAGCTGTTGGTGTATGGTATGTAAGAAAGCTGTGTACAAGTATGTAGCAAAACAGTGCGTGTATGTAACAGAGGTGTGAGTGCATACTTCAAAGCTGTAGAAAAGCTATATGTGTTAGAACTGTGTTTGTGTATGGAGGAGAGTTGTGTGTGTATTTCGGAAAATTGCGTGTGTGATAGTAGTAGAGTTGTGTGTATGCAGGAGAGATGTGTGTATGTAGGAAAGAGGGTGGAAACTTATCAATGCTATAGGACCTATGCAAGAACCTAACATGATCAAATTTGACTCATGACAATACAGCTTTAAAAAATGCATTGGCAGCAATTGTACCGATCATCTACTTTCAATGAATTATCAGCAAATTGGTGAAAGTACACCTATTAAAAAAAAATAACAGCCTCCTCCATATCCCCTCTAGCTGTCCTGTCCATCACCAAGATAGGTGCGTTTTCTGCCATTTTAGGTAGAAGTAATGTTCAACCAATTTGCTTCTAATTTAGACAAAGTAGTAGGAAAGTTTATCAAACAAACTCTACATATGAGCTCTATCTATTTTACAATACGTGTAATATGTATTCACAAAATGTCCATCTTCTATATGTGTGAACTTCACATCTTTTTTTTTTTTAGTAAGTTTTAGTGCATGATGAGGTGGTGTTTACCTATAGGATCCACCATCTCTTGGACTGGGCACCATTGATGGTATTTATTGGGCCCCACGTTCTTAAGTAAATCTCAATATTGCTTCAAAAAGGTAGCTATGCATATACAGTTTACAGACAGAATGTTAACATATTAAGCAAGAGTGTGACAACTTATCAGTGCTAAATGTGCCATAAAAAAACCCAGCATGTAAAATTCTTAGCTTTGACAAGTGACAACATATCTGGCAAAATGCATTGTAAACCAAATGTAATTTTTAGCTGCAGTAAATTTTAGACAATCAAAATGATGTTAAAATGTGTGTGTTTCTTACAGTCTAGAGGCTGCTTATTCTGATGGAGGAAAACACTGACAGCATCCTTCATGATCACTGAAAGAACTGTTCTCCTTTCTCCTGCCCCACACTGATCTATCTGATCGGTGCAGTGCAGGGGAGAAAGTCACCAGGACTTGCACGGATGTTGCGCATCCTGTGTAGCTGAAAAAACTTCTGCAAGACTAGCCCTTGGACCTCTTTATGAAAAGAAGAACGACACTCCTGATATGTGAGGTGGCATGGATAGGGTCCCAATCAAACAAAGTTGTTGATTAGCCATTGAACCTTTCAGGTCATGTGATCAGTCACATTCCTGGAAGGAATTTCAAGATGTGGTAATGTATACGATGGATGAGTGTACATATATATATATATATATATATATATATAAGTGTTTGTGTGTGTGGAGCTGCATGAGTATATAAGAGAGCTGTTGGTGTATGGTATGTAAGAAAGCTGTGTACAAGTATGTAGCAAAACAGTGCGTGTATGTAACAGAGGTGTGAGTGCATACTTCAAAGCTGTAGAAAAGCTATATGTGTTAGAACTGTGTTTGTGTATGGAGGAGAGTTGTGTGTATTTCGGAAAATTGCGTGTGTGATAGTAGTAGAGTTGTGTGTATGCAGGAGAGATGTGTGTATGTAGGAAAGAGGGTGGAAACTTATCAATGCTATAGGACCTATGCAAGAACCTAACATGATCAAATTTGACTCATGACAATACAGCTTTAAAAAATGCATTGGCAGCAATTGTACCGATCATCTACTTTCAATGAATTATCAGCAAATTGGTGAAAGTACACCTATTAAAAAAAAAATAACAGCCTCCTCCATATCCCCTCTAGCTGTCCTGTCCATCACCAAGATAGGTGCGTTTTCTGCCATTTTAGGTAGAAGTAATGTTCAACCAATTTGCTTCTAATTTAGACAAAGTAGTAGGAAAGTTTATCAAACAAACTCTACATATGAGCTCTATCTATTTTACAATACGTGTAATATGTATTCACAAAATGTCCATTTTCTATATGTGTGAACTTCACATCTTTTTTTTTTTTTAGTAAGTTTTAGTGCATGATGAGGTGGTGTTTACCTATAGGATCCACCATCTCTTGGACTGGGCACCATTGATGGTATTTATTGGGCCCCACGTTCTTAAGTAAATCTCAATATTGCTTCAAAAAGGTAGCTATGCATATACAGTTTACAGACAGAATGTTAACATATTAAGCAAGAGTGTGACAACTTATCAGTGCTAAATGTGCCATAAAAAAACCCAGCATGTAAAATTCTTAGCTTTGACAAGTGACAACATATCTGGCAAAATGCATTGTAAACCAAATGTAATTTTTAGCTGCAGTAAATTTTAGACAATCAAAATGATGTTAAAATGTGTGTGTTTCTTACAGTCTAGAGGCTGCTTATTCTGATGGAGGAAAACACTGACAGCATCCTTCATGATCACTGAAAGAACTGTTCTCCTTTCTCCTGCCCCACACTGATCTATCTGATCGGTGCAGTGCAGGGGAGAAAGTCACCAGGACTTGCACGGATGTTGCGCATCCTGTGTAGCTGAAAAAACTTCTGCAAGACTAGCCCTTGGACCTCTTTATGAAAAGAAAAACGACACTCCTGATATGTGAGGTGGCATGGATAGGGTCCCAATCAAACAAAGTTGTTGATTAGCCATTGAACCTTTCAGGTCATGTGATCAGTCACATTCCTGGAAGGAATTTCAAGATGTGGTAATGTATACGATGGATGAGTGTACATATATATATATATATATAAGTGTTTGTGTGTGTGGAGCTGCATGAGTATATAAGAGAGCTGTTGGTGTATGGTATGTAAGAAAGCTGTGTACAAGTATGTAGCAAAACAGTGCGTGTATGTAACAGAGGTGTGAGTGCATACTTCAAAGCTGTAGAAAAGCTATATGTGTTAGAACTGTGTTTGTGTATGGAGGAGAGTTGTGTGTGTATTTCGGAAAATTGCGTGTGTGATAGTAGTAGAGTTGTGTGTATGCAGGAGAGATGTGTGTATGTAGGAAAGAGGGTGGAAACTTATCAATGCTATAGGACCTATGCAAGAACCTAACATGATCAAATTTGACTCATGACAATACAGCTTTAAAAAATGCATTGGCAGCAATTGTACCGATCATCTACTTTCAATGAATTATCAGCAAATTGGTGAAAGTACACCTATTAAAAAAAAATAACAGCCTCCTCCATATCCCCTCTAGCTGTCCTGTCCATCACCAAGATAGGTGCGTTTTCTGCCATTTTAGGTAGAAGTAATGTTCAACCAATTTGCTTCTAATTTAGACAAAGTAGTAGGAAAGTTTATCAAACAAACTCTACATATGAGCTCTATCTATTTTACAATACGTGTAATATGTATTCACAAAATGTCCATCTTCTATATGTGTGAACTTCACATCTTTTTTTTTTTTAGTAAGTTTTAGTGCATGATGAGGTGGTGTTTACCTATAGGATCCACCATCTCTTGGACTGGGCACCATTGATGGTATTTATTGGGCCCCACGTTCTTAAGTAAATCTCAATATTGCTTCAAAAAGGTAGCTATGCATATACAGTTTACAGACAGAATGTTAACATATTAAGCAAGAGTGTGACAACTTATCAGTGCTAAATGTGCCATAAAAAAACCCAGCATGTAAAATTCTTAGCTTTGACAAGTGACAACATATCTGGCAAAATGCATTGTAAACCAAATGTAATTTTTAGCTGCAGTAAATTTTAGACAATCAAAATGATGTTAAAATGTGTGTGTTTCTTACAGTCTAGAGGCTGCTTATTCTGATGGAGGAAAACACTGACAGCATCCTTCATGATCACTGAAAGAACTGTTCTCCTTTCTCCTGCCCCACACTGATCTATCTGATCGGTGCAGTGCAGGGGAGAAAGTCACCAGGACTTGCACGGATGTTGCGCATCCTGTGTAGCTGAAAAAACTTCTGCAAGACTAGCCCTTGGACCTCTTTATGAAAAGAAGAACGACACTCCTGATATGTGAGGTGGCATGGATAGGGTCCCAATCAAACAAAGTTGTTGATTAGCCATTGAACCTTTCAGGTCATGTGATCAGTCACATTCCTGGAAGGAATTTCAAGATGTGGTAATGTATACGATGGATGAGTGTACATATATATATATATATATATATAAGTGTTTGTGTGTGTGGAGCTGCATGAGTATATAAGAGAGCTGTTGGTGTATGTAAGAAAGCTGTGTACAAGTATGTAGCAAAACAGTGCGTGTATGTAACAGAGGTGTGAGTGCATACTTCAAAGCTGTAGAAAAGCTATATGTGTTAGAACTGTGTTTGTGTATGGAGGAGAGTTGTGTGTGTATTTCGGAAAATTGCGTGTGTGATAGTAGTAGAGTTGTGTGTATGCAGGAGAGATGTGTGTATGTAGGAAAGAGGGTGGAAACTTATCAATGCTATAGGACCTATGCAAGAACCTAACATGATCAAATTTGACTCATGACAATACAGCTTTAAAAAATGCATTGGCAGCAATTGTACCGATCATCTACTTTCAATGAATTATCAGCAAATTGGTGAAAGTACACCTATTAAAAAAAAAATAACAGCCTCCTCCATATCCCCTCTAGCTGTCCTGTCCATCACCAAGATAGGTGCGTTTTCTGCCATTTTAGGTAGAAGTAATGTTCAACCAATTTGCTTCTAATTTAGACAAAGTAGTAGGAAAGTTTATCAAACAAACTCTACATATGAGCTCTATCTATTTTACAATACGTGTAATATGTATTCACAAAATGTCCATCTTCTATATGTGTGAACTTCACATCTTTTTTTTTTTTAGTAAGTTTTAGTGCATGATGAGGTGGTGTTTACCTATAGGATCCACCATCTCTTGGACTGGGCACCATTGATGGTATTTATTGGGCCCCACGTTCTTAAGTAAATCTCAATATTGCTTCAAAAAGGTAGCTATGCATATACAGTTTACAGACAGAATGTTAACATATTAAGCAAGAGTGTGACAACTTATCAGTGCTAAATGTGCCATAAAAAAACCCAGCATGTAAAATTCTTAGCTTTGACAAGTGACAACATATCTGGCAAAATGCATTGTAAACCAAATGTAATTTTTAGCTGCAGTAAATTTTAGACAATCAAAATGATGTTAAAATGTGTGTGTTTCTTACAGTCTAGAGGCTGCTTATTCTGATGGAGGAAAACACTGACAGCATCCTTCATGATCACTGAAAGAACTGTTCTCCTTTCTCCTGCCCCACACTGATCTATCTGATCGGTGCAGTGCAGGGGAGAAAGTCACCAGGACTTGCACGGATGTTGCGCATCCTGTGTAGCTGAAAAAACTTCTGCAAGACTAGCCCTTGGACCTCTTTATGAAAAGAAGAACGACACTCCTGATATGTGAGGTGGCATGGATAGGGTCCCAATCAAACAAAGTTGTTGATTAGCCATTGAACCTTTCAGGTCATGTGATCAGTCACATTCCTGGAAGGAATTTCAAGATGTGGTAATGTATACGATGGATGAGTGTACATATATATATATATATATATATATATAAGTGTTTGTGTGTGTGGAGCTGCATGAGTATATAAGAGAGCTGTTGGTGTATGGTATGTAAGAAAGCTGTGTACAAGTATGTAGCAAAACAGTGCGTGTATGTAACAGAGGTGTGAGTGCATACTTCAAAGCTGTAGAAAAGCTATATGTGTTAGAACTGTGTTTGTGTATGGAGGAGAGTTGTGTGTGTATTTCGGAAAATTGCGTGTGTGATAGTAGTAGAGTTGTGTGTATGCAGGAGAGATGTGTGTATGTAGGAAAGAGGGTGGAAACTTATCAATGCTATAGGACCTATGCAAGAACCTAACATGATCAAATTTGACTCATGACAATACAGCTTTAAAAAATGCATTGGCAGCAATTGTACCGATCATCTACTTTCAATGAATTATCAGCAAATTGGTGAAAGTACACCTATTAAAAAAAAAATAACAGCCTCCTCCATATCCCCTCTAGCTGTCCTGTCCATCACCAAGATAGGTGCGTTTTCTGCCATTTTAGGTAGAAGTAATGTTCAACCAATTTGCTTCTAATTTAGACAAAGTAGTAGGAAAGTTTATCAAACAAACTCTACATATGAGCTCTATCTATTTTACAATACGTGTAATATGTATTCACAAAATGTCCATTTTCTATATGTGTGAACTTCACATCTTTTTTTTTTTTTAGTAAGTTTTAGTGCATGATGAGGTGGTGTTTACCTATAGGATCCACCATCTCTTGGACTGGGCACCATTGATGGTATTTATTGGGCCCCACGTTCTTAAGTAAATCTCAATATTGCTTCAAAAAGGTAGCTATGCATATACAGTTTACAGACAGAATGTTAACATATTAAGCAAGAGTGTGACAACTTATCAGTGCTAAATGTGCCATAAAAAAACCCAGCATGTAAAATTCTTAGCTTTGACAAGTGACAACATATCTGGCAAAATGCATTGTAAACCAAATGTAATTTTTAGCTGCAGTAAATTTTAGACAATCAAAATGATGTTAAAATGTGTGTGTTTCTTACAGTCTAGAGGCTGCTTATTCTGATGGAGGAAAACACTGACAGCATCCTTCATGATCACTGAAAGAACTGTTCTCCTTTCTCCTGCCCCACACTGATCTATCTGATCGGTGCAGTGCAGGGGAGAAAGTCACCAGGACTTGCACGGATGTTGCGCATCCTGTGTAGCTGAAAAAACTTCTGCAAGACTAGCCCTTGGACCTCTTTATGAAAAGAAGAACGACACTCCTGATATGTGAGGTGGCATGGATAGGGTCCCAATCAAACAAAGTTGTTGATTAGCCATTGAACCTTTCAGGTCATGTGATCAGTCACATTCCTGGAAGGAATTTCAAGATGTGGTAATGTATACGATGGATGAGTGTACATATATATATATATATATATATAAGTGTTTGTGTGTGTGGAGCTGCATGAGTATATAAGAGAGCTGTTGGTGTATGTAAGAAAGCTGTGTACAAGTATGTAGCAAAACAGTGCGTGTATGTAACAGAGGTGTGAGTGCATACTTCAAAGCTGTAGAAAAGCTATATGTGTTAGAACTGTGTTTGTGTATGGAGGAGAGTTGTGTGTGTATTTCGGAAAATTGCGTGTGTGATAGTAGTAGAGTTGTGTGTATGCAGGAGAGATGTGTGTATGTAGGAAAGAGGGTGGAAACTTATCAATGCTATAGGACCTATGCAAGAACCTAACATGATCAAATTTGACTCATGACAATACAGCTTTAAAAAATGCATTGGCAGCAATTGTACCGATCATCTACTTTCAATGAATTATCAGCAAATTGGTGAAAGTACACCTATTAAAAAAAAAATAACAGCCTCCTCCATATCCCCTCTAGCTGTCCTGTCCATCACCAAGATAGGTGCGTTTTCTGCCATTTTAGGTAGAAGTAATGTTCAACCAATTTGCTTCTAATTTAGACAAAGTAGTAGGAAAGTTTATCAAACAAACTCTACATATGAGCTCTATCTATTTTACAATACGTGTAATATGTATTCACAAAATGTCCATCTTCTGTATGTGTGAACTTCACATCTTTTTTTTTTTTAGTAAGTTTTAGTGCATGATGAGGTGGTGTTTACCTATAGGATCCACCATCTCTTGGACTGGGCACCATTGATGGTATTTATTGGGCCCCACGTTCTTAAGTAAATCTCAATATTGCTTCAAAAAGGTAGCTATGCATATACAGTTTACAGACAGAATGTTAACATATTAAGCAAGAGTGTGACAACTTATCAGTGCTAAATGTGCCATAAAAAAACCCAGCATGTAAAATTCTTAGCTTTGACAAGTGACAACATATCTGGCAAAATGCATTGTAAACCAAATGTAATTTTTAGCTGCAGTAAATTTTAGACAATCAAAATGATGTTAAAATGTGTGTGTTTCTTACAGTCTAGAGGCTGCTTATTCTGATGGAGGAAAACACTGACAGCATCCTTCATGATCACTGAAAGAACTGTTCTCCTTTCTCCTGCCCCACACTGATCTATCTGATCGGTGCAGTGCAGGGGAGAAAGTCACCAGGACTTGCACGGATGTTGCGCATCCTGTGTAGCTGAAAAAACTTCTGCAAGACTAGCCCTTGGACCTCTTTATGAAAAGAAGAACGACACTCCTGATATGTGAGGTGGCATGGATAGGGTCCCAATCAAACAAAGTTGTTGATTAGCCATTGAACCTTTCAGGTCATGTGATCAGTCACATTCCTGGAAGGAATTTCAAGATGTGGTAATGTATACGATGGATGAGTGTACATATATATATATATATATATATATAAGTGTTTGTGTGTGTGGAGCTGCATGAGTATATAAGAGAGCTGTTGGTGTATGTAAGAAAGCTGTGTACAAGTATGTAGCAAAACAGTGCGTGTATGTAACAGAGGTGTGAGTGCATACTTCAAAGCTGTAGAAAAGCTATATGTGTTAGAACTGTGTTTGTGTATGGAGGAGAGTTGTGTGTGTATTTCGGAAAATTGCGTGTGTGATAGTAGTAGAGTTGTGTGTATGCAGGAGAGATGTGTGTATGTAGGAAAGAGGGTGGAAACTTATCAATGCTATAGGACCTATGCAAGAACCTAACATGATCAAATTTGACTCATGACAATACAGCTTTAAAAAATGCATTGGCAGCAATTGTACCGATCATCTACTTTCAATGAATTATCAGCAAATTGGTGAAAGTACACCTATTAAAAAAAAAATAACAGCCTCCTCCATATCCCCTCTAGCTGTCCTGTCCATCACCAAGATAGGTGCGTTTTCTGCCATTTTAGGTAGAAGTAATGTTCAACCAATTTGCTTCTAATTTAGACAAAGTAGTAGGAAAGTTTATCAAACAAACTCTACATATGAGCTCTATCTATTTTACAATACGTGTAATATGTATTCACAAAATGTCCATCTTCTATATGTGTGAACTTCACATCTTTTTTTTTTTTAGTAAGTTTTAGTGCATGATGAGGTGGTGTTTACCTATAGGATCCACCATCTCTTGGACTGGGCACCATTGATGGTATTTATTGGGCCCCACGTTCTTAAGTAAATCTCAATATTGCTTCAAAAAGGTAGCTATGCATATACAGTTTACAGACAGAATGTTAACATATTAAGCAAGAGTGTGACAACTTATCAGTGCTAAATGTGCCATAAAAAACCCAGCATGTAAAATTCTTAGCTTTGACAAGTGACAACATATCTGGCAAAATGCATTGTAAACCAAATGTAATTTTTAGCTGCAGTAAATTTTAGACAATCAAAATGATGTTAAAATGTGTGTGTTTCTTACAGTCTAGAGGCTGCTTATTCTGATGGAGGAAAACACTGACAGCATCCTTCATGATCACTGAAAGAACTGTTCTCCTTTCTCCTGCCCCACACTGATCTATCTGATCGGTGCAGTGCAGGGGAGAAAGTCACCAGGACTTGCACGGATGTTGCGCATCCTGTGTAGCTGAAAAAACTTCTGCAAGACTAGCCCTTGGACCTCTTTATGAAAAGAAGAACGACACTCCTGATATGTGAGGTGGCATGGATAGGGTCCCAATCAAACAAAGTTGTTGATTAGCCATTGAACCTTTCAGGTCATGTGATCAGTCACATTCCTGGAAGGAATTTCAAGATGTGGTAATGTATACGATGGATGAGTGTACATATATATATATATATATATATATAAGTGTTTGTGTGTGTGGAGCTGCATGAGTATATAAGAGAGCTGTTGGTGTATGGTATGTAAGAAAGCTGTGTACAAGTATGTAGCAAAACAGTGCGTGTATGTAACAGAGGTGTGAGTGCATACTTCAAAGCTGTAGAAAAGCTATATGTGTTAGAACTGTGTTTGTGTATGGAGGAGAGTTGTGTGTGTATTTCGGAAAATTGCGTGTGTGATAGTAGTAGAGTTGTGTGTATGCAGGAGAGATGTGTGTATGTAGGAAAGAGGGTGGAAACTTATCAATGCTATAGGACCTATGCAAGAACCTAACATGATCAAATTTGACTCATGACAATACAGCTTTAAAAAATGCATTGGCAGCAATTGTACCGATCATCTACTTTCAATGAATTATCAGCAAATTGGTGAAAGTACACCTATTAAAAAAAAAATAACAGCCTCCTCCATATCCCCTCTAGCTGTCCTGTCCATCACCAAGATAGGTGCGTTTTCTGCCATTTTAGGTAGAAGTAATGTTCAACCAATTTGCTTCTAATTTAGACAAAGTAGTAGGAAAGTTTATCAAACAAACTCTACATATGAGCTCTATCTATTTTACAATACGTGTAATATGTATTCACAAAATGTCCATTTTCTATATGTGTGAACTTCACATCTTTTTTTTTTTTTAGTAAGTTTTAGTGCATGATGAGGTGGTGTTTACCTATAGGATCCACCATCTCTTGGACTGGGCACCATTGATGGTATTTATTGGGCCCCACGTTCTTAAGTAAATCTCAATATTGCTTCAAAAAGGTAGCTATGCATATACAGTTTACAGACAGAATGTTAACATATTAAGCAAGAGTGTGACAACTTATCAGTGCTAAATGTGCCATAAAAAAACCCAGCATGTAAAATTCTTAGCTTTGACAAGTGACAACATATCTGGCAAAATGCATTGTAAACCAAATGTAATTTTTAGCTGCAGTAAATTTTAGACAATCAAAATGATGTTAAAATGTGTGTGTTTCTTACAGTCTAGAGGCTGCTTATTCTGATGGAGGAAAACACTGACAGCATCCTTCATGATCACTGAAAGAACTGTTCTCCTTTCTCCTGCCCCACACTGATCTATCTGATCGGTGCAGTGCAGGGGAGAAAGTCACCAGGACTTGCACGGATGTTGCGCATCCTGTGTAGCTGAAAAAACTTCTGCAAGACTAGCCCTTGGACCTCTTTATGAAAAGAAGAACGACACTCCTGATATGTGAGGTGGCATGGATAGGGTCCCAATCAAACAAAGTTGTTGATTAGCCATTGAACCTTTCAGGTCATGTGATCAGTCACATTCCTGGAAGGAATTTCAAGATGTGGTAATGTATACGATGGATGAGTGTACATATATATATATATATATATAAGTGTTTGTGTGTGTGGAGCTGCATGAGTATATAAGAGAGCTGTTGGTGTATGGTATGTAAGAAAGCTGTGTACAAGTATGTAGCAAAACAGTGCGTGTATGTAACAGAGGTGTGAGTGCATACTTCAAAGCTGTAGAAAAGCTATATGTGTTAGAACTGTGTTTGTGTATGGAGGAGAGTTGTGTGTGTATTTCGGAAAATTGCGTGTGTGATAGTAGTAGAGTTGTGTGTATGCAGGAGAGATGTGTGTATGTAGGAAAGAGGGTGGAAACTTATCAATGCTATAGGACCTATGCAAGAACCTAACATGATCAAATTTGACTCATGACAATACAGCTTTAAAAAATGCATTGGCAGCAATTGTACCGATCATCTACTTTCAATGAATTATCAGCAAATTGGTGAAAGTACACCTATTAAAAAAAAATAACAGCCTCCTCCATATCCCCTCTAGCTGTCCTGTCCATCACCAAGATAGGTGCGTTTTCTGCCATTTTAGGTAGAAGTAATGTTCAACCAATTTGCTTCTAATTTAGACAAAGTAGTAGGAAAGTTTATCAAACAAACTCTACATATGAGCTCTATCTATTTTACAATACGTGTAATATGTATTCACAAAATGTCCATTTTCTATATGTGTGAACTTCACATCTTTTTTTTTTTTTAGTAAGTTTTAGTGCATGATGAGGTGGTGTTTACCTATAGGATCCACCATCTCTTGGACTGGGCACCATTGATGGTATTTATTGGGCCCCACGTTCTTAAGTAAATCTCAATATTGCTTCAAAAAGGTAGCTATGCATATACAGTTTACAGACAGAATGTTAACATATTAAGCAAGAGTGTGACAACTTATCAGTGCTAAATGTGCCATAAAAAAACCCAGCATGTAAAATTCTTAGCTTTGACAAGTGACAACATATCTGGCAAAATGCATTGTAAACCAAATGTAATTTTTAGCTGCAGTAAATTTTAGACAATCAAAATGATGTTAAAATGTGTGTGTTTCTTACAGTCTAGAGGCTGCTTATTCTGATGGAGGAAAACACTGACAGCATCCTTCATGATCACTGAAAGAACTGTTCTCCTTTCTCCTGCCCCACACTGATCTATCTGATCGGTGCAGTGCAGGGGAGAAAGTCACCAGGACTTGCACGGATGTTGCGCATCCTGTGTAGCTGAAAAAACTTCTGCAAGACTAGCCCTTGGACCTCTTTATGAAAAGAAGAACGACACTCCTGATATGTGAGGTGGCATGGATAGGGTCCCAATCAAACAAAGTTGTTGATTAGCCATTGAACCTTTCAGGTCATGTGATCAGTCACATTCCTGGAAGGAATTTCAAGATGTGGTAATGTATACGATGGATGAGTGTACATATATATATATATATATATATATAAGTGTTTGTGTGTGTGGAGCTGCATGAGTATATAAGAGAGCTGTTGGTGTATGGTATGTAAGAAAGCTGTGTACAAGTATGTAGCAAAACAGTGCGTGTATGTAACAGAGGTGTGAGTGCATACTTCAAAGCTGTAGAAAAGCTATATGTGTTAGAACTGTGTTTGTGTATGGAGGAGAGTTGTGTGTGTATTTCGGAAAATTGCGTGTGTGATAGTAGTAGAGTTGTGTGTATGCAGGAGAGATGTGTGTATGTAGGAAAGAGGGTGGAAACTTATCAATGCTATAGGACCTATGCAAGAACCTAACATGATCAAATTTGACTCATGACAATACAGCTTTAAAAAATGCATTGGCAGCAATTGTACCGATCATCTACTTTCAATGAATTATCAGCAAATTGGTGAAAGTACACCTATTAAAAAAAAATAACAGCCTCCTCCATATCCCCTCTAGCTGTCCTGTCCATCACCAAGATAGGTGCGTTTTCTGCCATTTTAGGTAGAAGTAATGTTCAACCAATTTGCTTCTAATTTAGACAAAGTAGTAGGAAAGTTTATCAAACAAACTCTACATATGAGCTCTATCTATTTTACAATACGTGTAATATGTATTCACAAAATGTCCATCTTCTATATGTGTGAACTTCACATCTTTTTTTTTTTTAGTAAGTTTTAGTGCATGATGAGGTGGTGTTTACCTATAGGATCCACCATCTCTTGGACTGGGCACCATTGATGGTATTTATTGGGCCCCACGTTCTTAAGTAAATCTCAATATTGCTTCAAAAAGGTAGCTATGCATATACAGTTTACAGACAGAATGTTAACATATTAAGCAAGAGTGTGACAACTTATCAGTGCTAAATGTGCCATAAAAAAACCCAGCATGTAAAATTCTTAGCTTTGACAAGTGACAACATATCTGGCAAAATGCATTGTAAACCAAATGTAATTTTTAGCTGCAGTAAATTTTAGACAATCAAAATGATGTTAAAATGTGTGTGTTTCTTACAGTCTAGAGGCTGCTTATTCTGATGGAGGAAAACACTGACAGCATCCTTCATGATCACTGAAAGAACTGTTCTCCTTTCTCCTGCCCCACACTGATCTATCTGATCGGTGCAGTGCAGGGGAGAAAGTCACCAGGACTTGCACGGATGTTGCGCATCCTGTGTAGCTGAAAAAACTTCTGCAAGACTAGCCCTTGGACCTCTTTATGAAAAGAAGAACGACACTCCTGATATGTGAGGTGGCATGGATAGGGTCCCAATCAAACAAAGTTGTTGATTAGCCATTGAACCTTTCAGGTCATGTGATCAGTCACATTCCTGGAAGGAATTTCAAGATGTGGTAATGTATACGATGGATGAGTGTACATATATATATATATATATATATATAAGTGTTTGTGTGTGTGGAGCTGCATGAGTATATAAGAGAGCTGTTGGTGTATGGTATGTAAGAAAGCTGTGTACAAGTATGTAGCAAAACAGTGCGTGTATGTAACAGAGGTGTGAGTGCATACTTCAAAGCTGTAGAAAAGCTATATGTGTTAGAACTGTGTTTGTGTATGGAGGAGAGTTGTGTGTGTATTTCGGAAAATTGCGTGTGTGATAGTAGTAGAGTTGTGTGTATGCAGGAGAGATGTGTGTATGTAGGAAAGAGGGTGGAAACTTATCAATGCTATAGGACCTATGCAAGAACCTAACATGATCAAACTCATGACAATACAGCTTTAAAAAATGCATTGGCAGCAATTGTACCGATCATCTACTTTCAATTAATTATCAGTAAATTGGTGAAAGTACACCTATTAAAAAAAAAATAACAGCCTCCTCCATATCCCCTCTAGCTGTCCTGTCCATCACCAAGATAGGTGCGTTTTCTGCCATTTTAGGTAGAAGTAATGTTCAACCAATTTGCTTCTAATTTAGACAAAGTAGTAGGAAAGTTTATCAAACAAACTCTACATATGAGCTCTATCTATTTTACAATACGTGTAATATGTATTCACAAAATGTCCATTTTCTATATGTGTGAACTTCACATCTTTTTTTTTTTTAGTAAGTTTTAGTGCATGATGAGGTGGTGTTTACCTATAGGATCCACCATCTCTTGGACTGGGCACCATTGATGGTATTTATTGGGCCCCACGTTCTTAAGTAAATCTCAATATTGCTTCAAAAAGGTAGCTATGCATATACAGTTTACAGACAGAATGTTAACATATTAAGCAAGAGTGTGACAACTTATCAGTGCTAAATGTGCCATAAAAAAACCCAGCATGTAAAATTCTTAGCTTTGACAAGTGACAACATATCTGGCAAAATGCATTGTAAACCAAATGTAATTTTTAGCTGCAGTAAATTTTAGACAATCAAAATGATGTTAAAATGTGTGTGTTTCTTACAGTCTAGAGGCTGCTTATTCTGATGGAGGAAAACACTGACAGCATCCTTCATGATCACTGAAAGAACTGTTCTCCTTTCTCCTGCCCCACACTGATCTATCTGATCGGTGCAGTGCAGGGGAGAAAGTCACCAGGACTTGCACGGATGTTGCGCATCCTGTGTAGCTGAAAAAACTTCTGCAAGACTAGCCCTTGGACCTCTTTATAAAAAGAAGAACGACACTCCTGATATGTGAGGTGGCATGGATAGGGTCCCAATCAAACAAAGTTGTTGATTAGCCATTGAACCTTTCAGGTCATGTGATCAGTCACATTCCTGGAAGGAATTTCAAGATGTGGTAATGTATACGATGGATGAGTGTACATATATATATATATATATATATATAAGTGTTTGTGTGTGTGGAGCTGCATGAGTATATAAGAGAGCTGTTGGTGTATGTAAGAAAGCTGTGTACAAGTATGTAGCAAAACAGTGCGTGTATGTAACAGAGGTGTGAGTGCATACTTCAAAGCTGTAGAAAAGCTATATGTGTTAGAACTGTGTTTGTGTATGGAGGAGAGTTGTGTGTGTATTTCGGAAAATTGCGTGTGTGATAGTAGTAGAGTTGTGTGTATGCAGGAGAGATGTGTGTATGTAGGAAAGAGGGTGGAAACTTATCAATGCTATAGGACCTATGCAAGAACCTAACATGATCAAATTTGACTCATGACAATACAGCTTTAAAAAATGCATTGGCAGCAATTGTACCGATCATCTACTTTCAATGAATTATCAGCAAATTGGTGAAAGTACACCTATTAAAAAAAAAATAACAGCCTCCTCCATATCCCCTCTAGCTGTCCTGTCCATCACCAAGATAGGTGCGTTTTCTGCCATTTTAGGTAGAAGTAATGTTCAACCAATTTGCTTCTAATTTAGACAAAGTAGTAGGAAAGTTTATCAAACAAACTCTACATATGAGCTCTATCTATTTTACAATACGTGTAATATGTATTCACAAAATGTCCATCTTCTATATGTGTGAACTTCACATCTTTTTTTTTTTTAGTAAGTTTTAGTGCATGATGAGGTGGTGTTTACCTATAGGATCCACCATCTCTTGGACTGGGCACCATTGATGGTATTTATTGGGCCCCACGTTCTTAAGTAAATCTCAATATTGCTTCAAAAAGGTAGCTATGCATATACAGTTTACAGACAGAATGTTAACATATTAAGCAAGAGTGTGACAACTTATCAGTGCTAAATGTGCCATAAAAAAACCCAGCATGTAAAATTCTTAGCTTTGACAAGTGACAACATATCTGGCAAAATGCATTGTAAACCAAATGTAATTTTTAGCTGCAGTAAATTTTAGACAATCAAAATGATGTTAAAATGTGTGTGTTTCTTACAGTCTAGAGGCTGCTTATTCTGATGGAGGAAAACACTGACAGCATCCTTCATGATCACTGAAAGAACTGTTCTCCTTTCTCCTGCCCCACACTGATCTATCTGATCGGTGCAGTGCAGGGGAGAAAGTCACCAGGACTTGCACGGATGTTGCGCATCCTGTGTAGCTGAAAAAACTTCTGCAAGACTAGCCCTTGGACCTCTTTATGAAAAGAAGAACGACACTCCTGATATGTGAGGTGGCATGGATAGGGTCCCAATCAAACAAAGTTGTTGATTAGCCATTGAACCTTTCAGGTCATGTGATCAGTCACATTCCTGGAAGGAATTTCAAGATGTGGTAATGTATACGATGGATGAGTGTACATATATATATATATATATATATAAGTGTTTGTGTGTGTGGAGCTGCATGAGTATATAAGAGAGCTGTTGGTGTATGGTATGTAAGAAAGCTGTGTACAAGTATGTAGCAAAACAGTGCGTGTATGTAACAGAGGTGTGAGTGCATACTTCAAAGCTGTAGAAAAGCTATATGTGTTAGAACTGTGTTTGTGTATGGAGGAGAGTTGTGTGTGTATTTCGGAAAATTGCGTGTGTGATAGTAGTAGAGTTGTGTGTATGCAGGAGAGATGTGTGTATGTAGGAAAGAGGGTGGAAACTTATCAATGCTATAGGACCTATGCAAGAACCTAACATGATCAAATTTGACTCATGACAATACAGCTTTAAAAAATGCATTGGCAGCAATTGTACCGATCATCTACTTTCAATGAATTATCAGCAAATTGGTGAAAGTACACCTATTAAAAAAAAAATAACAGCCTCCTCCATATCCCCTCTAGCTGTCCTGTCCATCACCAAGATAGGTGCGTTTTCTGCCATTTTAGGTAGAAGTAATGTTCAACCAATTTGCTTCTAATTTAGACAAAGTAGTAGGAAAGTTTATCAAACAAACTCTACATATGAGCTCTATCTATTTTACAATACGTGTAATATGTATTCACAAAATGTCCATTTTCTATATGTGTGAACTTCACATCTTTTTTTTTTTTTAGTAAGTTTTAGTGCATGATGAGGTGGTGTTTACCTATAGGATCCACCATCTCTTGGACTGGGCACCATTGATGGTATTTATTGGGCCCCACGTTCTTAAGTAAATCTCAATATTGCTTCAAAAAGGTAGCTATGCATATACAGTTTACAGACAGAATGTTAACATATTAAGCAAGAGTGTGACAACTTATCAGTGCTAAATGTGCCATAAAAAAACCCAGCATGTAAAATTCTTAGCTTTGACAAGTGACAACATATCTGGCAAAATGCATTGTAAACCAAATGTAATTTTTAGCTGCAGTAAATTTTAGACAATCAAAATGATGTTAAAATGTGTGTGTTTCTTACAGTCTAGAGGCTGCTTATTCTGATGGAGGAAAACACTGACAGCATCCTTCATGATCACTGAAAGAACTGTTCTCCTTTCTCCTGCCCCACACTGATCTATCTGATCGGTGCAGTGCAGGGGAGAAAGTCACCAGGACTTGCACGGATGTTGCGCATCCTGTGTAGCTGAAAAAACTTCTGCAAGACTAGCCCTTGGACCTCTTTATGAAAAGAAGAACGACACTCCTGATATGTGAGGTGGCATGGATAGGGTCCCAATCAAACAAAGTTGTTGATTAGCCATTGAACCTTTCAGGTCATGTGATCAGTCACATTCCTGGAAGGAATTTCAAGATGTGGTAATGTATACGATGGATGAGTGTACATATATATATATATATATATATAAGTGTTTGTGTGTGTGGAGCTGCATGAGTATATAAGAGAGCTGTTGGTGTATGGTATGTAAGAAAGCTGTGTACAAGTATGTAGCAAAACAGTGCGTGTATGTAACAGAGGTGTGAGTGCATACTTCAAAGCTGTAGAAAAGCTATATGTGTTAGAACTGTGTTTGTGTATGGAGGAGAGTTGTGTGTGTATTTCGGAAAATTGCGTGTGTGATAGTAGTAGAGTTGTGTGTATGCAGGAGAGATGTGTGTATGTAGGAAAGAGGGTGGAAACTTATCAATGCTATAGGACCTATGCAAGAACCTAACATGATCAAATTTGACTCATGACAATACAGCTTTAAAAAATGCATTGGCAGCAATTGTACCGATCATCTACTTTCAATGAATTATCAGCAAATTGGTGAAAGTACACCTATTAAAAAAAAATAACAGCCTCCTCCATATCCCCTCTAGCTGTCCTGTCCATCACCAAGATAGGTGCGTTTTCTGCCATTTTAGGTAGAAGTAATGTTCAACCAATTTGCTTCTAATTTAGACAAAGTAGTAGGAAAGTTTATCAAACAAACTCTACATATGAGCTCTATCTATTTTACAATACGTGTAATATGTATTCACAAAATGTCCATCTTCTATATGTGTGAACTTCACATCTTTTTTTTTTTTAGTAAGTTTTAGTGCATGATGAGGTGGTGTTTACCTATAGGATCCACCATCTCTTGGACTGGGCACCATTGATGGTATTTATTGGGCCCCACGTTCTTAAGTAAATCTCAATATTGCTTCAAAAAGGTAGCTATGCATATACAGTTTACAGACAGAATGTTAACATATTAAGCAAGAGTGTGACAACTTATCAGTGCTAAATGTGCCATAAAAAAACCCAGCATGTAAAATTCTTAGCTTTGACAAGTGACAACATATCTGGCAAAATGCATTGTAAACCAAATGTAATTTTTAGCTGCAGTAAATTTTAGACAATCAAAATGATGTTAAAATGTGTGTGTTTCTTACAGTCTAGAGGCTGCTTATTCTGATGGAGGAAAACACTGACAGCATCCTTCATGATCACTGAAAGAACTGTTCTCCTTTCTCCTGCCCCACACTGATCTATCTGATCGGTGCAGTGCAGGGGAGAAAGTCACCAGGACTTGCACGGATGTTGCGCATCCTGTGTAGCTGAAAAAACTTCTGCAAGACTAGCCCTTGGACCTCTTTATGAAAAGAAGAACGACACTCCTGATATGTGAGGTGGCATGGATAGGGTCCCAATCAAACAAAGTTGTTGATTAGCCATTGAACCTTTCAGGTCATGTGATCAGTCACATTCCTGGAAGGAATTTCAAGATGTGGTAATGTATACGATGGATGAGTGTACATATATATATATATATATATATAAGTGTTTGTGTGTGTGGAGCTGCATGAGTATATAAGAGAGCTGTTGGTGTATGGTATGTAAGAAAGCTGTGTACAAGTATGTAGCAAAACAGTGCGTGTATGTAACAGAGGTGTGAGTGCATACTTCAAAGCTGTAGAAAAGCTATATGTGTTAGAACTGTGTTTGTGTATGGAGGAGAGTTGTGTGTGTATTTCGGAAAATTGCGTGTGTGATAGTAGTAGAGTTGTGTGTATGCAGGAGAGATGTGTGTATGTAGGAAAGAGGGTGGAAACTTATCAATGCTATAGGACCTATGCAAGAACCTAACATGATCAAACTCATGACAATACAGCTTTAAAAAATGCATTGGCAGCAATTGTACCGATCATCTACTTTCAATTAATTATCAGTAAATTGGTGAAAGTACACCTATTAAAAAAAAAATAACAGCCTCCTCCATATCCCCTCTAGCTGTCCTGTCCATCACCAAGATAGGTGCGTTTTCTGCCATTTTAGGTAGAAGTAATGTTCAACCAATTTGCTTCTAATTTAGACAAAGTAGTAGGAAAGTTTATCAAACAAACTCTACATATGAGCTCTATCTATTTTACAATACGTGTAATATGTATTCACAAAATGTCCATTTTCTATATGTGTGAACTTCACATCTTTTTTTTTTTTTAGTAAGTTTTAGTGCATGATGAGGTGGTGTTTACCTATAGGATCCACCATCTCTTGGACTGGGCACCATTGATGGTATTTATTGGGCCCCACGTTCTTAAGTAAATCTCAATATTGCTTCAAAAAGGTAGCTATGCATATACAGTTTACAGACAGAATGTTAACATATTAAGCAAGAGTGTGACAACTTATCAGTGCTAAATGTGCCATAAAAAAACCCAGCATGTAAAATTCTTAGCTTTGACAAGTGACAACATATCTGGCAAAATGCATTGTAAACCAAATGTAATTTTTAGCTGCAGTAAATTTTAGACAATCAAAATGATGTTAAAATGTGTGTGTTTCTTACAGTCTAGAGGCTGCTTATTCTGATGGAGGAAAACACTGACAGCATCCTTCATGATCACTGAAAGAACTGTTCTCCTTTCTCCTGCCCCACACTGATCTATCTGATCGGTGCAGTGCAGGGGAGAAAGTCACCAGGACTTGCACGGATGTTGCGCATCCTGTGTAGCTGAAAAAACTTCTGCAAGACTAGCCCTTGGACCTCTTTATGAAAAGAAGAACGACACTCCTGATATGTGAGGTGGCATGGATAGGGTCCCAATCAAACAAAGTTGTTGATTAGCCATTGAACCTTTCAGGTCATGTGATCAGTCACATTCCTGGAAGGAATTTCAAGATGTGGTAATGTATACGATGGATGAGTGTACATATATATATATATATATATATAAGTGTTTGTGTGTGTGGAGCTGCATGAGTATATAAGAGAGCTGTTGGTGTATGGTATGTAAGAAAGCTGTGTACAAGTATGTAGCAAAACAGTGCGTGTATGTAACAGAGGTGTGAGTGCATACTTCAAAGCTGTAGAAAAGCTATATGTGTTAGAACTGTGTTTGTGTATGGAGGAGAGTTGTGTGTGTATTTCGGAAAATTGCGTGTGTGATAGTAGTAGAGTTGTGTGTATGCAGGAGAGATGTGTGTATGTAGGAAAGAGGGTGGAAACTTATCAATGCTATAGGACCTATGCAAGAACCTAACATGATCAAATTTGACTCATGACAATACAGCTTTAAAAAATGCATTGGCAGCAATTGTACCGATCATCTACTTTCAATGAATTATCAGCAAATTGGTGAAAGTACACCTATTAAAAAAAAATAACAGCCTCCTCCATATCCCCTCTAGCTGTCCTGTCCATCACCAAGATAGGTGCGTTTTCTGCCATTTTAGGTAGAAGTAATGTTCAACCAATTTGCTTCTAATTTAGACAAAGTAGTAGGAAAGTTTATCAAACAAACTCTACATATGAGCTCTATCTATTTTACAATACGTGTAATATGTATTCACAAAATGTCCATCTTCTATATGTGTGAACTTCACATCTTTTTTTTTTTTAGTAAGTTTTAGTGCATGATGAGGTGGTGTTTACCTATAGGATCCACCATCTCTTGGACTGGGCACCATTGATGGTATTTATTGGGCCCCACGTTCTTAAGTAAATCTCAATATTGCTTCAAAAAGGTAGCTATGCATATACAGTTTACAGACAGAATGTTAACATATTAAGCAAGAGTGTGACAACTTATCAGTGCTAAATGTGCCATAAAAAAACCCAGCATGTAAAATTCTTAGCTTTGACAAGTGACAACATATCTGGCAAAATGCATTGTAAACCAAATGTAATTTTTAGCTGCAGTAAATTTTAGACAATCAAAATGATGTTAAAATGTGTGTGTTTCTTACAGTCTAGAGGCTGCTTATTCTGATGGAGGAAAACACTGACAGCATCCTTCATGATCACTGAAAGAACTGTTCTCCTTTCTCCTGCCCCACACTGATCTATCTGATCGGTGCAGTGCAGGGGAGAAAGTCACCAGGACTTGCACGGATGTTGCGCATCCTGTGTAGCTGAAAAAACTTCTGCAAGACTAGCCCTTGGACCTCTTTATGAAAAGAAGAACGACACTCCTGATATGTGAGGTGGCATGGATAGGGTCCCAATCAAACAAAGTTGTTGATTAGCCATTGAACCTTTCAGGTCATGTGATCAGTCACATTCCTGGAAGGAATTTCAAGATGTGGTAATGTATACGATGGATGAGTGTACATATATATATATATATATATATAAGTGTTTGTGTGTGTGGAGCTGCATGAGTATATAAGAGAGCTGTTGGTGTATGGTATGTAAGAAAGCTGTGTACAAGTATGTAGCAAAACAGTGCGTGTATGTAACAGAGGTGTGAGTGCATACTTCAAAGCTGTAGAAAAGCTATATGTGTTAGAACTGTGTTTGTGTATGGAGGAGAGTTGTGTGTGTATTTCGGAAAATTGCGTGTGTGATAGTAGTAGAGTTGTGTGTATGCAGGAGAGATGTGTGTATGTAGGAAAGAGGGTGGAAACTTATCAATGCTATAGGACCTATGCAAGAACCTAACATGATCAAACTCATGACAATACAGCTTTAAAAAATGCATTGGCAGCAATTGTACCGATCATCTACTTTCAATTAATTATCAGTAAATTGGTGAAAGTACACCTATTAAAAAAAAAATAACAGCCTCCTCCATATCCCCTCTAGCTGTCCTGTCCATCACCAAGATAGGTGCGTTTTCTGCCATTTTAGGTAGAAGTAATGTTCAACCAATTTGCTTCTAATTTAGACAAAGTAGTAGGAAAGTTTATCAAACAAACTCTACATATGAGCTCTATCTATTTTACAATACGTGTAATATGTATTCACAAAATGTCCATTTTCTATATGTGTGAACTTCACATCTTTTTTTTTTTTAGTAAGTTTTAGTGCATGATGAGGTGGTGTTTACCTATAGGATCCACCATCTCTTGGACTGGGCACCATTGATGGTATTTATTGGGCCCCACGTTCTTAAGTAAATCTCAATATTGCTTCAAAAAGGTAGCTATGCATATACAGTTTACAGACAGAATGTTAACATATTAAGCAAGAGTGTGACAACTTATCAGTGCTAAATGTGCCATAAAAAAACCCAGCATGTAAAATTCTTAGCTTTGACAAGTGACAACATATCTGGCAAAATGCATTGTAAACCAAATGTAATTTTTAGCTGCAGTAAATTTTAGACAATCAAAATGATGTTAAAATGTGTGTGTTTCTTACAGTCTAGAGGCTGCTTATTCTGATGGAGGAAAACACTGACAGCATCCTTCATGATCACTGAAAGAACTGTTCTCCTTTCTCCTGCCCCACACTGATCTATCTGATCGGTGCAGTGCAGGGGAGAAAGTCACCAGGACTTGCACGGATGTTGCGCATCCTGTGTAGCTGAAAAAACTTCTGCAAGACTAGCCCTTGGACCTCTTTATAAAAAGAAGAACGACACTCCTGATATGTGAGGTGGCATGGATAGGGTCCCAATCAAACAAAGTTGTTGATTAGCCATTGAACCTTTCAGGTCATGTGATCAGTCACATTCCTGGAAGGAATTTCAAGATGTGGTAATGTATACGATGGATGAGTGTACATATATATATATATATATATATAAGTGTTTGTGTGTGTGGAGCTGCATGAGTATATAAGAGAGCTGTTGGTGTATGGTATGTAAGAAAGCTGTGTACAAGTATGTAGCAAAACAGTGCGTGTATGTAACAGAGGTGTGAGTGCATACTTCAAAGCTGTAGAAAAGCTATATGTGTTAGAACTGTGTTTGTGTATGGAGGAGAGTTGTGTGTGTATTTCGGAAAATTGCGTGTGTGATAGTAGTAGAGTTGTGTGTATGCAGGAGAGATGTGTGTATGTAGGAAAGAGGGTGGAAACTTATCAATGCTATAGGACCTATGCAAGAACCTAACATGATCAAATTTGACTCATGACAATACAGCTTTAAAAAATGCATTGGCAGCAATTGTACCGATCATCTACTTTCAATGAATTATCAGCAAATTGGTGAAAGTACACCTATTAAAAAAAAATAACAGCCTCCTCCATATCCCCTCTAGCTGTCCTGTCCATCACCAAGATAGGTGCGTTTTCTGCCATTTTAGGTAGAAGTAATGTTCAACCAATTTGCTTCTAATTTAGACAAAGTAGTAGGAAAGTTTATCAAACAAACTCTACATATGAGCTCTATCTATTTTACAATACGTGTAATATGTATTCACAAAATGTCCATCTTCTATATGTGTGAACTTCACATCTTTTTTTTTTTTAGTAAGTTTTAGTGCATGATGAGGTGGTGTTTACCTATAGGATCCACCATCTCTTGGACTGGGCACCATTGATGGTATTTATTGGGCCCCACGTTCTTAAGTAAATCTCAATATTGCTTCAAAAAGGTAGCTATGCATATACAGTTTACAGACAGAATGTTAACATATTAAGCAAGAGTGTGACAACTTATCAGTGCTAAATGTGCCATAAAAAAACCCAGCATGTAAAATTCTTAGCTTTGACAAGTGACAACATATCTGGCAAAATGCATTGTAAACCAAATGTAATTTTTAGCTGCAGTAAATTTTAGACAATCAAAATGATGTTAAAATGTGTGTGTTTCTTACAGTCTAGAGGCTGCTTATTCTGATGGAGGAAAACACTGACAGCATCCTTCATGATCACTGAAAGAACTGTTCTCCTTTCTCCTGCCCCACACTGATCTATCTGATCGGTGCAGTGCAGGGGAGAAAGTCACCAGGACTTGCACGGATGTTGCGCATCCTGTGTAGCTGAAAAAACTTCTGCAAGACTAGCCCTTGGACCTCTTTATGAAAAGAAGAACGACACTCCTGATATGTGAGGTGGCATGGATAGGGTCCCAATCAAACAAAGTTGTTGATTAGCCATTGAACCTTTCAGGTCATGTGATCAGTCACATTCCTGGAAGGAATTTCAAGATGTGGTAATGTATACGATGGATGAGTGTACATATATATATATATATATATATAAGTGTTTGTGTGTGTGGAGCTGCATGAGTATATAAGAGAGCTGTTGGTGTATGGTATGTAAGAAAGCTGTGTACAAGTATGTAGCAAAACAGTGCGTGTATGTAACAGAGGTGTGAGTGCATACTTCAAAGCTGTAGAAAAGCTATATGTGTTAGAACTGTGTTTGTGTATGGAGGAGAGTTGTGTGTGTATTTCGGAAAATTGCGTGTGTGATAGTAGTAGAGTTGTGTGTATGCAGGAGAGATGTGTGTATGTAGGAAAGAGGGTGGAAACTTATCAATGCTATAGGACCTATGCAAGAACCTAACATGATCAAACTCATGACAATACAGCTTTAAAAAATGCATTGGCAGCAATTGTACCGATCATCTACTTTCAATTAATTATCAGTAAATTGGTGAAAGTACACCTATTAAAAAAAAAATAACAGCCTCCTCCATATCCCCTCTAGCTGTCCTGTCCATCACCAAGATAGGTGCGTTTTCTGCCATTTTAGGTAGAAGTAATGTTCAACCAATTTGCTTCTAATTTAGACAAAGTAGTAGGAAAGTTTATCAAACAAACTCTACATATGAGCTCTATCTATTTTACAATACGTGTAATATGTATTCACAAAATGTCCATTTTCTATATGTGTGAACTTCACATCTTTTTTTTTTTTAGTAAGTTTTAGTGCATGATGAGGTGGTGTTTACCTATAGGATCCACCATCTCTTGGACTGGGCACCATTGATGGTATTTATTGGGCCCCACGTTCTTAAGTAAATCTCAATATTGCTTCAAAAAGGTAGCTATGCATATACAGTTTACAGACAGAATGTTAACATATTAAGCAAGAGTGTGACAACTTATCAGTGCTAAATGTGCCATAAAAAAACCCAGCATGTAAAATTCTTAGCTTTGACAAGTGACAACATATCTGGCAAAATGCATTGTAAACCAAATGTAATTTTTAGCTGCAGTAAATTTTAGACAATCAAAATGATGTTAAAATGTGTGTGTTTCTTACAGTCTAGAGGCTGCTTATTCTGATGGAGGAAAACACTGACAGCATCCTTCATGATCACTGAAAGAACTGTTCTCCTTTCTCCTGCCCCACACTGATCTATCTGATCGGTGCAGTGCAGGGGAGAAAGTCACCAGGACTTGCACGGATGTTGCGCATCCTGTGTAGCTGAAAAAACTTCTGCAAGACTAGCCCTTGGACCTCTTTATAAAAAGAAGAACGACACTCCTGATATGTGAGGTGGCATGGATAGGGTCCCAATCAAACAAAGTTGTTGATTAGCCATTGAACCTTTCAGGTCATGTGATCAGTCACATTCCTGGAAGGAATTTCAAGATGTGGTAATGTATACGATGGATGAGTGTACATATATATATATATATATATATATATATATATATATATATATAAGTGTTTGTGTGTGTGGAGCTGCATGAGTATATAAGAGAGCTGTTGGTGTATGTAAGAAAGCTGTGTACAAGTATGTAGCAAAACAGTGCGTGTATGTAACAGAGGTGTGAGTGCATACTTCAAAGCTGTAGAAAAGCTATATGTGTTAGAACTGTGTTTGTGTATGGAGGAGAGTTGTGTGTGTATTTCGGAAAATTGCGTGTGTGATAGTAGTAGAGTTGTGTGTATGCAGGAGAGATGTGTGTATGTAGGAAAGAGGGTGGAAACTTATCAATGCTATAGGACCTATGCAAGAACCTAACATGATCAAATTTGACTCATGACAATACAGCTTTAAAAAATGCATTGGCAGCAATTGTACCGATCATCTACTTTCAATGAATTATCAGCAAATTGGTGAAAGTACACCTATTAAAAAAAAAATAACAGCCTCCTCCATATCCCCTCTAGCTGTCCTGTCCATCACCAAGATAGGTGCGTTTTCTGCCATTTTAGGTAGAAGTAATGTTCAACCAATTTGCTTCTAATTTAGACAAAGTAGTAGGAAAGTTTATCAAACAAACTCTACATATGAGCTCTATCTATTTTACAATACGTGTAATATGTATTCACAAAATGTCCATTTTCTATATGTGTGAACTTCACATCTTTTTTTTTTTTTAGTAAGTTTTAGTGCATGATGAGGTGGTGTTTACCTATAGGATCCACCATCTCTTGGACTGGGCACCATTGATGGTATTTATTGGGCCCCACGTTCTTAAGTAAATCTCAATATTGCTTCAAAAAGGTAGCTATGCATATACAGTTTACAGACAGAATGTTAACATATTAAGCAAGAGTGTGACAACTTATCAGTGCTAAATGTGCCATAAAAAAACCCAGCATGTAAAATTCTTAGCTTTGACAAGTGACAACATATCTGGCAAAATGCATTGTAAACCAAATGTAATTTTTAGCTGCAGTAAATTTTAGACAATCAAAATGATGTTAAAATGTGTGTGTTTCTTACAGTCTAGAGGCTGCTTATTCTGATGGAGGAAAACACTGACAGCATCCTTCATGATCACTGAAAGAACTGTTCTCCTTTCTCCTGCCCCACACTGATCTATCTGATCGGTGCAGTGCAGGGGAGAAAGTCACCAGGACTTGCACGGATGTTGCGCATCCTGTGTAGCTGAAAAAACTTCTGCAAGACTAGCCCTTGGACCTCTTTATGAAAAGAAGAACGACACTCCTGATATGTGAGGTGGCATGGATAGGGTCCCAATCAAACAAAGTTGTTGATTAGCCATTGAACCTTTCAGGTCATGTGATCAGTCACATTCCTGGAAGGAATTTCAAGATGTGGTAATGTATACGATGGATGAGTGTACATATATATATATATATATATATATAAGTGTTTGTGTGTGTGGAGCTGCATGAGTATATAAGAGAGCTGTTGGTGTATGTAAGAAAGCTGTGTACAAGTATGTAGCAAAACAGTGCGTGTATGTAACAGAGGTGTGAGTGCATACTTCAAAGCTGTAGAAAAGCTATATGTGTTAGAACTGTGTTTGTGTATGGAGGAGAGTTGTGTGTGTATTTCGGAAAATTGCGTGTGTGATAGTAGTAGAGTTGTATGTATGCAGGAGAGATGTGTGTATGTAGGAAAGAGGGTGGAAACTTATCAATGCTATAGGACCTATGCAAGAACCTAACATGATCAAACTCATGACAATACAGCTTTAAAAAATGCATTGGCAGCAATTGTACCGATCATCTACTTTCAATGAATTATCAGCAAATTGGTGAAAGTACACCTATTAAAAAAAAAATAACAGCCTCCTCCATATCCCCTCTAGCTGTCCTGTCCATCACCAAGATAGGTGCGTTTTCTGCCATTTTAGGTAGAAGTAATGTTCAACCAATTTGCTTCTAATTTAGACAAAGTAGTAGGAAAGTTTATCAAACAAACTCTACATATGAGCTCTATCTATTTTACAAGACGTGTAATATGTATTCACAAAATGTCCATTTTCTATATGTGTGAACTTCACATCTTTTTTTTTTTTAGTAAGTTTTAGTGCATGATGAGGTGGTGTTTACCTATAGGATCCACCATCTCTTGGACTGGGCACCATTGATGGTATTTATTGGGCCCCACGTTCTTAAGTAAATCTCAATATTGCTTCAAAAAGGTAGCTATGCATATACAGTTTACAGACAGAATGTTAACATATTAAGCAAGAGTGTGACAACTTATCAGTGCTAAATGTGCCATAAAAAACCCAGCATGTAAAATTCTTAGCTTTGACAAGTGACAACATATCTGGCAAAATGCATTGTAAACCAAATGTAATTTTTAGCTGCAGTAAATTTTAGACAATCAAAATGATGTTAAAATGTGTGTGTTTCTTACAGTCTAGAGGCTGCTTATTCTGATGGAGGAAAACACTGACAGCATCCTTCATGATCACTGAAAGAACTGTTCTCCTTTCTCCTGCCCCACACTGATCTATCTGATCGGTGCAGTGCAGGGGAGAAAGTCACCAGGACTTGCACGGATGTTGCGCATCCTGTGTAGCTGAAAAAACTTCTGCAAGACTAGCCCTTGGACCTCTTTATGAAAAGAAGAACGACACTCCTGATATGTGAGGTGGCATGGATAGGGTCCCAATCAAACAAAGTTGTTGATTAGCCATTGAACCTTTCAGGTCATGTGATCAGTCACATTCCTGGAAGGAATTTCAAGATGTGGTAATGTATACGATGGATGAGTGTACATACATATATATAAGTGTTTGTGTGTGTGGAGCTGCATGAGTATATAAGAGAGCTGTTGGTGTATGTAAGAAAGCTGTGTACAAGTATGTAGCAAAACAGTGCGTGTATGTAACAGAGGTGTGAGTGCATACTTCAAAGCTGTAGAAAAGCTATATGTGTTAGAACTGTGTTTGTGTATGGAGGAGAGTTGTGTGTGTATTTCGGAAAATTGCGTGTGTGATAGTAGTAGAGTTGTGTGTATGCAGGAGAGATGTGTGTATGTAGGAAAGAGGGTGGAAACTTATCAATGCTATAGGACCTATGCAAGAACCTAACATGATCAAATTTGACTCATGACAATACAGCTTTAAAAAATGCATTGGCAGCAATTGTACCGATCATCTACTTTCAATGAATTATCAGCAAATTGGTGAAAGTACACCTATTAAAAAAAAAATAACAGCCTCCTCCATATCCCCTCTAGCTGTCCTGTCCATCACCAAGATAGGTGCGTTTTCTGCCATTTTAGGTAGAAGTAATGTTCAACCAATTTGCTTCTAATTTAGACAAAGTAGTAGGAAAGTTTATCAAACAAACTCTACATATGAGCTCTATCTATTTTACAATACGTGTAATATGTATTCACAAAATGTCCATTTTCTATATGTGTGAACTTCACATCTTTTTTTTTTTTTAGTAAGTTTTAGTGCATGATGAGGTGGTGTTTACCTATAGGATCCACCATCTCTTGGACTGGGCACCATTGATGGTATTTATTGGGCCCCACGTTCTTAAGTAAATCTCAATATTGCTTCAAAAAGGTAGCTATGCATATACAGTTTACAGACAGAATGTTAACATATTAAGCAAGAGTGTGACAACTTATCAGTGCTAAATGTGCCATAAAAAAACCCAGCATGTAAAATTCTTAGCTTTGACAAGTGACAACATATCTGGCAAAATGCATTGTAAACCAAATGTAATTTTTAGCTGCAGTAAATTTTAGACAATCAAAATGATGTTAAAATGTGTGTGTTTCTTACAGTCTAGAGGCTGCTTATTCTGATGGAGGAAAACACTGACAGCATCCTTCATGATCACTGAAAGAACTGTTCTCCTTTCTCCTGCCCCACACTGATCTATCTGATCGCTGCAGTGCAGGGGAGAAAGTCACCAGGACTTGCACGGATGTTGCGCATCCTGTGTAGCTGAAAAAACTTCTGCAAGACTAGCCCTTGGACCTCTTTATAAAAAGAAGAACGACACTCCTGATATGTGAGGTGGCATGGATAGGGTCCCAATCAAACAAAGTTGTTGATTAGCCATTGAACCTTTCAGGTCATGTGATCAGTCACATTCCTGGAAGGAATTTCAAGATGTGGTAATGTATACGATGGATGAGTGTACATATATATATATATATATAAGTGTTTGTGTGTGTGGAGCTGCATGAGTATATAAGAGAGCTGTTGGTGTATGGTATGTAAGAAAGCTGTGTACAAGTATGTAGCAAAACAGTGCGTGTATGTAACAGAGGTGTGAGTGCATACTTCAAAGCTGTAGAAAAGCTATATGTGTTAGAACTGTGTTTGTGTATGGAGGAGAGTTGTGTGTGTATTTTGGAAAATTGCGTGTGTGATAGTAGTAGAGTTGTGTGTATGCAGGAGAGATGTGTGTATGTAGGAAAGAGGGTGGAAACTTATCAATGCTATAGGACCTATGCAAGAACCTAACATGATCAAATTTGACTCATGACAATACAGCTTTAAAAAATGCATTGGCAGCAATTGTACCGATCATCTACTTTCAATGAATTATCAGCAAATTGGTGAAAGTACACCTATTAAAAAAAAAATAACAGCCTCCTCCATATCCCCTCTAGCTGTCCTGTCCATCACCAAGATAGGTGCGTTTTCTGCCATTTTAGGTAGAAGTAATGTTCAACCAATTTGCTTCTAATTTAGACAAAGTAGTAGGAAAGTTTATCAAACAAACTCTACATATGAGCTCTATCTATTTTACAATACGTGTAATATGTATTCACAAAATGTCCATTTTCTATATGTGTGAACTTCACATCTTTTTTTTTTTTAGTAAGTTTTAGTGCATGATGAGGTGGTGTTTACCTATAGGATCCACCATCTCTTGGACTGGGCACCATTGATGGTATTTATTGGGCCCCACGTTCTTAAGTAAATCTCAATATTGCTTCAAAAAGGTAGCTATGCATATACAGTTTACAGACAGAATGTTAACATATTAAGCAAGAGTGTGACAACTTATCAGTGCTAAATGTGCCATAAAAAAACCCAGCATGTAAAATTCTTAGCTTTGACAAGTGACAACATATCTGGCAAAATGCATTGTAAACAAATGTAATTTTTAGCTGCAGTAAATTTTAGACAATCAAAATGATGTTAAAATGTGTGTGTTTCTTACAGTCTAGAGGCTGCTTATTCTGATGGAGGAAAACACTGACAGCATCCTTCATGATCACTGAAAGAACTGTTCTCCTTTCTCCTGCCCCACACTGATCTATCTGATCGGTGCAGTGCAGGGGAGAAAGTCACCAGGACTTGCACGGATGTTGCGCATCCTGTGTAGCTGAAAAAACTTCTGCAAGACTAGCCCTTGGACCTCTTTATGAAAAGAAGAACGACACTCCTGATATGTGAGGTGGCATGGATAGGGTCCCAATCAAACAAAGTTGTTGATTAGCCATTGAACCTTTCAGGTCATGTGATCAGTCACATTCCTGGAAGGAATTTCAAGATGTGGTAATGTATACGATGGATGAGTGTACATATATATATATATATATAAGTGTTTGTGTGTGTGGAGCTGCATGAGTATATAAGAGAGCTGTTGGTGTATGTAAGAAAGCTGTGTACAAGTATGTAGCAAAACAGTGCGTGTATGTAACAGAGGTGTGAGTGCATACTTCAAAGCTGTAGAAAAGCTATATGTGTTAGAACTGTGTTTGTGTATGGAGGAGAGTTGTGTGTGTATTTCGGAAAATTGCGTGTGTGATAGTAGTAGAGTTGTGTGTATGCAGGAGAGATGTGTGTATGTAGGAAAGAGGGTGGAAACTTATCAATGCTATAGGACCTATGCAAGAACCTAACATGATCAAATTTGACTCATGACAATACAGCTTTAAAAAATGCATTGGCAGCAATTGTACCGATCATCTACTTTCAATGAATTATCAGCAAATTGGTGAAAGTACACCTATTAAAAAAAAAATAACAGCCTCCTCCATATCCCCTCTAGCTGTCCTGTCCATCACCAAGATAGGTGCGTTTTCTGCCATTTTAGGTAGAAGTAATGTTCAACCAATTTGCTTCTAATTTAGACAAAGTAGTAGGAAAGTTTATCAAACAAACTCTACATATGAGCTCTATCTATTTTACAAGACGTGTAATATGTATTCACAAAATGTCCATTTTCTATATGTGTGAACTTCACATCTTTTTTTTTTTTAGTAAGTTTTAGTGCATGATGAGGTGGTGTTTACCTATAGGATCCACCATCTCTTGGACTGGGCACCATTGATGGTATTTATTGGGCCCCACGTTCTTAAGTAAATCTCAATATTGCTTCAAAAAGGTAGCTATGCATATACAGTTTACAGACAGAATGTTAACATATTAAGCAAGAGTGTGACAACTTATCAGTGCTAAATGTGCCATAAAAAAACCCAGCATGTAAAATTCTTAGCTTTGACAAGTGACAACATATCTGGCAAAATGCATTGTAAACCAAATGTAATTTTTAGCTGCAGTAAATTTTAGACAATCAAAATGATGTTAAAATGTGTGTGTTTCTTACAGTCTAGAGGCTGCTTATTCTGATGGAGGAAAACACTGACAGCATCCTTCATGATCACTGAAAGAACTGTTCTCCTTTCTCCTGCCCCACACTGATCTATCTGATCGGTGCAGTGCAGGGGAGAAAGTCACCAGGACTTGCACGGATGTTGCGCATCCTGTGTAGCTGAAAAAACTTCTGCAAGACTAGCCCTTGGACCTCTTTATGAAAAGAAGAACGACACTCCTGATATGTGAGGTGGCATGGATAGGGTCCCAATCAAACAAAGTTGTTGATTAGCCATTGAACCTTTCAGGTCATGTGATCAGTCACATTCCTGGAAGGAATTTCAAGATGTGGTAATGTATACGATGGATGAGTGTACATATATATATATAAGTGTTTGTGTGTGTGGAGCTGCATGAGTATATAAGAGAGCTGTTGGTGTATGTAAGAAAGCTGTGTACAAGTATGTAGCAAAACAGTGCGTGTATGTAACAGAGGTGTGAGTGCATACTTCAAAGCTGTAGAAAAGCTATATGTGTTAGAACTGTGTTTGTGTATGGAGGAGAGTTGTGTGTGTATTTCGGAAAATTGCGTGTGTGATAGTAGTAGAGTTGTGTGTATGCAGGAGAGATGTGTGTATGTAGGAAAGAGGGTGGAAACTTATCAATGCTATAGGACCTATGCAAGAACCTAACATGATCAAATTTGACTCATGACAATACAGCTTTAAAAAATGCATTGGCAGCAATTGTACCGATCATCTACTTTCAATGAATTATCAGCAAATTGGTGAAAGTACACCTATTAAAAAAAAAATAACAGCCTCCTCCATATCCCCTCTAGCTGTCCTGTCCATCACCAAGATAGGTGCGTTTTCTGCCATTTTAGGTAGAAGTAATGTTCAACCAATTTGCTTCTAATTTAGACAAAGTAGTAGGAAAGTTTATCAAACAAACTCTACATATGAGCTCTATCTATTTTACAAGACGTGTAATATGTATTCACAAAATGTCCATTTTCTATATGTGTGAACTTCACATCTTTTTTTTTTTTAGTAAGTTTTAGTGCATGATGAGGTGGTGTTTACCTATAGGATCCACCATCTCTTGGACTGGGCACCATTGATGGTATTTATTGGGCCCCACGTTCTTAAGTAAATCTCAATATTGCTTCAAAAAGGTAGCTATGCATATACAGTTTACAGACAGAATGTTAACATATTAAGCAAGAGTGTGACAACTTATCAGTGCTAAATGTGCCATAAAAAAACCCAGCATGTAAAATTCTTAGCTTTGACAAGTGACAACATATCTGGCAAAATGCATTGTAAACCAAATGTAATTTTTAGCTGCAGTAAATTTTAGACAATCAAAATGATGTTAAAATGTGTGTGTTTCTTACAGTCTAGAGGCTGCTTATTCTGATGGAGGAAAACACTGACAGCATCCTTCATGATCACTGAAAGAACTGTTCTCCTTTCTCCTGCCCCACACTGATCTATCTGATCGGTGCAGTGCAGGGGAGAAAGTCACCAGGACTTGCACGGATGTTGCGCATCCTGTGTAGCTGAAAAAACTTCTGCAAGACTAGCCCTTGGACCTCTTTATGAAAAGAAGAACGACACTCCTGATATGTGAGGTGGCATGGATAGGGTCCCAATCAAACAAAGTTGTTGATTAGCCATTGAACCTTTCAGGTCATGTGATCAGTCACATTCCTGGAAGGAATTTCAAGATGTGGTAATGTATACGATGGATGAGTGTACATATATATATATAAGTGTTTGTGTGTGTGGAGCTGCATGAGTATATAAGAGAGCTGTTGGTGTATGTAAGAAAGCTGTGTACAAGTATGTAGCAAAACAGTGCGTGTATGTAACAGAGGTGTGAGTGCATACTTCAAAGCTGTAGAAAAGCTATATGTGTTAGAACTGTGTTTGTGTATGGAGGAGAGTTGTGTGTGTATTTCGGAAAATTGCGTGTGTGATAGTAGTAGAGTTGTGTGTATGCAGGAGAGATGTGTGTATGTAGGAAAGAGGGTGGAAACTTATCAATGCTATAGGACCTATGCAAGAACCTAACATGATCAAATTTGACTCATGACAATACAGCTTTAAAAAATGCATTGGCAGCAATTGTACCGATCATCTACTTTCAATGAATTATCAGCAAATTGGTGAAAGTACACCTATTAAAAAAAAAATAACAGCCTCCTCCATATCCCCTCTAGCTGTCCTGTCCATCACCAAGATAGGTGCGTTTTCTGCCATTTTAGGTAGAAGTAATGTTCAACCAATTTGCTTCTAATTTAGACAAAGTAGTAGGAAAGTTTATCAAACAAACTCTACATATGAGCTCTATCTATTTTACAATACGTGTAATATGTATTCACAAAATGTCCATTTTCTATATGTGTGAACTTCACATCTTTTTTTTTTTTTAGTAAGTTTTAGTGCATGATGAGGTGGTGTTTACCTATAGGATCCACCATCTCTTGGACTGGGCACCATTGATGGTATTTATTGGGCCCCACGTTCTTAAGTAAATCTCAATATTGCTTCAAAAAGGTAGCTATGCATATACAGTTTACAGACAGAATGTTAACATATTAAGCAAGAGTGTGACAACTTATCAGTGCTAAATGTGCCATAAAAAAAACCAGCATGTAAAATTCTTAGCTTTGACAAGTGACAACATATCTGGCAAAATGCATTGTAAACCAAATGTAATTTTTAGCTGCAGTAAATTTTAGACAATCAAAATGATGTTAAAATGTGTGTGTTTCTTACAGTCTAGAGGCTGCTTATTCTGATGGAGGAAAACACTGACAGCATCCTTCATGATCACTGAAAGAACTGTTCTCCTTTCTCCTGCCCCACACTGATCTATCTGATCGGTGCAGTGCAGGGGAGAAAGTCACCAGGACTTGCACGGATGTTGCGCATCCTGTGTAGCTGAAAAAACTTCTGCAAGACTAGCCCTTGGACCTCTTTATGAAAAGAAGAACGACACTCCTGATATGTGAGGTGGCATGGATAGGGTCCCAATCAAACAAAGTTGTTGATTAGCCATTGAACCTTTCAGGTCATGTGATCAGTCACATTCCTGGAAGGAATTTCAAGATGTGGTAATGTATACGATGGATGAGTGTACATATATATATATATATATAAGTGTTTGTGTGTGTGGAGCTGCATGAGTATATAAGAGAGCTGTTGGTGTATGGTATGTAAGAAAGCTGTGTACAAGTATGTAGCAAAACAGTGCGTGTATGTAACAGAGGTGTGAGTGCATACTTCAAAGCTGTAGAAAAGCTATATGTGTTAGAACTGTGTTTGTGTATGGAGGAGAGTTGTGTGTGTATTTTGGAAAATTGCGTGTGTGATAGTAGTAGAGTTGTGTGTATGCAGGAGAGATGTGTGTATGTAGGAAAGAGGGTGGAAACTTATCAATGCTATAGGACCTATGCAAGAACCTAACATGATCAAATTTGACTCATGACAATACAGCTTTAAAAAATGCATTGGCAGCAATTGTACCGATCATCTACTTTCAATGAATTATCAGCAAATTGGTGAAAGTACACCTATTAAAAAAAAAATAACAGCCTCCTCCATATCCCCTCTAGCTGTCCTGTCCATCACCAAGATAGGTGCGTTTTCTGCCATTTTAGGTAGAAGTAATGTTCAACCAATTTGCTTCTAATTTAGACAAAGTAGTAGGAAAGTTTATCAAACAAACTCTACATATGAGCTCTATCTATTTTACAATACGTGTAATATGTATTCACAAAATGTCCATTTTCTATATGTGTGAACTTCACATCTTTTTTTTTTTTAGTAAGTTTTAGTGCATGATGAGGTGGTGTTTACCTATAGGATCCACCATCTCTTGGACTGGGCACCATTGATGGTATTTATTGGGCCCCACGTTCTTAAGTAAATCTCAATATTGCTTCAAAAAGGTAGCTATGCATATACAGTTTACAGACAGAATGTTAACATATTAAGCAAGAGTGTGACAACTTATCAGTGCTAAATGTGCCATAAAAAAACCCAGCATGTAAAATTCTTAGCTTTGACAAGTGACAACATATCTGGCAAAATGCATTGTAAACAAATGTAATTTTTAGCTGCAGTAAATTTTAGACAATCAAAATGATGTTAAAATGTGTGTGTTTCTTACAGTCTAGAGGCTGCTTATTCTGATGGAGGAAAACACTGACAGCATCCTTCATGATCACTGAAAGAACTGTTCTCCTTTCTCCTGCCCCACACTGATCTATCTGATCGGTGCAGTGCAGGGGAGAAAGTCACCAGGACTTGCACGGATGTTGCGCATCCTGTGTAGCTGAAAAAACTTCTGCAAGACTAGCCCTTGGACCTCTTTATGAAAAGAAGAACGACACTCCTGATATGTGAGGTGGCATGGATAGGGTCCCAATCAAACAAAGTTGTTGATTAGCCATTGAACCTTTCAGGTCATGTGATCAGTCACATTCCTGGAAGGAATTTCAAGATGTGGTAATGTATACGATGGATGAGTGTACATATATATATATATATATAAGTGTTTGTGTGTGTGGAGCTGCATGAGTATATAAGAGAGCTGTTGGTGTATGTAAGAAAGCTGTGTACAAGTATGTAGCAAAACAGTGCGTGTATGTAACAGAGGTGTGAGTGCATACTTCAAAGCTGTAGAAAAGCTATATGTGTTAGAACTGTGTTTGTGTATGGAGGAGAGTTGTGTGTGTATTTCGGAAAATTGCGTGTGTGATAGTAGTAGAGTTGTGTGTATGCAGGAGAGATGTGTGTATGTAGGAAAGAGGGTGGAAACTTATCAATGCTATAGGACCTATGCAAGAACCTAACATGATCAAATTTGACTCATGACAATACAGCTTTAAAAAATGCATTGGCAGCAATTGTACCGATCATCTACTTTCAATGAATTATCAGCAAATTGGTGAAAGTACACCTATTAAAAAAAAAATAACAACCTCCTCCATATCCCCTCTAGCTGTCCTGTCCATCACCAAGATAGGTGCGTTTTCTGCCATTTTAGGTAGAAGTAATGTTCAACCAATTTGCTTCTAATTTAGACAAAGTAGTAGGAAAGTTTATCAAACAAACTCTACATATGAGCTCTATCTATTTTACAATACGTGTAATATGTATTCACAAAATGTCCATTTTCTATATGTGTGAACTTCACATCTTTTTTTTTTTTTAGTAAGTTTTAGTGCATGATGAGGTGGTGTTTACCTATAGGATCCACCATCTCTTGGACTGGGCACCATTGATGGTATTTATTGGGCCCCACGTTCTTAAGTAAATCTCAATATTGCTTCAAAAAGGTAGCTATGCATATACAGTTTACAGACAGAATGTTAACATATTAAGCAAGAGTGTGACAACTTATCAGTGCTAAATGTGCCATAAAAAAACCCAGCATGTAAAATTCTTAGCTTTGACAAGTGACAACATATCTGGCAAAATGCATTGTAAACCAAATGTAATTTTTAGCTGCAGTAAATTTTAGACAATCAAAATGATGTTAAAATGTGTGTGTTTCTTACAGTCTAGAGGCTGCTTATTCTGATGGAGGAAAACACTGACAGCATCCTTCATGATCACTGAAAGAACTGTTCTCCTTTCTCCTGCCCCACACTGATCTATCTGATCGGTGCAGTGCAGGGGAGAAAGTCACCAGGACTTGCACGGATGTTGCGCATCCTGTGTAGCTGAAAAAACTTCTGCAAGACTAGCCCTTGGACCTCTTTATGAAAAGAAGAACGACACTCCTGATATGTGAGGTGGCATGGATAGGGTCCCAATCAAACAAAGTTGTTGATTAGCCATTGAACCTTTCAGGTCATGTGATCAGTCACATTCCTGGAAGGAATTTCAAGATGTGGTAATGTATACGATGGATGAGTGTACATATATATATATAAGTGTTTGTGTGTGTGGAGCTGCATGAGTATATAAGAGAGCTGTTGGTGTATGTAAGAAAGCTGTGTACAAGTATGTAGCAAAACAGTGCGTGTATGTAACAGAGGTGTGAGTGCATACTTCAAAGCTGTAGAAAAGCTATATGTGTTAGAACTGTGTTTGTGTATGGAGGAGAGTTGTGTGTGTATTTCGGAAAATTGCGTGTGTGATAGTAGTAGAGTTGTGTGTATGCAGGAGAGATGTGTGTATGTAGGAAAGAGGGTGGAAACTTATCAATGCTATAGGACCTATGCAAGAACCTAACATGATCAAATTTGACTCATGACAATACAGCTTTAAAAAATGCATTGGCAGCAATTGTACCGATCATCTACTTTCAATGAATTATCAGCAAATTGGTGAAAGTACACCTATTAAAAAAAAAATAACAGCCTCCTCCATATCCCCTCTAGCTGTCCTGTCCATCACCAAGATAGGTGCGTTTTCTGCCATTTTAGGTAGAAGTAATGTTCAACCAATTTGCTTCTAATTTAGACAAAGTAGTAGGAAAGTTTATCAAACAAACTCTACATATGAGCTCTATCTATTTTACAATACGTGTAATATGTATTCACAAAATGTCCATTTTCTATATGTGTGAACTTCACATCTTTTTTTTTTTTTAGTAAGTTTTAGTGCATGATGAGGTGGTGTTTACCTATAGGATCCACCATCTCTTGGACTGGGCACCATTGATGGTATTTATTGGGCCCCACGTTCTTAAGTAAATCTCAATATTGCTTCAAAAAGGTAGCTATGCATATACAGTTTACAGACAGAATGTTAACATATTAAGCAAGAGTGTGACAACTTATCAGTGCTAAATGTGCCATAAAAAAACCCAGCATGTAAAATTCTTAGCTTTGACAAGTGACAACATATCTGGCAAAATGCATTGTAAACCAAATGTAATTTTTAGCTGCAGTAAATTTTAGACAATCAAAATGATGTTAAAATGTGTGTGTTTCTTACAGTCTAGAGGCTGCTTATTCTGATGGAGGAAAACACTGACAGCATCCTTCATGATCACTGAAAGAACTGTTCTCCTTTCTCCTGCCCCACACTGATCTATCTGATCGGTGCAGTGCAGGGGAGAAAGTCACCAGGACTTGCACGGATGTTGCGCATCCTGTGTAGCTGAAAAAACTTCTGCAAGACTAGCCCTTGGACCTCTTTATGAAAAGAAGAACGACACTCCTGATATGTGAGGTGGCATGGATAGGGTCCCAATCAAACAAAGTTGTTGATTAGCCATTGAACCTTTCAGGTCATGTGATCAGTCACATTCCTGGAAGGAATTTCAAGATGTGGTAATGTATACGATGGATGAGTGTACATATATATATATATATATATAAGTGTTTGTGTGTGTGGAGCTGCATGAGTATATAAGAGAGCTGTTGGTGTATGGTATGTAAGAAAGCTGTGTACAAGTATGTAGCAAAACAGTGCGTGTATGTAACAGAGGTGTGAGTGCATACTTCAAAGCTGTAGAAAAGCTATATGTGTTAGAACTGTGTTTGTGTATGGAGGAGAGTTGTGTGTGTATTTCGGAAAATTGCGTGTGTGATAGTAGTAGAGTTGTGTGTATGCAGGAGAGATGTGTGTATGTAGGAAAGAGGGTGGAAACTTATCAATGCTATAGGACCTATGCAAGAACCTAACATGATCAAATTTGACTCATGACAATACAGCTTTAAAAAATGCATTGGCAGCAATTGTACCGATCATCTACTTTCAATGAATTATCAGCAAATTGGTGAAAGTACACCTATTAAAAAAAAAATAACAGCCTCCTCCATATCCCCTCTAGCTGTCCTGTCCATCACCAAGATAGGTGCGTTTTCTGCCATTTTAGGTAGAAGTAATGTTCAACCAATTTGCTTCTAATTTAGACAAAGTAGTAGGAAAGTTTATCAAACAAACTCTACATATGAGCTCTATCTATTTCACAATACGTGTAATATGTATTCACAAAATGTCCATTTTCTATATGTGTGAACTTCACATCTTTTTTTTTTTTAGTAAGTTTTAGTGCATGATGAGGTGGTGTTTACCTATAGGATCCACCATCTCTTGGACTGGGCACCATTGATGGTATTTATTGGGCCCCACGTTCTTAAGTAAATCTCAATATTGCTTCAAAAAGGTAGCTATGCATATACAGTTTACAGACAGAATTTTAACATATTAAGCAAGAGTGTGACAACTTATCAGTGCTAAATGTGCCATAAAAAAACCCAGCATGTAAAATTCTTAGCTTTGACAAGTGACAACATATCTGGCAAAATGCATTGTAAACCAAATGTAATTTTTAGCTGCAGTAAATTTTAGACAATCAAAATGATGTTAAAATGTGTGTGTTTCTTACAGTCTAGAGGCTGCTTATTCTGATGGAGGAAAACACTGACAGCATCCTTCATGATCACTGAAAGAACTGTTCTCCTTTCTCCTGCCCCACACTGATCTATCTGATCGGTGCAGTGCAGGGGAGAAAGTCACCAGGACTTGCACGGATGTTGCGCATCCTGTGTAGCTGAAAAAACTTCTGCAAGACTAGCCCTTGGACCTCTTTATGAAAAGAAGAACGACACTCCTGATATGTGAGGTGGCATGGATAGGGTCCCAATCAAACAAAGTTGTTGATTAGCCATTGAACCTTTCAGGTCATGTGATCAGTCACATTCCTGGAAGGAATTTCAAGATGTGGTAATGTATACGATGGATGAGTGTACATATATATATATATATATAAGTGTTTGTGTGTGTGGAGCTGCATGAGTATATAAGAGAGCTGTTGGTGTATGTAAGAAAGCTGTGTACAAGTATGTAGCAAAACAGTGCGTGTATGTAACAGAGGTGTGAGTGCATACTTCAAAGCTGTAGAAAAGCTATATGTGTTAGAACTGTGTTTGTGTATGGAGGAGAGTTGTGTGTGTATTTCGGAAAATTGCGTGTGTGATAGTAGTAGAGTTGTGTGTATGCAGGAGAGATGTGTGTATGTAGGAAAGAGGGTGGAAACTTATCAATGCTATAGGACCTATGCAAGAACCTAACATGATCAAATTTGACTCATGACAATACAGCTTTAAAAAATGCATTGGCAGCAATTGTACCGATCATCTACTTTCAATGAATTATCAGCAAATTGGTGAAAGTACACCTATTAAAAAAAAAATAACAGCCTCCTCCATATCCCCTCTAGCTGTCCTGTCCATCACCAAGATAGGTGCGTTTTCTGCCATTTTAGGTAGAAGTAATGTTCAACCAATTTGCTTCTAATTTAGACAAAGTAGTAGGAAAGTTTATCAAACAAACTCTACATATGAGCTCTATCTATTTTACAATACGTGTAATATGTATTCACAAAATGTCCATTTTCTATATGTGTGAACTTCACATCTTTTTTTTTTTTTTAGTAAGTTTTAGTGCATGATGAGGTGGTGTTTACCTATAGGATCCACCATCTCTTGGACTGGGCACCATTGATGGTATTTATTGGGCCCCACGTTCTTAAGTAAATCTCAATATTGCTTCAAAAAGGTAGCTATGCATATACAGTTTACAGACAGAATGTTAACATATTAAGCAAGAGTGTGACAACTTATCAGTGCTAAATGTGCCATAAAAAAACCCAGCATGTAAAATTCTTAGCTTTGACAAGTGACAACATATCTGGCAAAATGCATTGTAAACCAAATGTAATTTTTAGCTGCAGTAAATTTTAGACAATCAAAATGATGTTAAAATGTGTGTGTTTCTTACAGTCTAGAGGCTGCTTATTCTGATGGAGGAAAACACTGACAGCATCCTTCATGATCACTGAAAGAACTGTTCTCCTTTCTCCTGCCCCACACTGATCTATCTGATCGGTGCAGTGCAGGGGAGAAAGTCACCAGGACTTGCACGGATGTTGCGCATCCTGTGTAGCTGAAAAAACTTCTGCAAGACTAGCCCTTGGACCTCTTTATGAAAAGAAGAACGACACTCCTGATATGTGAGGTGGCATGGATAGGGTCCCAATCAAACAAAGTTGTTGATTAGCCATTGAACCTTTCAGGTCATGTGATCAGTCACATTCCTGGAAGGAATTTCAAGATGTGGTAATGTATACGATGGATGAGTGTACATATATATATATAAGTGTTTGTGTGTGTGGAGCTGCATGAGTATATAAGAGAGCTGTTGGTGTATGTAAGAAAGCTGTGTACAAGTATGTAGCAAAACAGTGCGTGTATGTAACAGAGGTGTGAGTGCATACTTCAAAGCTGTAGAAAAGCTATATGTGTTAGAACTGTGTTTGTGTATGGAGGAGAGTTGTGTGTGTATTTCGGAAAATTGCGTGTGTGATAGTAGTAGAGTTGTGTGTATGCAGGAGAGATGTGTGTATGTAGGAAAGAGGGTGGAAACTTATCAATGCTATAGGACCTATGCAAGAACCTAACATGATCAAATTTGACTCATGACAATACAGCTTTAAAAAATGCATTGGCAGCAATTGTACCGATCATCTACTTTCAATGAATTATCAGCAAATTGGTGAAAGTACACCTATTAAAAAAAAAATAACAGCCTCCTCCATATCCCCTCTAGCTGTCCTGTCCATCACCAAGATAGGTGCGTTTTCTGCCATTTTAGGTAGAAGTAATGTTCAACCAATTTGCTTCTAATTTAGACAAAGTAGTAGGAAAGTTTATCAAACAAACTCTACATATGAGCTCTATCTATTTTACAATACGTGTAATATGTATTCACAAAATGTCCATTTTCTATATGTGTGAACTTCACATCTTTTTTTTTTTTTAGTAAGTTTTAGTGCATGATGAGGTGGTGTTTACCTATAGGATCCACCATCTCTTGGACTGGGCACCATTGATGGTATTTATTGGGCCCCACGTTCTTAAGTAAATCTCAATATTGCTTCAAAAAGGTAGCTATGCATATACAGTTTACAGACAGAATGTTAACATATTAAGCAAGAGTGTGACAACTTATCAGTGCTAAATGTGCCATAAAAAAACCCAGCATGTAAAATTCTTAGCTTTGACAAGTGACAACATATCTGGCAAAATGCATTGTAAACCAAATGTAATTTTTAGCTGCAGTAAATTTTAGACAATCAAAATGATGTTAAAATGTGTGTGTTTCTTACAGTCTAGAGGCTGCTTATTCTGATGGAGGAAAACACTGACAGCATCCTTCATGATCACTGAAAGAACTGTTCTCCTTTCTCCTGCCCCACACTGATCTATCTGATCGGTGCAGTGCAGGGGAGAAAGTCACCAGGACTTGCACGGATGTTGCGCATCCTGTGTAGCTGAAAAAACTTCTGCAAGACTAGCCCTTGGACCTCTTTATGAAAAGAAGAACGACACTCCTGATATGTGAGGTGGCATGGATAGGGTCCCAATCAAACAAAGTTGTTGATTAGCCATTGAACCTTTCAGGTCATGTGATCAGTCACATTCCTGGAAGGAATTTCAAGATGTGGTAATGTATACGATGGATGAGTGTACATATATATATATATATATATAAGTGTTTGTGTGTGTGGAGCTGCATGAGTATATAAGAGAGCTGTTGGTGTATGGTATGTAAGAAAGCTGTGTACAAGTATGTAGCAAAACAGTGCGTGTATGTAACAGAGGTGTGAGTGCATACTTCAAAGCTGTAGAAAAGCTATATGTGTTAGAACTGTGTTTGTGTATGGAGGAGAGTTGTGTGTGTATTTCGGAAAATTGCGTGTGTGATAGTAGTAGAGTTGTGTGTATGCAGGAGAGATGTGTGTATGTAGGAAAGAGGGTGGAAACTTATCAATGCTATAGGACCTATGCAAGAACCTAACATGATCAAATTTGACTCATGACAATACAGCTTTAAAAAATGCATTGGCAGCAATTGTACCGATCATCTACTTTCAATGAATTATCAGCAAATTGGTGAAAGTACACCTATTAAAAAAAAAATAACAGCCTCCTCCATATCCCCTCTAGCTGTCCTGTCCATCACCAAGATAGGTGCGTTTTCTGCCATTTTAGGTAGAAGTAATGTTCAACCAATTTGCTTCTAATTTAGACAAAGTAGTAGGAAAGTTTATCAAACAAACTCTACATATGAGCTCTATCTATTTTACAATACGTGTAATATGTATTCACAAAATGTCCATTTTCTATATGTGTGAACTTCACATCTTTTTTTTTTTTAGTAAGTTTTAGTGCATGATGAGGTGGTGTTTACCTATAGGATCCACCATCTCTTGGACTGGGCACCATTGATGGTATTTATTGGGCCCCACGTTCTTAAGTAAATCTCAATATTGCTTCAAAAAGGTAGCTATGCATATACAGTTTACAGACAGAATGTTAACATATTAAGCAAGAGTGTGACAACTTATCAGTGCTAAATGTGCCATAAAAAAACCCAGCATGTAAAATTCTTAGCTTTGACAAGTGACAACATATCTGGCAAAATGCATTGTAAACCAAATGTAATTTTTAGCTGCAGTAAATTTTAGACAATCAAAATGATGTTAAAATGTGTGTGTTTCTTACAGTCTAGAGGCTGCTTATTCTGATGGAGGAAAACACTGACAGCATCCTTCATGATCACTGAAAGAACTGTTCTCCTTTCTCCTGCCCCACACTGATCTATCTGATCGGTGCAGTGCAGGGGAGAAAGTCACCAGGACTTGCACGGATGTTGCGCATCCTGTGTAGCTGAAAAAACTTCTGCAAGACTAGCCCTTGGACCTCTTTATGAAAAGAAGAACGACACTCCTGATATGTGAGGTGGCATGGATAGGGTCCCAATCAAACAAAGTTGTTGATTAGCCATTGAACCTTTCAGGTCATGTGATCAGTCACATTCCTGGAAGGAATTTCAAGATGTGGTAATGTATACGATGGATGAGTGTACATATATATATATATATAAGTGTTTGTGTGTGTGGAGCTGCATGAGTATATAAGAGAGCTGTTGGTGTATGTAAGAAAGCTGTGTACAAGTATGTAGCAAAACAGTGCGTGTATGTAACAGAGGTGTGAGTGCATACTTCAAAGCTGTAGAAAAGCTATATGTGTTAGAACTGTGTTTGTGTATGGAGGAGAGTTGTGTGTGTATTTCGGAAAATTGCGTGTGTGATAGTAGTAGAGTTGTGTGTATGCAGGAGAGATGTGTGTATGTAGGAAAGAGGGTGGAAACTTATCAATGCTATAGGACCTATGCAAGAACCTAACATGATCAAATTTGACTCATGACAATACAGCTTTAAAAAATGCATTGGCAGCAATTGTACCGATCATCTACTTTCAATGAATTATCAGCAAATTGGTGAAAGTACACCTATTAAAAAAAAAATAACAGCCTCCTCCATATCCCCTCTAGCTGTCCTGTCCATCACCAAGATAGGTGCGTTTTCTGCCATTTTAGGTAGAAGTAATGTTCAACCAATTTGCTTCTAATTTAGACAAAGTAGTAGGAAAGTTTATCAAACAAACTCTACATATGAGCTCTATCTATTTTACAATACGTGTAATATGTATTCACAAAATGTCCATTTTCTATATGTGTGAACTTCACATCTTTTTTTTTTTTTTAGTAAGTTTTAGTGCATGATGAGGTGGTGTTTACCTATAGGATCCACCATCTCTTGGACTGGGCACCATTGATGGTATTTATTGGGCCCCACGTTCTTAAGTAAATCTCAATATTGCTTCAAAAAGGTAGCTATGCATATACAGTTTACAGACAGAATGTTAACATATTAAGCAAGAGTGTGACAACTTATCAGTGCTAAATGTGCCATAAAAAAACCCAGCATGTAAAATTCTTAGCTTTGACAAGTGACAACATATCTGGCAAAATGCATTGTAAACCAAATGTAATTTTTAGCTGCAGTAAATTTTAGACAATCAAAATGATGTTAAAATGTGTGTGTTTCTTACAGTCTAGAGGCTGCTTATTCTGATGGAGGAAAACACTGACAGCATCCTTCATGATCACTGAAAGAACTGTTCTCCTTTCTCCTGCCCCACACTGATCTATCTGATCGGTGCAGTGCAGGGGAGAAAGTCACCAGGACTTGCACGGATGTTGCGCATCCTGTGTAGCTGAAAAAACTTCTGCAAGACTAGCCCTTGGACCTCTTTATGAAAAGAAGAACGACACTCCTGATATGTGAGGTGGCATGGATAGGGTCCCAATCAAACAAAGTTGTTGATTAGCCATTGAACCTTTCAGGTCATGTGATCAGTCACATTCCTGGAAGGAATTTCAAGATGTGGTAATGTATACGATGGATGAGTGTACATATATATATATATATATAAGTGTTTGTGTGTGTGGAGCTGCATGAGTATATAAGAGAGCTGTTGGTGTATGTAAGAAAGCTGTGTACAAGTATGTAGCAAAACAGTGCGTGTATGTAACAGAGGTGTGAGTGCATACTTCAAAGCTGTAGAAAAGCTATATGTGTTAGAACTGTGTTTGTGTATGGAGGAGAGTTGTGTGTGTATTTCGGAAAATTGCGTGTGTGATAGTAGTAGAGTTGTGTGTATGCAGGAGAGATGTGTGTATGTAGGAAAGAGGGTGGAAACTTATCAATGCTATAGGACCTATGCAAGAACCTAACATGATCAAATTTGACTCATGACAATACAGCTTTAAAAAATGCATTGGCAGCAATTGTACCGATCATCTACTTTCAATGAATTATCAGCAAATTGGTGAAAGTACACCTATTAAAAAAAAAATAACAACCTCCTCCATATCCCCTCTAGCTGTCCTGTCCATCACCAAGATAGGTGCGTTTTCTGCCATTTTAGGTAGAAGTAATGTTCAACCAATTTGCTTCTAATTTAGACAAAGTAGTAGGAAAGTTTATCAAACAAACTCTACATATGAGCTCTATCTATTTTACAATACGTGTAATATGTATTCACAAAATGTCCATTTTCTATATGTGTGAACTTCACATCTTTTTTTTTTTTTAGTAAGTTTTAGTGCATGATGAGGTGGTGTTTACCTATAGGATCCACCATCTCTTGGACTGGGCACCATTGATGGTATTTATTGGGCCCCACGTTCTTAAGTAAATCTCAATATTGCTTCAAAAAGGTAGCTATGCATATACAGTTTACAGACAGAATGTTAACATATTAAGCAAGAGTGTGACAACTTATCAGTGCTAAATGTGCCATAAAAAAACCCAGCATGTAAAATTCTTAGCTTTGACAAGTGACAACATATCTGGCAAAATGCATTGTAAACCAAATGTAATTTTTAGCTGCAGTAAATTTTAGACAATCAAAATGATGTTAAAATGTGTGTGTTTCTTACAGTCTAGAGGCTGCTTATTCTGATGGAGGAAAACACTGACAGCATCCTTCATGATCACTGAAAGAACTGTTCTCCTTTCTCCTGCCCCACACTGATCTATCTGATCGGTGCAGTGCAGGGGAGAAAGTCACCAGGACTTGCACGGATGTTGCGCATCCTGTGTAGCTGAAAAAACTTCTGCAAGACTAGCCCTTGGACCTCTTTATGAAAAGAAGAACGACACTCCTGATATGTGAGGTGGCATGGATAGGGTCCCAATCAAACAAAGTTGTTGATTAGCCATTGAACCTTTCAGGTCATGTGATCAGTCACATTCCTGGAAGGAATTTCAAGATGTGGTAATGTATACGATGGATGAGTGTACATATATATATATAAGTGTTTGTGTGTGTGGAGCTGCATGAGTATATAAGAGAGCTGTTGGTGTATGTAAGAAAGCTGTGTACAAGTATGTAGCAAAACAGTGCGTGTATGTAACAGAGGTGTGAGTGCATACTTCAAAGCTGTAGAAAAGCTATATGTGTTAGAACTGTGTTTGTGTATGGAGGAGAGTTGTGTGTGTATTTCGGAAAATTGCGTGTGTGATAGTAGTAGAGTTGTGTGTATGCAGGAGAGATGTGTGTATGTAGGAAAGAGGGTGGAAACTTATCAATGCTATAGGACCTATGCAAGAACCTAACATGATCAAATTTGACTCATGACAATACAGCTTTAAAAAATGCATTGGCAGCAATTGTACCGATCATCTACTTTCAATGAATTATCAGCAAATTGGTGAAAGTACACCTATTAAAAAAAAAATAACAGCCTCCTCCATATCCCCTCTAGCTGTCCTGTCCATCACCAAGATAGGTGCGTTTTCTGCCATTTTAGGTAGAAGTAATGTTCAACCAATTTGCTTCTAATTTAGACAAAGTAGTAGGAAAGTTTATCAAACAAACTCTACATATGAGCTCTATCTATTTTACAATACGTGTAATATGTATTCACAAAATGTCCATTTTCTATATGTGTGAACTTCACATCTTTTTTTTTTTTTAGTAAGTTTTAGTGCATGATGAGGTGGTGTTTACCTATAGGATCCACCATCTCTTGGACTGGGCACCATTGATGGTATTTATTGGGCCCCACGTTCTTAAGTAAATCTCAATATTGCTTCAAAAAGGTAGCTATGCATATACAGTTTACAGACAGAATGTTAACATATTAAGCAAGAGTGTGACAACTTATCAGTGCTAAATGTGCCATAAAAAAACCCAGCATGTAAAATTCTTAGCTTTGACAAGTGACAACATATCTGGCAAAATGCATTGTAAACCAAATGTAATTTTTAGCTGCAGTAAATTTTAGACAATCAAAATGATGTTAAAATGTGTGTGTTTCTTACAGTCTAGAGGCTGCTTATTCTGATGGAGGAAAACACTGACAGCATCCTTCATGATCACTGAAAGAACTGTTCTCCTTTCTCCTGCCCCACACTGATCTATCTGATCGGTGCAGTGCAGGGGAGAAAGTCACCAGGACTTGCACGGATGTTGCGCATCCTGTGTAGCTGAAAAAACTTCTGCAAGACTAGCCCTTGGACCTCTTTATGAAAAGAAGAACGACACTCCTGATATGTGAGGTGGCATGGATAGGGTCCCAATCAAACAAAGTTGTTGATTAGCCATTGAACCTTTCAGGTCATGTGATCAGTCACATTCCTGGAAGGAATTTCAAGATGTGGTAATGTATACGATGGATGAGTGTACATATATATATATATATAAGTGTTTGTGTGTGTGGAGCTGCATGAGTATATAAGAGAGCTGTTGGTGTATGTAAGAAAGCTGTGTACAAGTATGTAGCAAAACAGTGCGTGTATGTAACAGAGGTGTGAGTGCATACTTCAAAGCTGTAGAAAAGCTATATGTGTTAGAACTGTGTTTGTGTATGGAGGAGAGTTGTGTGTGTATTTCGGAAAATTGCGTGTGTGATAGTAGTAGAGTTGTGTGTATGCAGGAGAGATGTGTGTATGTAGGAAAGAGGGTGGAAACTTATCAATGCTATAGGACCTATGCAAGAACCTAACATGATCAAATTTGACTCATGACAATACAGCTTTAAAAAATGCATTGGCAGCAATTGTACCGATCATCTACTTTCAATGAATTATCAGCAAATTGGTGAAAGTACACCTATTAAAAAAAAAATAACAGCCTCCTCCATATCCCCTCTAGCTGTCCTGTCCATCACCAAGATAGGTGCGTTTTCTGCCATTTTAGGTAGAAGTAATGTTCAACCAATTTGCTTCTAATTTAGACAAAGTAGTAGGAAAGTTTATCAAACAAACTCTACATATGAGCTCTATCTATTTTACAATACGTGTAATATGTATTCACAAAATGTCCATTTTCTATATGTGTGAACTTCACATCTTTTTTTTTTTTTTAGTAAGTTTTAGTGCATGATGAGGTGGTGTTTACCTATAGGATCCACCATCTCTTGGACTGGGCACCATTGATGGTATTTATTGGGCCCCACGTTCTTAAGTAAATCTCAATATTGCTTCAAAAAGGTAGCTATGCATATACAGTTTACAGACAGAATGTTAACATATTAAGCAAGAGTGTGACAACTTATCAGTGCTAAATGTGCCATAAAAAAACCCAGCATGTAAAATTCTTAGCTTTGACAAGTGACAACATATCTGGCAAAATGCATTGTAAACCAAATGTAATTTTTAGCTGCAGTAAATTTTAGACAATCAAAATGATGTTAAAATGTGTGTGTTTCTTACAGTCTAGAGGCTGCTTATTCTGATGGAGGAAAACACTGACAGCATCCTTCATGATCACTGAAAGAACTGTTCTCCTTTCTCCTGCCCCACACTGATCTATCTGATCGGTGCAGTGCAGGGGAGAAAGTCACCAGGACTTGCACGGATGTTGCGCATCCTGTGTAGCTGAAAAAACTTCTGCAAGACTAGCCCTTGGACCTCTTTATGAAAAGAAGAACGACACTCCTGATATGTGAGGTGGCATGGATAGGGTCCCAATCAAACAAAGTTGTTGATTAGCCATTGAACCTTTCAGGTCATGTGATCAGTCACATTCCTGGAAGGAATTTCAAGATGTGGTAATGTATACGATGGATGAGTGTACATATATATATATAAGTGTTTGTGTGTGTGGAGCTGCATGAGTATATAAGAGAGCTGTTGGTGTATGTAAGAAAGCTGTGTACAAGTATGTAGCAAAACAGTGCGTGTATGTAACAGAGGTGTGAGTGCATACTTCAAAGCTGTAGAAAAGCTATATGTGTTAGAACTGTGTTTGTGTATGGAGGAGAGTTGTGTGTGTATTTCGGAAAATTGCGTGTGTGATAGTAGTAGAGTTGTGTGTATGCAGGAGAGATGTGTGTATGTAGGAAAGAGGGTGGAAACTTATCAATGCTATAGGACCTATGCAAGAACCTAACATGATCAAATTTGACTCATGACAATACAGCTTTAAAAAATGCATTGGCAGCAATTGTACCGATCATCTACTTTCAATGAATTATCAGCAAATTGGTGAAAGTACACCTATTAAAAAAAAAATAACAGCCTCCTCCATATCCCCTCTAGCTGTCCTGTCCATCACCAAGATAGGTGCGTTTTCTGCCATTTTAGGTAGAAGTAATGTTCAACCAATTTGCTTCTAATTTAGACAAAGTAGTAGGAAAGTTTATCAAACAAACTCTACATATGAGCTCTATCTATTTTACAATACGTGTAATATGTATTCACAAAATGTCCATTTTCTATATGTGTGAACTTCACATCTTTTTTTTTTTTTAGTAAGTTTTAGTGCATGATGAGGTGGTGTTTACCTATAGGATCCACCATCTCTTGGACTGGGCACCATTGATGGTATTTATTGGGCCCCACGTTCTTAAGTAAATCTCAATATTGCTTCAAAAAGGTAGCTATGCATATACAGTTTACAGACAGAATGTTAACATATTAAGCAAGAGTGTGACAACTTATCAGTGCTAAATGTGCCATAAAAAAACCCAGCATGTAAAATTCTTAGCTTTGACAAGTGACAACATATCTGGCAAAATGCATTGTAAACCAAATGTAATTTTTAGCTGCAGTAAATTTTAGACAATCAAAATGATGTTAAAATGTGTGTGTTTCTTACAGTCTAGAGGCTGCTTATTCTGATGGAGGAAAACACTGACAGCATCCTTCATGATCACTGAAAGAACTGTTCTCCTTTCTCCTGCCCCACACTGATCTATCTGATCGGTGCAGTGCAGGGGAGAAAGTCACCAGGACTTGCACGGATGTTGCGCATCCTGTGTAGCTGAAAAAACTTCTGCAAGACTAGCCCTTGGACCTCTTTATGAAAAGAAGAACGACACTCCTGATATGTGAGGTGGCATGGATAGGGTCCCAATCAAACAAAGTTGTTGATTAGCCATTGAACCTTTCAGGTCATGTGATCAGTCACATTCCTGGAAGGAATTTCAAGATGTGGTAATGTATACGATGGATGAGTGTACATATATATATATATATATATATATAAGTGTTTGTGTGTGTGGAGCTGCATGAGTATATAAGAGAGCTGTTGGTGTATGGTATGTAAGAAAGCTGTGTACAAGTATGTAGCAAAACAGTGCGTGTATGTAACAGAGGTGTGAGTGCATACTTCAAAGCTGTAGAAAAGCTATATGTGTTAGAACTGTGTTTGTGTATGGAGGAGAGTTGTGTGTGTATTTCGGAAAATTGCGTGTGTGATAGTAGTAGAGTTGTGTGTATGCAGGAGAGATGTGTGTATGTAGGAAAGAGGGTGGAAACTTATCAATGCTATAGGACCTATGCAAGAACCTAACATGATCAAATTTGACTCATGACAATACAGCTTTAAAAAATGCATTGGCAGCAATTGTACCGATCATCTACTTTCAATGAATTATCAGCAAATTGGTGAAAGTACACCTATTAAAAAAAAAATAACAGCCTCCTCCATATCCCCTCTAGCTGTCCTGTCCATCACCAAGATAGGTGCGTTTTCTGCCATTTTAGGTAGAAGTAATGTTCAACCAATTTGCTTCTAATTTAGACAAAGTAGTAGGAAAGTTTATCAAACAAACTCTACATATGAGCTCTATCTATTTTACAATACGTGTAATATGTATTCACAAAATGTCCATTTTCTATATGTGTGAACTTCACATCTTTTTTTTTTTTAGTAAGTTTTAGTGCATGATGAGGTGGTGTTTACCTATAGGATCCACCATCTCTTGGACTGGGCACCATTGATGGTATTTATTGGGCCCCACGTTCTTAAGTACATCTCAATATTGCTTCAAAAAGGTAGCTATGCATATACAGTTTACAGACAGAATGTTAACATATTAAGCAAGAGTGTGACAACTTATCAGTGCTAAATGTGCCATAAAAAAACCCAGCATGTAAAATTCTTAGCTTTGACAAGTGACAACATATCTGGCAAAATGCATTGTAAACCAAATGTAATTTTTAGCTGCAGTAAATTTTAGACAATCAAAATGATGTTAAAATGTGTGTGTTTCTTACAGTCTAGAGGCTGCTTATTCTGATGGAGGAAAACACTGACAGCATCCTTCATGATCACTGAAAGAACTGTTCTCCTTTCTCCTGCCCCACACTGATCTATCTGATCGGTGCAGTGCAGGGGAGAAAGTCACCAGGACTTGCACGGATGTTGCGCATCCTGTGTAGCTGAAAAAACTTCTGCAAGACTAGCCCTTGGACCTCTTTATGAAAAGAAGAACGACACTCCTGATATGTGAGGTGGCATGGATAGGGTCCCAATCAAACAAAGTTGTTGATTAGCCATTGAACCTTTCAGGTCATGTGATCAGTCACATTCCTGGAAGGAATTTCAAGATGTGGTAATGTATACGATGGATGAGTGTACATATATATATATATATAAGTGTTTGTGTGTGTGGAGCTGCATGAGTATATAAGAGAGCTGTTGGTGTATGTAAGAAAGCTGTGTACAAGTATGTAGCAAAACAGTGCGTGTATGTAACAGAGGTGTGAGTGCATACTTCAAAGCTGTAGAAAAGCTATATGTGTTAGAACTGTGTTTGTGTATGGAGGAGAGTTGTGTGTGTATTTCGGAAAATTGCGTGTGTGATAGTAGTAGAGTTGTGTGTATGCAGGAGAGATGTGTGTATGTAGGAAAGAGGGTGGAAACTTATCAATGCTATAGGACCTATGCAAGAACCTAACATGATCAAATTTGACTCATGACAATACAGCTTTAAAAAATGCATTGGCAGCAATTGTACCGATCATCTACTTTCAATGAATTATCAGCAAATTGGTGAAAGTACACCTATTAAAAAAAAAATAACAGCCTCCTCCATATCCCCTCTAGCTGTCCTGTCCATCACCAAGATAGGTGCGTTTTCTGCCATTTTAGGTAGAAGTAATGTTCAACCAATTTGCTTCTAATTTAGACAAAGTAGTAGGAAAGTTTATCAAACAAACTCTACATATGAGCTCTATCTATTTTACAATACGTGTAATATGTATTCACAAAATGTCCATTTTCTATATGTGTGAACTTCACATCTTTTTTTTTTTTTTAGTAAGTTTTAGTGCATGATGAGGTGGTGTTTACCTATAGGATCCACCATCTCTTGGACTGGGCACCATTGATGGTATTTATTGGGCCCCACGTTCTTAAGTAAATCTCAATATTGCTTCAAAAAGGTAGCTATGCATATACAGTTTACAGACAGAATGTTAACATATTAAGCAAGAGTGTGACAACTTATCAGTGCTAAATGTGCCATAAAAAAACCCAGCATGTAAAATTCTTAGCTTTGACAAGTGACAACATATCTGGCAAAATGCATTGTAAACCAAATGTAATTTTTAGCTGCAGTAAATTTTAGACAATCAAAATGATGTTAAAATGTGTGTGTTTCTTACAGTCTAGAGGCTGCTTATTCTGATGGAGGAAAACACTGACAGCATCCTTCATGATCACTGAAAGAACTGTTCTCCTTTCTCCTGCCCCACACTGATCTATCTGATCGGTGCAGTGCAGGGGAGAAAGTCACCAGGACTTGCACGGATGTTGCGCATCCTGTGTAGCTGAAAAAACTTCTGCAAGACTAGCCCTTGGACCTCTTTATGAAAAGAAGAACGACACTCCTGATATGTGAGGTGGCATGGATAGGGTCCCAATCAAACAAAGTTGTTGATTAGCCATTGAACCTTTCAGGTCATGTGATCAGTCACATTCCTGGAAGGAATTTCAAGATGTGGTAATGTATACGATGGATGAGTGTACATATATATATATATATATATATATATATATAAGTGTTTGTGTGTGTGGAGCTGCATGAGTATATAAGAGAGCTGTTGGTGTATGTAAGAAAGCTGTGTACAAGTATGTAGCAAAACAGTGCGTGTATGTAACAGAGGTGTGAGTGCATACTTCAAAGCTGTAGAAAAGCTATATGTGTTAGAACTGTGTTTGTGTATGGAGGAGAGTTGTGTGTGTATTTCGGAAAATTGCGTGTGTGATAGTAGTAGAGTTGTGTGTATGCAGGAGAGATGTGTGTATGTAGGAAAGAGGGTGGAAACTTATCAATGCTATAGGACCTATGCAAGAACCTAACATGATCAAATTTGACTCATGACAATACAGCTTTAAAAAATGCATTGGCAGCAATTGTACCGATCATCTACTTTCAATGAATTATCAGCAAATTGGTGAAAGTACACCTATTAAAAAAAAAATAACAGCCTCCTCCATATCCCCTCTAGCTGTCCTGTCCATCACCAAGATAGGTGCGTTTTCTGCCATTTTAGGTAGAAGTAATGTTCAACCAATTTGCTTCTAATTTAGACAAAGTAGTAGGAAAGTTTATCAAACAAACTCTACATATGAGCTCTATCTATTTTACAATACGTGTAATATGTATTCACAAAATGTCCATTTTCTATATGTGTGAACTTCACATCTTTTTTTTTTTTAGTAAGTTTTAGTGCATGATGAGGTGGTGTTTACCTATAGGATCCACCATCTCTTGGACTGGGCACCATTGATGGTATTTATTGGGCCCCACGTTCTTAAGTAAATCTCAATATTGCTTCAAAAAGGTAGCTATGCATATACAGTTTACAGACAGAATGTTAACATATTAAGCAAGAGTGTGACAACTTATCAGTGCTAAATGTGCCATAAAAAAACCCAGCATGTAAAATTCTTAGCTTTGACAAGTGACAACATATCTGGCAAAATGCATTGTAAACCAAATGTAATTTTTAGCTGCAGTAAATTTTAGACAATCAAAATGATGTTAAAATGTGTGTGTTTCTTACAGTCTAGAGGCTGCTTATTCTGATGGAGGAAAACACTGACAGCATCCTTCATGATCACTGAAAGAACTGTTCTCCTTTCTCCTGCCCCACACTGATCTATCTGATCGGTGCAGTGCAGGGGAGAAAGTCACCAGGACTTGCACGGATGTTGCGCATCCTGTGTAGCTGAAAAAACTTCTGCAAGACTAGCCCTTGGACCTCTTTATGAAAAGAAGAACGACACTCCTGATATGTGAGGTGGCATGGATAGGGTCCCAATCAAACAAAGTTGTTGATTAGCCATTGAACCTTTCAGGTCATGTGATCAGTCACATTCCTGGAAGGAATTTCAAGATGTGGTAATGTATACGATGGATGAGTGTACATATATATATATATATATAAGTGTTTGTGTGTGTGGAGCTGCATGAGTATATAAGAGAGCTGTTGGTGTATGTAAGAAAGCTGTGTACAAGTATGTAGCAAAACAGTGCGTGTATGTAACAGAGGTGTGAGTGCATACTTCAAAGCTGTAGAAAAGCTATATGTGTTAGAACTGTGTTTGTGTATGGAGGAGAGTTGTGTGTGTATTTCGGAAAATTGCGTGTGTGATAGTAGTAGAGTTGTGTGTATGCAGGAGAGATGTGTGTATGTAGGAAAGAGGGTGGAAACTTATCAATGCTATAGGACCTATGCAAGAACCTAACATGATCAAATTTGACTCATGACAATACAGCTTTAAAAAATGCATTGGCAGCAATTGTACCGATCATCTACTTTCAATGAATTATCAGCAAATTGGTGAAAGTACACCTATTAAAAAAAAAATAACAGCCTCCTCCATATCCCCTCTAGCTGTCCTGTCCATCACCAAGATAGGTGCGTTTTCTGCCATTTTAGGTAGAAGTAATGTTCAACCAATTTGCTTCTAATTTAGACAAAGTAGTAGGAAAGTTTATCAAACAAACTCTACATATGAGCTCTATCTATTTTACAATACGTGTAATATGTATTCACAAAATGTCCATTTTCTATATGTGTGAACTTCACATCTTTTTTTTTTTTAGTAAGTTTTAGTGCATGATGAGGTGGTGTTTACCTATAGGATCCACCATCTCTTGGACTGGGCACCATTGATGGTATTTATTGGGCCCCACGTTCTTAAGTAAATCTCAATATTGCTTCAAAAAGGTAGCTATGCATATACAGTTTACAGACAGAATGTTAACATATTAAGCAAGAGTGTGACAACTTATCAGTGCTAAATGTGCCATAAAAAAACCCAGCATGTAAAATTCTTAGCTTTGACAAGTGACAACATATCTGGCAAAATGCATTGTAAACCAAATGTAATTTTTAGCTGCAGTAAATTTTAGACAATCAAAATGATGTTAAAATGTGTGTGTTTCTTACAGTCTAGAGGCTGCTTATTCTGATGGAGGAAAACACTGACAGCATCCTTCATGATCACTGAAAGAACTGTTCTCCTTTCTCCTGCCCCACACTGATCTATCTGATCGGTGCAGTGCAGGGGAGAAAGTCACCAGGACTTGCACGGATGTTGCGCATCCTGTGTAGCTGAAAAAACTTCTGCAAGACTAGCCCTTGGACCTCTTTATGAAAAGAAGAACGACACTCCTGATATGTGAGGTGGCATGGATAGGGTCCCAATCAAACAAAGTTGTTGATTAGCCATTGAACCTTTCAGGTCATGTGATCAGTCACATTCCTGGAAGGAATTTCAAGATGTGGTAATGTATACGATGGATGAGTGTACATATATATATATATATAAGTGTTTGTGTGTGTGGAGCTGCATGAGTATATAAGAGAGCTGTTGGTGTATGTAAGAAAGCTGTGTACAAGTATGTAGCAAAACAGTGCGTGTATGTAACAGAGGTGTGAGTGCATACTTCAAAGCTGTAGAAAAGCTATATGTGTTAGAACTGTGTTTGTGTATGGAGGAGAGTTGTGTGTGTATTTCGGAAAATTGCGTGTGTGATAGTAGTAGAGTTGTGTGTATGCAGGAGAGATGTGTGTATGTAGGAAAGAGGGTGGAAACTTATCAATGCTATAGGACCTATGCAAGAACCTAACATGATCAAATTTGACTCATGACAATACAGCTTTAAAAAATGCATTGGCAGCAATTGTACCGATCATCTACTTTCAATGAATTATCAGCAAATTGGTGAAAGTACACCTATTAAAAAAAAAATAACAGCCTCCTCCATATCCCCTCTAGCTGTCCTGTCCATCACCAAGATAGGTGCGTTTTCTGCCATTTTAGGTAGAAGTAATGTTCAACCAATTTGCTTCTAATTTAGACAAAGTAGTAGGAAAGTTTATCAAACAAACTCTACATATGAGCTCTATCTATTTTACAATACGTGTAATATGTATTCACAAAATGTCCATTTTCTATATGTGTGAACTTCACATCTTTTTTTTTTTTTTAGTAAGTTTTAGTGCATGATGAGGTGGTGTTTACCTATAGGATCCACCATCTCTTGGACTGGGCACCATTGATGGTATTTATTGGGCCCCACGTTCTTAAGTAAATCTCAATATTGCTTCAAAAAGGTAGCTATGCATATACAGTTTACAGACAGAATGTTAACATATTAAGCAAGAGTGTGACAACTTATCAGTGCTAAATGTGCCATAAAAAAACCCAGCATGTAAAATTCTTAGCTTTGACAAGTGACAACATATCTGGCAAAATGCATTGTAAACCAAATGTAATTTTTAGCTGCAGTAAATTTTAGACAATCAAAATGATGTTAAAATGTGTGTGTTTCTTACAGTCTAGAGGCTGCTTATTCTGATGGAGGAAAACACTGACAGCATCCTTCATGATCACTGAAAGAACTGTTCTCCTTTCTCCTGCCCCACACTGATCTATCTGATCGGTGCAGTGCAGGGGAGAAAGTCACCAGGACTTGCACGGATGTTGCGCATCCTGTGTAGCTGAAAAAACTTCTGCAAGACTAGCCCTTGGACCTCTTTATGAAAAGAAGAACGACACTCCTGATATGTGAGGTGGCATGGATAGGGTCCCAATCAAACAAAGTTGTTGATTAGCCATTGAACCTTTCAGGTCATGTGATCAGTCACATTCCTGGAAGGAATTTCAAGATGTGGTAATGTATACGATGGATGAGTGTACATATATATATATATATATATATATATATAAGTGTTTGTGTGTGTGGAGCTGCATGAGTATATAAGAGAGCTGTTGGTGTATGTAAGAAAGCTGTGTACAAGTATGTAGCAAAACAGTGCGTGTATGTAACAGAGGTGTGAGTGCATACTTCAAAGCTGTAGAAAAGCTATATGTGTTAGAACTGTGTTTGTGTATGGAGGAGAGTTGTGTGTGTATTTCGGAAAATTGCGTGTGTGATAGTAGTAGAGTTGTGTGTATGCAGGAGAGATGTGTGTATGTAGGAAAGAGGGTGGAAACTTATCAATGCTATAGGACCTATGCAAGAACCTAACATGATCAAATTTGACTCATGACAATACAGCTTTAAAAAATGCATTGGCAGCAATTGTACCGATCATCTACTTTCAATGAATTATCAGCAAATTGGTGAAAGTACACCTATTAAAAAAAAAATAACAGCCTCCTCCATATCCCCTCTAGCTGTCCTGTCCATCACCAAGATAGGTGCGTTTTCTGCCATTTTAGGTAGAAGTAATGTTCAACCAATTTGCTTCTAATTTAGACAAAGTAGTAGGAAAGTTTATCAAACAAACTCTACATATGAGCTCTATCTATTTTACAATACGTGTAATATGTATTCACAAAATGTCCATTTTCTATATGTGTGAACTTCACATCTTTTTTTTTTTTAGTAAGTTTTAGTGCATGATGAGGTGGTGTTTACCTATAGGATCCACCATCTCTTGGACTGGGCACCATTGATGGTATTTATTGGGCCCCACGTTCTTAAGTAAATCTCAATATTGCTTCAAAAAGGTAGCTATGCATATACAGTTTACAGACAGAATGTTAACATATTAAGCAAGAGTGTGACAACTTATCAGTGCTAAATGTGCCATAAAAAAACCCAGCATGTAAAATTCTTAGCTTTGACAAGTGACAACATATCTGGCAAAATGCATTGTAAACCAAATGTAATTTTTAGCTGCAGTAAATTTTAGACAATCAAAATGATGTTAAAATGTGTGTGTTTCTTACAGTCTAGAGGCTGCTTATTCTGATGGAGGAAAACACTGACAGCATCCTTCATGATCACTGAAAGAACTGTTCTCCTTTCTCCTGCCCCACACTGATCTATCTGATCGGTGCAGTGCAGGGGAGAAAGTCACCAGGACTTGCACGGATGTTGCGCATCCTGTGTAGCTGAAAAAACTTCTGCAAGACTAGCCCTTGGACCTCTTTATGAAAAGAAGAACGACACTCCTGATATGTGAGGTGGCATGGATAGGGTCCCAATCAAACAAAGTTGTTGATTAGCCATTGAACCTTTCAGGTCATGTGATCAGTCACATTCCTGGAAGGAATTTCAAGATGTGGTAATGTATACGATGGATGAGTGTACATATATATATATATATAAGTGTTTGTGTGTGTGGAGCTGCATGAGTATATAAGAGAGCTGTTGGTGTATGTAAGAAAGCTGTGTACAAGTATGTAGCAAAACAGTGCGTGTATGTAACAGAGGTGTGAGTGCATACTTCAAAGCTGTAGAAAAGCTATATGTGTTAGAACTGTGTTTGTGTATGGAGGAGAGTTGTGTGTGTATTTCGGAAAATTGCGTGTGTGATAGTAGTAGAGTTGTGTGTATGCAGGAGAGATGTGTGTATGTAGGAAAGAGGGTGGAAAGTTATCAATGCTATAGGACCTATGCAAGAACCTAACATGATCAAATTTGACTCATGACAATACAGCTTTAAAAAATGCATTGGCAGCAATTGTACCGATCATCTACTTTCAATGAATTATCAGCAAATTGGTGAAAGTACACCTATTAAAAAAAAAATAACAGCCTCCTCCATATCCCCTCTAGCTGTCCTGTCCATCACCAAGATAGGTGCGTTTTCTGCCATTTTAGGTAGAAGTAATGTTCAACCAATTTGCTTCTAATTTAGACAAAGTAGTAGGAAAGTTTATCAAACAAACTCTACATATGAGCTCTATCTATTTTACAATACGTGTAATATGTATTCACAAAATGTCCATTTTCTATATGTGTGAACTTCACATCTTTTTTTTTTTTAGTAAGTTTTAGTGCATGATGAGGTGGTGTTTACCTATAGGATCCACCATCTCTTGGACTGGGCACCATTGATGGTATTTATTGGGCCCCACGTTCTTAAGTAAATCTCAATATTGCTTCAAAAAGGTAGCTATGCATATACAGTTTACAGACAGAATGTTAACATATTAAGCAAGAGTGTGACAACTTATCAGTGCTAAATGTGCCATAAAAAAACCCAGCATGTAAAATTCTTAGCTTTGACAAGTGACAACATATCTGGCAAAATGCATTGTAAACCAAATGTAATTTTTAGCTGCAGTAAATTTTAGACAATCAAAATGATGTTAAAATGTGTGTGTTTCTTACAGTCTAGAGGCTGCTTATTCTGATGGAGGAAAACACTGACAGCATCCTTCATGATCACTGAAAGAACTGTTCTCCTTTCTCCTGCCCCACACTGATCTATCTGATCGGTGCAGTGCAGGGGAGAAAGTCACCAGGACTTGCACGGATGTTGCGCATCCTGTGTAGCTGAAAAAACTTCTGCAAGACTAGCCCTTGGACCTCTTTATGAAAAGAAGAACGACACTCCTGATATGTGAGGTGGCATGGATAGGGTCCCAATCAAACAAAGTTGTTGATTAGCCATTGAACCTTTCAGGTCATGTGATCAGTCACATTCCTGGAAGGAATTTCAAGATGTGGTAATGTATACGATGGATGAGTGTACATATATATATATATATAAGTGTTTGTGTGTGTGGAGCTGCATGAGTATATAAGAGAGCTGTTGGTGTATGTAAGAAAGCTGTGTACAAGTATGTAGCAAAACAGTGCGTGTATGTAACAGAGGTGTGAGTGCATACTTCAAAGCTGTAGAAAAGCTATATGTGTTAGAACTGTGTTTGTGTATGGAGGAGAGTTGTGTGTGTATTTCGGAAAATTGCGTGTGTGATAGTAGTAGAGTTGTGTGTATGCAGGAGAGATGTGTGTATGTAGGAAAGAGGGTGGAAACTTATCAATGCTATAGGACCTATGCAAGAACCTAACATGATCAAATTTGACTCATGACAATACAGCTTTAAAAAATGCATTGGCAGCAATTGTACCGATCATCTACTTTCAATGAATTATCAGCAAATTGGTGAAAGTACACCTATTAAAAAAAAAATAACAGCCTCCTCCATATCCCCTCTAGCTGTCCTGTCCATCACCAAGATAGGTGCGTTTTCTGCCATTTTAGGTAGAAGTAATGTTCAACCAATTTGCTTCTAATTTAGACAAAGTAGTAGGAAAGTTTATCAAACAAACTCTACATATGAGCTCTATCTATTTTACAATACGTGTAATATGTATTCACAAAATGTCCATTTTCTATATGTGTGAACTTCACATCTTTTTTTTTTTTTTAGTAAGTTTTAGTGCATGATGAGGTGGTGTTTACCTATAGGATCCACCATCTCTTGGACTGGGCACCATTGATGGTATTTATTGGGCCCCACGTTCTTAAGTAAATCTCAATATTGCTTCAAAAAGGTAGCTATGCATATACAGTTTACAGACAGAATGTTAACATATTAAGCAAGAGTGTGACAACTTATCAGTGCTAAATGTGCCATAAAAAAACCCAGCATGTAAAATTCTTAGCTTTGACAAGTGACAACATATCTGGCAAAATGCATTGTAAACCAAATGTAATTTTTAGCTGCAGTAAATTTTAGACAATCAAAATGATGTTAAAATGTGTGTGTTTCTTACAGTCTAGAGGCTGCTTATTCTGATGGAGGAAAACACTGACAGCATCCTTCATGATCACTGAAAGAACTGTTCTCCTTTCTCCTGCCCCACACTGATCTATCTGATCGGTGCAGTGCAGGGGAGAAAGTCACCAGGACTTGCACGGATGTTGCGCATCCTGTGTAGCTGAAAAAACTTCTGCAAGACTAGCCCTTGGACCTCTTTATGAAAAGAAGAACGACACTCCTGATATGTGAGGTGGCATGGATAGGGTCCCAATCAAACAAAGTTGTTGATTAGCCATTGAACCTTTCAGGTCATGTGATCAGTCACATTCCTGGAAGGAATTTCAAGATGTGGTAATGTATACGATGGATGAGTGTACATATATATATATATATAAGTGTTTGTGTGTGTGGAGCTGCATGAGTATATAAGAGAGCTGTTGGTGTATGTAAGAAAGCTGTGTACAAGTATGTAGCAAAACAGTGCGTGTATGTAACAGAGGTGTGAGTGCATACTTCAAAGCTGTAGAAAAGCTATATGTGTTAGAACTGTGTTTGTGTATGGAGGAGAGTTGTGTGTGTATTTCGGAAAATTGCGTGTGTGATAGTAGTAGAGTTGTGTGTATGCAGGAGAGATGTGTGTATGTAGGAAAGAGGGTGGAAAGTTATCAATGCTATAGGACCTATGCAAGAACCTAACATGATCAAATTTGACTCATGACAATACAGCTTTAAAAAATGCATTGGCAGCAATTGTACCGATCATCTACTTTCAATGAATTATCAGCAAATTGGTGAAAGTACACCTATTAAAAAAAAAATAACAGCCTCCTCCATATCCCCTCTAGCTGTCCTGTCCATCACCAAGATAGGTGCGTTTTCTGCCATTTTAGGTAGAAGTAATGTTCAACCAATTTGCTTCTAATTTAGACAAAGTAGTAGGAAAGTTTATCAAACAAACTCTACATATGAGCTCTATCTATTTTACAATACGTGTAATATGTATTCACAAAATGTCCATTTTCTATATGTGTGAACTTCACATCTTTTTTTTTTTTTTAGTAAGTTTTAGTGCATGATGAGGTGGTGTTTACCTATAGGATCCACCATCTCTTGGACTGGGCACCATTGATGGTATTTATGGGGCCCCACGTTCTTAAGTAAATCTCAATATTGCTTCAAAAAGGTAGCTATGCATATACAGTTTACAGACAGAATGTTAACATATTAAGCAAGAGTGTGACAACTTATCAGTGCTAAATGTGCCATAAAAAAACCCAGCATGTAAAATTCTTAGCTTTGACAAGTGACAACATATCTGGCAAAATGCATTGTAAACCAAATGTAATTTTTAGCTGCAGTAAATTTTAGACAATCAAAATGATGTTAAAATGTGTGTGTTTCTTACAGTCTAGAGGCTGCTTATTCTGATGGAGGAAAACACTGACAGCATCCTTCATGATCACTGAAAGAACTGTTCTCCTTTCTCCTGCCCCACACTGATCTATCTGATCGGTGCAGTGCAGGGGAGAAAGTCACCAGGACTTGCACGGATGTTGCGCATCCTGTGTAGCTGAAAAAACTTCTGCAAGACTAGCCCTTGGACCTCTTTATGAAAAGAAGAACGACACTCCTGATATGTGAGGTGGCATGGATAGGGTCCCAATCAAACAAAGTTGTTGATTAGCCATTGAACCTTTCAGGTCATGTGATCAGTCACATTCCTGGAAGGAATTTCAAGATGTGGTAATGTATACGATGGATGAGTGTACATATATATATATAAGTGTTTGTGTGTGTGGAGCTGCATGAGTATATAAGAGAGCTGTTGGTGTATGTAAGAAAGCTGTGTACAAGTATGTAGCAAAACAGTGCGTGTATGTAACAGAGGTGTGAGTGCATACTTCAAAGCTGTAGAAAAGCTATATGTGTTAGAACTGTGTTTGTGTATGGAGGAGAGTTGTGTGTGTATTTTGGAAAATTGCGTGTGTGATAGTAGTAGAGTTGTGTGTATGCAGGAGAGATGTGTGTATGTAGGAAAGAGGGTGGAAACTTATCAATGCTATAGGACCTATGCAAGAACCTAACATGATCAAATTTGACTCATGACAATACAGCTTTAAAAAATGCATTGGCAGCAATTGTACCGATCATCTACTTTCAATGAATTATCAGCAAATTGGTGAAAGTACACCTATTAAAAAAAAAATAACAGCCTCCTCCATATCCCCTCTAGCTGTCCTGTCCATCACCAAGATAGGTGCGTTTTCTGCCATTTTAGGTAGAAGTAATGTTCAACCAATTTGCTTCTAATTTAGACAAAGTAGTAGGAAAGTTTATCAAACAAACTCTACATATGAGCTCTATCTATTTTACAATACGTGTAATATGTATTCACAAAATGTCCATTTTCTATATGTGTGAACTTCACATCTTTTTTTTTTTTAGTAAGTTTTAGTGCATGATGAGGTGGTGTTTACCTATAGGATCCACCATCTCTTGGACTGGGCACCATTGATGGTATTTATTGGGCCCCACGTTCTTAAGTAAATCTCAATATTGCTTCAAAAAGGTAGCTATGCATATACAGTTTACAGACAGAATGTTAACATATTAAGCAAGAGTGTGACAACTTATCAGTGCTAAATGTGCCATAAAAAAACCCAGCATGTAAAATTCTTAGCTTTGACAAGTGACAACATATCTGGCAAAATGCATTGTAAACCAAATGTAATTTTTAGCTGCAGTAAATTTTAGACAATCAAAATGATGTTAAAATGTGTGTGTTTCTTACAGTCTAGAGGCTGCTTATTCTGATGGAGGAAAACACTGACAGCATCCTTCATGATCACTGAAAGAACTGTTCTCCTTTCTCCTGCCCCACACTGATCTATCTGATCGGTGCAGTGCAGGGGAGAAAGTCACCAGGACTTGCACGGATGTTGCGCATCCTGTGTAGCTGAAAAAACTTCTGCAAGACTAGCCCTTGGACCTCTTTATGAAAAGAAGAACGACACTCCTGATATGTGAGGTGGCATGGATAGGGTCCCAATCAAACAAAGTTGTTGATTAGCCATTGAACCTTTCAGGTCATGTGATCAGTCACATTCCTGGAAGGAATTTCAAGATGTGGTAATGTATACGATGGATGAGTGTACATATATATATATATATATAAGTGTTTGTGTGTGTGGAGCTGCATGAGTATATAAGAGAGCTGTTGGTGTATGTAAGAAAGCTGTGTACAAGTATGTAGCAAAACAGTGCGTGTATGTAACAGAGGTGTGAGTGCATACTTCAAAGCTGTAGAAAAGCTATATGTGTTAGAACTGTGTTTGTGTATGGAGGAGAGTTGTGTGTGTATTTCGGAAAATTGCGTGTGTGATAGTAGTAGAGTTGTGTGTATGCAGGAGAGATGTGTGTATGTAGGAAAGAGGGTGGAAACTTATCAATGCTATAGGACCTATGCAAGAACCTAACATGATCAAATTTGACTCATGACAATACAGCTTTAAAAAATGCATTGGCAGCAATTGTACCGATCATCTACTTTCAATGAATTATCAGCAAATTGGTGAAAGTACACCTATTAAAAAAAAAATAACAGCCTCCTCCATATCCCCTCTAGCTGTCCTGTCCATCACCAAGATAGGTGCGTTTTCTGCCATTTTAGGTAGAAGTAATGTTCAACCAATTTGCTTCTAATTTAGACAAAGTAGTAGGAAAGTTTATCAAACAAACTCTACATATGAGCTCTATCTATTTTACAATACGTGTAATATGTATTCACAAAATGTCCATTTTCTATATGTGTGAACTTCACATCTTTTTTTTTTTTAGTAAGTTTTAGTGCATGATGAGGTGGTGTTTACCTATAGGATCCACCATCTCTTGGACTGGGCACCATTGATGGTATTTATTGGGCCCCACGTTCTTAAGTAAATCTCAATATTGCTTCAAAAAGGTAGCTATGCATATACAGTTTACAGACAGAATGTTAACATATTAAGCAAGAGTGTGACAACTTATCAGTGCTAAATGTGCCATAAAAAAACCCAGCATGTAAAATTCTTAGCTTTGACAAGTGACAACATATCTGGCAAAATGCATTGTAAACCAAATGTAATTTTTAGCTGCAGTAAATTTTAGACAATCAAAATGATGTTAAAATGTGTGTGTTTCTTACAGTCTAGAGGCTGCTTATTCTGATGGAGGAAAACACTGACAGCATCCTTCATGATCACTGAAAGAACTGTTCTCCTTTCTCCTGCCCCACACTGATCTATCTGATCGGTGCAGTGCAGGGGAGAAAGTCACCAGGACTTGCACGGATGTTGCGCATCCTGTGTAGCTGAAAAAACTTCTGCAAGACTAGCCCTTGGACCTCTTTATGAAAAGAAGAACGACACTCCTGATATGTGAGGTGGCATGGATAGGGTCCCAATCAAACAAAGTTGTTGATTAGCCATTGAACCTTTCAGGTCATGTGATCAGTCACATTCCTGGAAGGAATTTCAAGATGTGGTAATGTATACGATGGATGAGTGTACATATATATATATATATATAAGTGTTTGTGTGTGTGGAGCTGCATGAGTATATAAGAGAGCTGTTGGTGTATGTAAGAAAGCTGTGTACAAGTATGTAGCAAAACAGTGCGTGTATGTAACAGAGGTGTGAGTGCATACTTCAAAGCTGTAGAAAAGCTATATGTGTTAGAACTGTGTTTGTGTATGGAGGAGAGTTGTGTGTGTATTTCGGAAAATTGCGTGTGTGATAGTAGTAGAGTTGTGTGTATGCAGGAGAGATGTGTGTATGTAGGAAAGAGGGTGGAAACTTATCAATGCTATAGGACCTATGCAAGAACCTAACATGATCAAATTTGACTCATGACAATACAGCTTTAAAAAATGCATTGGCAGCAATTGTACCGATCATCTACTTTCAATGAATTATCAGCAAATTGGTGAAAGTACACCTATTAAAAAAAAAATAACAGCCTCCTCCATATCCCCTCTAGCTGTCCTGTCCATCACCAAGATAGGTGCGTTTTCTGCCATTTTAGGTAGAAGTAATGTTCAACCAATTTGCTTCTAATTTAGACAAAGTAGTAGGAAAGTTTATCAAACAAACTCTACATATGAGCTCTATCTATTTTACAATACGTGTAATATGTATTCACAAAATGTCCATTTTCTATATGTGTGAACTTCACATCTTTTTTTTTTTTTAGTAAGTTTTAGTGCATGATGAGGTGGTGTTTACCTATAGGATCCACCATCTCTTGGACTGGGCACCATTGATGGTATTTATTGGGCCCCACGTTCTTAAGTAAATCTCAATATTGCTTCAAAAAGGTAGCTATGCATATACAGTTTACAGACAGAATGTTAACATATTAAGCAAGAGTGTGACAACTTATCAGTGCTAAATGTGCCATAAAAAAACCCAGCATGTAAAATTCTTAGCTTTGACAAGTGACAACATATCTGGCAAAATGCATTGTAAACCAAATGTAATTTTTAGCTGCAGTAAATTTTAGACAATCAAAATGATGTTAAAATGTGTGTGTTTCTTACAGTCTAGAGGCTGCTTATTCTGATGGAGGAAAACACTGACAGCATCCTTCATGATCACTGAAAGAACTGTTCTCCTTTCTCCTGCCCCACACTGATCTATCTGATCGGTGCAGTGCAGGGGAGAAAGTCACCAGGACTTGCACGGATGTTGCGCATCCTGTGTAGCTGAAAAAACTTCTGCAAGACTAGCCCTTGGACCTCTTTATGAAAAGAAGAACGACACTCCTGATATGTGAGGTGGCATGGATAGGGTCCCAATCAAACAAAGTTGTTGATTAGCCATTGAACCTTTCAGGTCATGTGATCAGTCACATTCCTGGAAGGAATTTCAAGATGTGGTAATGTATACGATGGATGAGCGTACATATATATATATATATAAGTGTTTGTGTGTGTGGAGCTGCATGAGTATATAAGAGAGCTGTTGGTGTATGGTATGTAAGAAAGCTGTGTACAAGTATGTAGCAAAACAGTGCGTGTATGTAACAGAGGTGTGAGTGCATACTTCAAAGCTGTAGAAAAGCTATATGTGTTAGAACTGTGTTTGTGTATGGAGGAGAGTTGTGTGTGTATTTTGGAAAATTGCGTGTGTGATAGTAGTAGAGTTGTGTGTATGCAGGAGAGATGTGTGTATGTAGGAAAGAGGGTGGAAACTTATCAATGCTATAGGACCTATGCAAGAACCTAACATGATCAAATTTGACTCATGACAATACAGCTTTAAAAAATGCATTGGCAGCAATTGTACCGATCATCTACTTTCAATGAATTATCAGCAAATTGGTGAAAGTACACCTATTAAAAAAAAAATAACAGCCTCCTCCATATCCCCTCTAGCTGTCCTGTCCATCACCAAGATAGGTGCGTTTTCTGCCATTTTAGGTAGAAGTAATGTTCAACCAATTTGCTTCTAATTTAGACAAAGTAGTAGGAAAGTTTATCAAACAAACTCTACATATGAGCTCTATCTATTTTACAATACGTGTAATATGTATTCACAAAATGTCCATTTTCTATATGTGTGAACTTCACATCTTTTTTTTTTTTAGTAAGTTTTAGTGCATGATGAGGTGGTGTTTACCTATAGGATCCACCATCTCTTGGACTGGGCACCATTGATGGTATTTATTGGGCCCCACGTTCTTAAGTAAATCTCAATATTGCTTCAAAAAGGTAGCTATGCATATACAGTTTACAGACAGAATGTTAACATATTAAGCAAGAGTGTGACAACTTATCAGTGCTAAATGTGCCATAAAAAAACCCAGCATGTAAAATTCTTAGCTTTGACAAGTGACAACATATCTGGCAAAATGCATTGTAAACCAAATGTAATTTTTAGCTGCAGTAAATTTTAGACAATCAAAATGATGTTAAAATGTGTGTGTTTCTTACAGTCTAGAGGCTGCTTATTCTGATGGAGGAAAACACTGACAGCATCCTTCATGATCACTGAAAGAACTGTTCTCCTTTCTCCTGCCCCACACTGATCTATCTGATCGGTGCAGTGCAGGGGAGAAAGTCACCAGGACTTGCACGGATGTTGCGCATCCTGTGTAGCTGAAAAAACTTCTGCAAGACTAGCCCTTGGACCTCTTTATGAAAAGAAGAACGACACTCCTGATATGTGAGGTGGCATGGATAGGGTCCCAATCAAACAAAGTTGTTGATTAGCCATTGAACCTTTCAGGTCATGTGATCAGTCACATTCCTGGAAGGAATTTCAAGATGTGGTAATGTATACGATGGATGAGTGTACATATATATATATATATATAAGTGTTTGTGTGTGTGGAGCTGCATGAGTATATAAGAGAGCTGTTGGTGTATGTAAGAAAGCTGTGTACAAGTATGTAGCAAAACAGTGCGTGTATGTAACAGAGGTGTGAGTGCATACTTCAAAGCTGTAGAAAAGCTATATGTGTTAGAACTGTGTTTGTGTATGGAGGAGAGTTGTGTGTGTATTTCGGAAAATTGCGTGTGTGATAGTAGTAGAGTTGTGTGTATGCAGGAGAGATGTGTGTATGTAGGAAAGAGGGTGGAAACTTATCAATGCTATAGGACCTATGCAAGAACCTAACATGATCAAATTTGACTCATGACAATACAGCTTTAAAAAATGCATTGGCAGCAATTGTACCGATCATCTACTTTCAATGAATTATCAGCAAATTGGTGAAAGTACACCTATTAAAAAAAAAATAACAGCCTCCTCCATATCCCCTCTAGCTGTCCTGTCCATCACCAAGATAGGTGCGTTTTCTGCCATTTTAGGTAGAAGTAATGTTCAACCAATTTGCTTCTAATTTAGACAAAGTTGTAGGAAAGTTTATCAAACAAACTCTACATATGAGCTCTATCTATTTTACAATACGTGTAATATGTATTCACAAAATGTCCATTTTCTATATGTGTGAACTTCACATCTTTTTTTTTTTTTAGTAAGTTTTAGTGCATGATGAGGTGGTGTTTACCTATAGGATCCACCATCTCTTGGACTGGGCACCATTGATGGTATTTATTGGGCCCCACGTTCTTAAGTAAATCTCAATATTGCTTCAAAAAGGTAGCTATGCATATACAGTTTACAGACAGAATGTTAACATATTAAGCAAGAGTGTGACAACTTATCAGTGCTAAATGTGCCATAAAAAAACCCAGCATGTAAAATTCTTAGCTTTGACAAGTGACAACATATCTGGCAAAATGCATTGTAAACCAAATGTAATTTTTAGCTGCAGTAAATTTTAGACAATCAAAATGATGTTAAAATGTGTGTGTTTCTTACAGTCTAGAGGCTGCTTATTCTGATGGAGGAAAACACTGACAGCATCCTTCATGATCACTGAAAGAACTGTTCTCCTTTCTCCTGCCCCACACTGATCTATCTGATCGGTGCAGTGCAGGGGAGAAAGTCACCAGGACTTGCACGGATGTTGCGCATCCTGTGTAGCTGAAAAAACTTCTGCAAGACTAGCCCTTGGACCTCTTTATGAAAAGAAGAACGACACTCCTGATATGTGAGGTGGCATGGATAGGGTCCCAATCAAACAAAGTTGTTGATTAGCCATTGAACCTTTCAGGTCATGTGATCAGTCACATTCCTGGAAGGAATTTCAAGATGTGGTAATGTATACGATGGATGAGTGTACATATATATATATATATATAAGTGTTTGTGTGTGTGGAGCTGCATGAGTATATAAGAGAGCTGTTGGTGTATGGTATGTAAGAAAGCTGTGTACAAGTATGTAGCAAAACAGTGCGTGTATGTAACAGAGGTGTGAGTGCATACTTCAAAGCTGTAGAAAAGCTATATGTGTTAGAACTGTGTTTGTGTATGGAGGAGAGTTGTGTGTGTATTTTGGAAAATTGCATGTGTGATAGTAGTAGAGTTGTGTGTATGCAGGAGAGATGTGTGTATGTAGGAAAGAGGGTGGAAACTTATCAATGCTATAGGACCTATGCAAGAACCTAACATGATCAAATTTGACTCATGACAATACAGCTTTAAAAAATGCATTGGCAGCAATTGTACCGATCATCTACTTTCAATGAATTATCAGCAAATTGGTGAAAGTACACCTATTAAAAAAAAAATAACAGCCTCCTCCATATCCCCTCTAGCTGTCCTGTCCATCACCAAGATAGGTGCGTTTTCTGCCATTTTAGGTAGAAGTAATGTTCAACCAATTTGCTTCTAATTTAGACAAAGTAGTAGGAAAGTTTATCAAACAAACTCTACATATGAGCTCTATCTATTTTACAATACGTGTAATATGTATTCACAAAATGTCCATTTTCTATATGTGTGAACTTCACATCTTTTTTTTTTTTAGTAAGTTTTAGTGCATGATGAGGTGGTGTTTACCTATAGGATCCACCATCTCTTGGACTGGGCACCATTGATGGTATTTATTGGGCCCCACGTTCTTAAGTAAATCTCAATATTGCTTCAAAAAGGTAGCTATGCATATACAGTTTACAGACAGAATGTTAACATATTAAGCAAGAGTGTGACAACTTATCAGTGCTAAATGTGCCATAAAAAAACCCAGCATGTAAAATTCTTAGCTTTGACAAGTGACAACATATCTGGCAAAATGCATTGTAAACCAAATGTAATTTTTAGCTGCAGTAAATTTTAGACAATCAAAATGATGTTAAAATGTGTGTGTTTCTTACAGTCTAGAGGCTGCTTATTCTGATGGAGGAAAACACTGACAGCATCCTTCATGATCACTGAAAGAACTGTTCTCCTTTCTCCTGCCCCACACTGATCTATCTGATCGGTGCAGTGCAGGGGAGAAAGTCACCAGGACTTGCACGGATGTTGCGCATCCTGTGTAGCTGAAAAAACTTCTGCAAGACTAGCCCTTGGACCTCTTTATGAAAAGAAGAACGACACTCCTGATATGTGAGGTGGCATGGATAGGGTCCCAATCAAACAAAGTTGTTGATTAGCCATTGAACCTTTCAGGTCATGTGATCAGTCACATTCCTGGAAGGAATTTCAAGATGTGGTAATGTATACGATGGATGAGTGTACATATATATATATATATATAAGTGTTTGTGTGTGTGGAGCTGCATGAGTATATAAGAGAGCTGTTGGTGTATGTAAGAAAGCTGTGTACAAGTATGTAGCAAAACAGTGCGTGTATGTAACAGAGGTGTGAGTGCATACTTCAAAGCTGTAGAAAAGCTATATGTGTTAGAACTGTGTTTGTGTATGGAGGAGAGTTGTGTGTGTATTTCGGAAAATTGCGTGTGTGATAGTAGTAGAGTTGTGTGTATGCAGGAGAGATGTGTGTATGTAGGAAAGAGGGTGGAAACTTATCAATGCTATAGGACCTATGCAAGAACCTAACATGATCAAATTTGACTCATGACAATACAGCTTTAAAAAATGCATTGGCAGCAATTGTACCGATCATCTACTTTCAATGAATTATCAGCAAATTGGTGAAAGTACACCTATTAAAAAAAAAATAACAGCCTCCTCCATATCCCCTCTAGCTGTCCTGTCCATCACCAAGATAGGTGCGTTTTCTGCCATTTTAGGTAGAAGTAATGTTCAACCAATTTGCTTCTAATTTAGACAAAGTAGTAGGAAAGTTTATCAAACAAACTCTACATATGAGCTCTATCTATTTTACAATACGTGTAATATGTATTCACAAAATGTCCATTTTCTATATGTGTGAACTTCACATCTTTTTTTTTTTTAGTAAGTTTTAGTGCATGATGAGGTGGTGTTTACCTATAGGATCCACCATCTCTTGGACTGGGCACCATTGATGGTATTTATTGGGCCCCACGTTCTTAAGTAAATCTCAATATTGCTTCAAAAAGGTAGCTATGCATATACAGTTTACAGACAGAATGTTAACATATTAAGCAAGAGTGTGACAACTTATCAGTGCTAAATGTGCCATAAAAAAACCCAGCATGTAAAATTCTTAGCTTTGACAAGTGACAACATATCTGGCAAAATGCATTGTAAACCAAATGTAATTTTTAGCTGCAGTAAATTTTAGACAATCAAAATGATGTTAAAATGTGTGTGTTTCTTACAGTCTAGAGGCTGCTTATTCTGATGGAGGAAAACACTGACAGCATCCTTCATGATCACTGAAAGAACTGTTCTCCTTTCTCCTGCCCCACACTGATCTATCTGATCGGTGCAGTGCAGGGGAGAAAGTCACCAGGACTTGCACGGATGTTGCGCATCCTGTGTAGCTGAAAAAACTTCTGCAAGACTAGCCCTTGGACCTCTTTATGAAAAGAAGAACGACACTCCTGATATGTGAGGTGGCATGGATAGGGTCCCAATCAAACAAAGTTGTTGATTAGCCATTGAACCTTTCAGGTCATGTGATCAGTCACATTCCTGGAAGGAATTTCAAGATGTGGTAATGTATACGATGGATGAGTGTACATATATATATATATATATAAGTGTTTGTGTGTGTGGAGCTGCATGAGTATATAAGAGAGCTGTTGGTGTATGTAAGAAAGCTGTGTACAAGTATGTAGCAAAACAGTGCGTGTATGTAACAGAGGTGTGAGTGCATACTTCAAAGCTGTAGAAAAGCTATATGTGTTAGAACTGTGTTTGTGTATGGAGGAGAGTTGTGTGTGTATTTCGGAAAATTGCGTGTGTGATAGTAGTAGAGTTGTGTGTATGCAGGAGAGATGTGTGTATGTAGGAAAGAGGGTGGAAACTTATCAATGCTATAGGACCTATGCAAGAACCTAACATGATCAAATTTGACTCATGACAATACAGCTTTAAAAAATGCATTGGCAGCAATTGTACCGATCATCTACTTTCAATGAATTATCAGCAAATTGGTGAAAGTACACCTATTAAAAAAAAAATAACAGCCTCCTCCATATCCCCTCTAGCTGTCCTGTCCATCACCAAGATAGGTGCGTTTTCTGCCATTTTAGGTAGAAGTAATGTTCAACCAATTTGCTTCTAATTTAGACAAAGTAGTAGGAAAGTTTATCAAACAAACTCTACATATGAGCTCTATCTATTTTACAATACGTGTAATATGTATTCACAAAATGTCCATTTTCTATATGTGTGAACTTCACATCTTTTTTTTTTTTTAGTAAGTTTTAGTGCATGATGAGGTGGTGTTTACCTATAGGATCCACCATCTCTTGGACTGGGCACCATTGATGGTATTTATTGGGCCCCACGTTCTTAAGTAAATCTCAATATTGCTTCAAAAAGGTAGCTATGCATATACAGTTTACAGACAGAATGTTAACATATTAAGCAAGAGTGTGACAACTTATCAGTGCTAAATGTGCCATAAAAAAACCCAGCATGTAAAATTCTTAGCTTTGACAAGTGACAACATATCTGGCAAAATGCATTGTAAACCAAATGTAATTTTTAGCTGCAGTAAATTTTAGACAATCAAAATGATGTTAAAATGTGTGTGTTTCTTACAGTCTAGAGGCTGCTTATTCTGATGGAGGAAAACACTGACAGCATCCTTCATGATCACTGAAAGAACTGTTCTCCTTTCTCCTGCCCCACACTGATCTATCTGATCGGTGCAGTGCAGGGGAGAAAGTCACCAGGACTTGCACGGATGTTGCGCATCCTGTGTAGCTGAAAAAACTTCTGCAAGACTAGCCCTTGGACCTCTTTATGAAAAGAAGAACGACACTCCTGATATGTGAGGTGGCATGGATAGGGTCCCAATCAAACAAAGTTGTTGATTAGCCATTGAACCTTTCAGGTCATGTGATCAGTCACATTCCTGGAAGGAATTTCAAGATGTGGTAATGTATACGATGGATGAGCGTACATATATATATATATATAAGTGTTTGTGTGTGTGGAGCTGCATGAGTATATAAGAGAGCTGTTGGTGTATGGTATGTAAGAAAGCTGTGTACAAGTATGTAGCAAAACAGTGCGTGTATGTAACAGAGGTGTGAGTGCATACTTCAAAGCTGTAGAAAAGCTATATGTGTTAGAACTGTGTTTGTGTATGGAGGAGAGTTGTGTGTGTATTTTGGAAAATTGCGTGTGTGATAGTAGTAGAGTTGTGTGTATGCAGGAGAGATGTGTGTATGTAGGAAAGAGGGTGGAAACTTATCAATGCTATAGGACCTATGCAAGAACCTAACATGATCAAATTTGACTCATGACAATACAGCTTTAAAAAATGCATTGGCAGCAATTGTACCGATCATCTACTTTCAATGAATTATCAGCAAATTGGTGAAAGTACACCTATTAAAAAAAAAATAACAGCCTCCTCCATATCCCCTCTAGCTGTCCTGTCCATCACCAAGATAGGTGCGTTTTCTGCCATTTTAGGTAGAAGTAATGTTCAACCAATTTGCTTCTAATTTAGACAAAGTAGTAGGAAAGTTTATCAAACAAACTCTACATATGAGCTCTATCTATTTTACAATACGTGTAATATGTATTCACAAAATGTCCATTTTCTATATGTGTGAACTTCACATCTTTTTTTTTTTTAGTAAGTTTTAGTGCATGATGAGGTGGTGTTTACCTATAGGATCCACCATCTCTTGGACTGGGCACCATTGATGGTATTTATTGGGCCCCACGTTCTTAAGTAAATCTCAATATTGCTTCAAAAAGGTAGCTATGCATATACAGTTTACAGACAGAATGTTAACATATTAAGCAAGAGTGTGACAACTTATCAGTGCTAAATGTGCCATAAAAAAACCCAGCATGTAAAATTCTTAGCTTTGACAAGTGACAACATATCTGGCAAAATGCATTGTAAACCAAATGTAATTTTTAGCTGCAGTAAATTTTAGACAATCAAAATGATGTTAAAATGTGTGTGTTTCTTACAGTCTAGAGGCTGCTTATTCTGATGGAGGAAAACACTGACAGCATCCTTCATGATCACTGAAAGAACTGTTCTCCTTTCTCCTGCCCCACACTGATCTATCTGATCGGTGCAGTGCAGGGGAGAAAGTCACCAGGACTTGCACGGATGTTGCGCATCCTGTGTAGCTGAAAAAACTTCTGCAAGACTAGCCCTTGGACCTCTTTATGAAAAGAAGAACGACACTCCTGATATGTGAGGTGGCATGGATAGGGTCCCAATCAAACAAAGTTGTTGATTAGCCATTGAACCTTTCAGGTCATGTGATCAGTCACATTCCTGGAAGGAATTTCAAGATGTGGTAATGTATACGATGGATGAGTGTACATATATATATATATATATAAGTGTTTGTGTGTGTGGAGCTGCATGAGTATATAAGAGAGCTGTTGGTGTATGTAAGAAAGCTGTGTACAAGTATGTAGCAAAACAGTGCGTGTATGTAACAGAGGTGTGAGTGCATACTTCAAAGCTGTAGAAAAGCTATATGTGTTAGAACTGTGTTTGTGTATGGAGGAGAGTTGTGTGTGTATTTCGGAAAATTGCGTGTGTGATAGTAGTAGAGTTGTGTGTATGCAGGAGAGATGTGTGTATGTAGGAAAGAGGGTGGAAACTTATCAATGCTATAGGACCTATGCAAGAACCTAACATGATCAAATTTGACTCATGACAATACAGCTTTAAAAAATGCATTGGCAGCAATTGTACCGATCATCTACTTTCAATGAATTATCAGCAAATTGGTGAAAGTACACCTATTAAAAAAAAAATAACAGCCTCCTCCATATCCCCTCTAGCTGTCCTGTCCATCACCAAGATAGGTGCGTTTTCTGCCATTTTAGGTAGAAGTAATGTTCAACCAATTTGCTTCTAATTTAGACAAAGTAGTAGGAAAGTTTATCAAACAAACTCTACATATGAGCTCTATCTATTTTACAATACGTGTAATATGTATTCACAAAATGTCCATTTTCTATATGTGTGAACTTCACATCTTTTTTTTTTTTTAGTAAGTTTTAGTGCATGATGAGGTGGTGTTTACCTATAGGATCCACCATCTCTTGGACTGGGCACCATTGATGGTATTTATTGGGCCCCACGTTCTTAAGTAAATCTCAATATTGCTTCAAAAAGGTAGCTATGCATATACAGTTTACAGACAGAATGTTAACATATTAAGCAAGAGTGTGACAACTTATCAGTGCTAAATGTGCCATAAAAAAACCCAGCATGTAAAATTCTTAGCTTTGACAAGTGACAACATATCTGGCAAAATGCATTGTAAACCAAATGTAATTTTTAGCTGCAGTAAATTTTAGACAATCAAAATGATGTTAAAATGTGTGTGTTTCTTACAGTCTAGAGGCTGCTTATTCTGATGGAGGAAAACACTGACAGCATCCTTCATGATCACTGAAAGAACTGTTCTCCTTTCTCCTGCCCCACACTGATCTATCTGATCGGTGCAGTGCAGGGGAGAAAGTCACCAGGACTTGCACGGATGTTGCGCATCCTGTGTAGCTGAAAAAACTTCTGCAAGACTAGCCCTTGGACCTCTTTATGAAAAGAAGAACGACACTCCTGATATGTGAGGTGGCATGGATAGGGTCCCAATCAAACAAAGTTGTTGATTAGCCATTGAACCTTTCAGGTCATGTGATCAGTCACATTCCTGGAAGGAATTTCAAGATGTGGTAATGTATACGATGGATGAGTGTACATATATATATATATATATAAGTGTTTGTGTGTGTGGAGCTGCATGAGTATATAAGAGAGCTGTTGGTGTATGTAAGAAAGCTGTGTACAAGTATGTAGCAAAACAGTGCGTGTATGTAACAGAGGTGTGAGTGCATACTTCAAAGCTGTAGAAAAGCTATATGTGTTAGAACTGTGTTTGTGTATGGAGGAGAGTTGTGTGTGTATTTCGGAAAATTGCGTGTGTGATAGTAGTAGAGTTGTGTGTATGCAGGAGAGATGTGTGTATGTAGGAAAGAGGGTGGAAACTTATCAATGCTATAGGACCTATGCAAGAACCTAACATGATCAAATTTGACTCATGACAATACAGCTTTAAAAAATGCATTGGCAGCAATTGTACCGATCATCTACTTTCAATGAATTATCAGCAAATTGGTGAAAGTACACCTATTAAAAAAAAAATAACAGCCTCCTCCATATCCCCTCTAGCTGTCCTGTCCATCACCAAGATAGGTGCGTTTTCTGCCATTTTAGGTAGAAGTAATGTTCAACCAATTTGCTTCTAATTTAGACAAAGTAGTAGGAAAGTTTATCAAACAAACTCTACATATGAGCTCTATCTATTTTACAATACGTGTAATATGTATTCACAAAATGTCCATTTTCTATATGTGTGAACTTCACATCTTTTTTTTTTTTTAGTAAGTTTTAGTGCATGATGAGGTGGTGTTTACCTATAGGATCCACCATCTCTTGGACTGGGCACCATTGATGGTATTTATTGGGCCCCACGTTCTTAAGTAAATCTCAATATTGCTTCAAAAAGGTAGCTATGCATATACAGTTTACAGACAGAATGTTAACATATTAAGCAAGAGTGTGACAACTTATCAGTGCTAAATGTGCCATAAAAAAACCCAGCATGTAAAATTCTTAGCTTTGACAAGTGACAACATATCTGGCAAAATGCATTGTAAACCAAATGTAATTTTTAGCTGCAGTAAATTTTAGACAATCAAAATGATGTTAAAATGTGTGTGTTTCTTACAGTCTAGAGGCTGCTTATTCTGATGGAGGAAAACACTGACAGCATCCTTCATGATCACTGAAAGAACTGTTCTCCTTTCTCCTGCCCCACACTGATCTATCTGATCGGTGCAGTGCAGGGGAGAAAGTCACCAGGACTTGCACGGATGTTGCGCATCCTGTGTAGCTGAAAAAACTTCTGCAAGACTAGCCCTTGGACCTCTTTATGAAAAGAAGAACGACACTCCTGATATGTGAGGTGGCATGGATAGGGTCCCAATCAAACAAAGTTGTTGATTAGCCATTGAACCTTTCAGGTCATGTGATCAGTCACATTCCTGGAAGGAATTTCAAGATGTGGTAATGTATACGATGGATGAGTGTACATATATATATATATATATAAGTGTTTGTGTGTGTGGAGCTGCATGAGTATATAAGAGAGCTGTTGGTGTATGTAAGAAAGCTGTGTACAAGTATGTAGCAAAACAGTGCGTGTATGTAACAGAGGTGTGAGTGCATACTTCAAAGCTGTAGAAAAGCTATATGTGTTAGAACTGTGTTTGTGTATGGAGGAGAGTTGTGTGTGTATTTCGGAAAATTGCGTGTGTGATAGTAGTAGAGTTGTGTGTATGCAGGAGAGATGTGTGTATGTAGGAAAGAGGGTGGAAACTTATCAATGCTATAGGACCTATGCAAGAACCTAACATGATCAAATTTGACTCATGACAATACAGCTTTAAAAAATGCATTGGCAGCAATTGTACCGATCATCTACTTTCAATGAATTATCAGCAAATTGGTGAAAGTACACCTATTAAAAAAAAAATAACAGCCTCCTCCATATCCCCTCTAGCTGTCCTGTCCATCACCAAGATAGGTGCGTTTTCTGCCATTTTAGGTAGAAGTAATGTTCAACCAATTTGCTTCTAATTTAGACAAAGTAGTAGGAAAGTTTATCAAACAAACTCTACATATGAGCTCTATCTATTTTACAATACGTGTAATATGTATTCACAAAATGTCCATTTTCTATATGTGTGAACTTCACATCTTTTTTTTTTTTTAGTAAGTTTTAGTGCATGATGAGGTGGTGTTTACCTATAGGATCCACCATCTCTTGGACTGGGCACCATTGATGGTATTTATTGGGCCCCACGTTCTTAAGTAAATCTCAATATTGCTTCAAAAAGGTAGCTATGCATATACAGTTTACAGACAGAATGTTAACATATTAAGCAAGAGTGTGACAACTTATCAGTGCTAAATGTGCCATAAAAAAACCCAGCATGTAAAATTCTTAGCTTTGACAAGTGACAACATATCTGGCAAAATGCATTGTAAACCAAATGTAATTTTTAGCTGCAGTAAATTTTAGACAATCAAAATGATGTTAAAATGTGTGTGTTTCTTACAGTCTAGAGGCTGCTTATTCTGATGGAGGAAAACACTGACAGCATCCTTCATGATCACTGAAAGAACTGTTCTCCTTTCTCCTGCCCCACACTGATCTATCTGATCGGTGCAGTGCAGGGGAGAAAGTCACCAGGACTTGCACGGATGTTGCGCATCCTGTGTAGCTGAAAAAACTTCTGCAAGACTAGCCCTTGGACCTCTTTATGAAAAGAAGAACGACACTCCTGATATGTGAGGTGGCATGGATAGGGTCCCAATCAAACAAAGTTGTTGATTAGCCATTGAACCTTTCAGGTCATGTGATCAGTCACATTCCTGGAAGGAATTTCAAGATGTGGTAATGTATACGATGGATGAGTGTACATATATATATATATATATATATATATATAAGTGTTTGTGTGTGTGGAGCTGCATGAGTATATAAGAGAGCTGTTGGTGTATGTAAGAAAGCTGTGTACAAGTATGTAGCAAAACAGTGCGTGTATGTAACAGAGGTGTGAGTGCATACTTCAAAGCTGTAGAAAAGCTATATGTGTTAGAACTGTGTTTGTGTATGGAGGAGAGTTGTGTGTGTATTTCGGAAAATTGCGTGTGTGATAGTAGTAGAGTTGTGTGTATGCAGGAGAGATGTGTGTATGTAGGAAAGAGGGTGGAAACTTATCAATGCTATAGGACCTATGCAAGAACCTAACATGATCAAATTTGACTCATGACAATACAGCTTTAAAAAATGCATTGGCAGCAATTGTACCGATCATCTACTTTCAATGAATTATCAGCAAATTGGTGAAAGTACACCTATTAAAAAAAAAATAACAGCCTCCTCCATATCCCCTCTAGCTGTCCTGTCCATCACCAAGATAGGTGCGTTTTCTGCCATTTTAGGTAGAAGTAATGTTCAACCAATTTGCTTCTAATTTAGACAAAGTAGTAGGAAAGTTTATCAAACAAACTCTACATATGAGCTCTATCTATTTTACAATACGTGTAATATGTATTCACAAAATGTCCATTTTCTATATGTGTGAACTTCACATCTTTTTTTTTTTTTAGTAAGTTTTAGTGCATGATGAGGTGGTGTTTACCTATAGGATCCACCATCTCTTGGACTGGGCACCATTGATGGTATTTATTGGGCCCCACGTTCTTAAGTAAATCTCAATATTGCTTCAAAAAGGTAGCTATGCATATACAGTTTACAGACAGAATGTTAACATATTAAGCAAGAGTGTGACAACTTATCAGTGCTAAATGTGCCATAAAAAAACCCAGCATGTAAAATTCTTAGCTTTGACAAGTGACAACATATCTGGCAAAATGCATTGTAAACCAAATGTAATTTTTAGCTGCAGTAAATTTTAGACAATCAAAATGATGTTAAAATGTGTGTGTTTCTTACAGTCTAGAGGCTGCTTATTCTGATGGAGGAAAACACTGACAGCATCCTTCATGATCACTGAAAGAACTGTTCTCCTTTCTCCTGCCCCACACTGATCTATCTGATCGGTGCAGTGCAGGGGAGAAAGTCACCAGGACTTGCACGGATGTTGCGCATCCTGTGTAGCTGAAAAAACTTCTGCAAGACTAGCCCTTGGACCTCTTTATGAAAAGAAGAACGACACTCCTGATATGTGAGGTGGCATGGATAGGGTCCCAATCAAACAAAGTTGTTGATTAGCCATTGAACCTTTCAGGTCATGTGATCAGTCACATTCCTGGAAGGAATTTCAAGATGTGGTAATGTATACGATGGATGAGTGTACATATATATATATATATATATAAGTGTTTGTGTGTGTGGAGCTGCATGAGTATATAAGAGAGCTGTTGGTGTATGGTATGTAAGAAAGCTGTGTACAAGTATGTAGCAAAACAGTGCGTGTATGTAACAGAGGTGTGAGTGCATACTTCAAAGCTGTAGAAAAGCTATATGTGTTAGAACTGTGTTTGTGTATGGAGGAGAGTTGTGTGTGTATTTTGGAAAATTGCGTGTGTGATAGTAGTAGAGTTGTGTGTATGCAGGAGAGATGTGTGTATGTAGGAAAGAGGGTGGAAACTTATCAATGCTATAGGACCTATGCAAGAACCTAACATGATCAAATTTGACTCATGACAATACAGCTTTAAAAAATGCATTGGCAGCAATTGTACCGATCATCTACTTTCAATGAATTATCAGCAAATTGGTGAAAGTACACCTATTAAAAAAAAAATAACAGCCTCCTCCATATCCCCTCTAGCTGTCCTGTCCATCACCAAGATAGGTGCGTTTTCTGCCATTTTAGGTAGAAGTAATGTTCAACCAATTTGCTTCTAATTTAGACAAAGTAGTAGGAAAGTTTATCAAACAAACTCTACATATGAGCTCTATCTATTTTACAATACGTGTAATATGTATTCACAAAATGTCCATTTTCTATATGTGTGAACTTCACATCTTTTTTTTTTTTAGTAAGTTTTAGTGCATGATGAGGTGGTGTTTACCTATAGGATCCACCATCTCTTGGACTGGGCACCATTGATGGTATTTATTGGGCCCCACGTTCTTAAGTAAATCTCAATATTGCTTCAAAAAGGTAGCTATGCATATACAGTTTACAGACAGAATGTTAACATATTAAGCAAGAGTGTGACAACTTATCAGTGCTAAATGTGCCATAAAAAAACCCAGCATGTAAAATTCTTAGCTTTGACAAGTGACAACATATCTGGCAAAATGCATTGTAAACCAAATGTAATTTTTAGCTGCAGTAAATTTTAGACAATCAAAATGATGTTAAAATGTGTGTGTTTCTTACAGTCTAGAGGCTGCTTATTCTGATGGAGGAAAACACTGACAGCATCCTTCATGATCACTGAAAGAACTGTTCTCCTTTCTCCTGCCCCACACTGATCTATCTGATCGGTGCAGTGCAGGGGAGAAAGTCACCAGGACTTGCACGGATGTTGCGCATCCTGTGTAGCTGAAAAAACTTCTGCAAGACTAGCCCTTGGACCTCTTTATGAAAAGAAGAACGACACTCCTGATATGTGAGGTGGCATGGATAGGGTCCCAATCAAACAAAGTTGTTGATTAGCCATTGAACCTTTCAGGTCATGTGATCAGTCACATTCCTGGAAGGAATTTCAAGATGTGGTAATGTATACGATGGATGAGTGTACATATATATATATATATATAAGTGTTTGTGTGTGTGGAGCTGCATGAGTATATAAGAGAGCTGTTGGTGTATGTAAGAAAGCTGTGTACAAGTATGTAGCAAAACAGTGCGTGTATGTAACAGAGGTGTGAGTGCATACTTCAAAGCTGTAGAAAAGCTATATGTGTTAGAACTGTGTTTGTGTATGGAGGAGAGTTGTGTGTGTATTTCGGAAAATTGCGTGTGTGATAGTAGTAGAGTTGTGTGTATGCAGGAGAGATGTGTGTATGTAGGAAAGAGGGTGGAAACTTATCAATGCTATAGGACCTATGCAAGAACCTAACATGATCAAATTTGACTCATGACAATACAGCTTTAAAAAATGCATTGGCAGCAATTGTACCGATCATCTACTTTCAATTAATTATCAGTAAATTGGTGAAAGTACACCTATTAAAAAAAAAATAACAGCCTCCTCCATATCCCCTCTAGCTGTCCTGTCCATCACCAAGATAGGTGCGTTTTCTGCCATTTTAGGTAGAAGTAATGTTCAACCAATTTGCTTCTAATTTAGACAAAGTAGTAGGAAAGTTTATCAAACAAACTCTACATATGAGCTCTATCTATTTTACAATACGTGTAATATGTATTCACAAAATGTCCATTTTCTATATGTGTGAACTTCACATCTTTTTTTTTTTTAGTAAGTTTTAGTGCATGATGAGGTGGTGTTTACCTATAGGATCCACCATCTCTTGGACTGGGCACCATTGATGGTATTTATTGGGCCCCACGTTCTTAAGTAAATCTCAATATTGCTTCAAAAAGGTAGCTATGCATATACAGTTTACAGACAGAATGTTAACATATTAAGCAAGAGTGTGACAACTTATCAGTGCTAAATGTGCCATAAAAAAACCCAGCATGTAAAATTCTTAGCTTTGACAAGTGACAACATATCTGGCAAAATGCATTGTAAACCAAATGTAATTTTTAGCTGCAGTAAATTTTAGACAATCAAAATGATGTTAAAATGTGTGTGTTTCTTACAGTCTAGAGGCTGCTTATTCTGATGGAGGAAAACACTGACAGCATCCTTCATGATCACTGAAAGAACTGTTCTCCTTTCTCCTGCCCCACACTGATCTATCTGATCGGTGCAGTTCAGGGGAGAAAGTCACCAGGACTTGCACGGATGTTGCGCATCCTGTGTAGCTGAAAAAACTTCTGCAAGACTAGCCCTTGGACCTCTTTATGAAAAGAAGAACGACACTCCTGATATGTGAGGTGGCATGGATAGGGTCCCAATCAAACAAAGTTGTTGATTAGCCATTGAACCTTTCAGGTCATGTGATCAGTCACATTCCTGGAAGGAATTTCAAGATGTGGTAATGTATACGATGGATGAGTGTACATATATATATATATATATAAGTGTTTGTGTGTGTGGAGCTGCATGAGTATATAAGAGAGCTGTTGGTGTATGGTATGTAAGAAAGCTGTGTACAAGTATGTAGCAAAACAGTGCGTGTATGTAACAGAGGTGTGAGTGCATACTTCAAAGCTGTAGAAAAGCTATATGTGTTAGAACTGTGTTTGTGTATGGAGGAGAGTTGTGTGTGTATTTTGGAAAATTGCGTGTGTGATAGTAGTAGAGTTGTGTGTATGCAGGAGAGATGTGTGTATGTAGGAAAGAGGGTGGAAACTTATCAATGCTATAGGACCTATGCAAGAACCTAACATGATCAAATTTGACTCATGACAATACAGCTTTAAAAAATGCATTGGCAGCAATTGTACCGATCATCTACTTTCAATGAATTATCAGCAAATTGGTGAAAGTACACCTATTAAAAAAAAAATAACAGCCTCCTCCATATCCCCTCTAGCTGTCCTGTCCATCACCAAGATAGGTGCGTTTTCTGCCATTTTAGGTAGAAGTAATGTTCAACCAATTTGCTTCTAATTTAGACAAAGTAGTAGGAAAGTTTATCAAACAAACTCTACATATGAGCTCTATCTATTTTACAATACGTGTAATATGTATTCACAAAATGTCCATTTTCTATATGTGTGAACTTCACATCTTTTTTTTTTTTAGTAAGTTTTAGTGCATGATGAGGTGGTGTTTACCTATAGGATCCACCATCTCTTGGACTGGGCACCATTGATGGTATTTATTGGGCCCCACGTTCTTAAGTAAATCTCAATATTGCTTCAAAAAGGTAGCTATGCATATACAGTTTACAGACAGAATGTTAACATATTAAGCAAGAGTGTGACAACTTATCAGTGCTAAATGTGCCATAAAAAAACCCAGCATGTAAAATTCTTAGCTTTGACAAGTGACAACATATCTGGCAAAATGCATTGTAAACCAAATGTAATTTTTAGCTGCAGTAAATTTTAGACAATCAAAATGATGTTAAAATGTGTGTGTTTCTTACAGTCTAGAGGCTGCTTATTCTGATGGAGGAAAACACTGACAGCATCCTTCATGATCACTGAAAGAACTGTTCTCCTTTCTCCTGCCCCACACTGATCTATCTGATCGGTGCAGTGCAGGGGAGAAAGTCACCAGGACTTGCACGGATGTTGCGCATCCTGTGTAGCTGAAAAAACTTCTGCAAGACTAGCCCTTGGACCTCTTTATGAAAAGAAGAACGACACTCCTGATATGTGAGGTGGCATGGATAGGGTCCCAATCAAACAAAGTTGTTGATTAGCCATTGAACCTTTCAGGTCATGTGATCAGTCACATTCCTGGAAGGAATTTCAAGATGTGGTAATGTATACGATGGATGAGTGTACATATATATATATATATATAAGTGTTTGTGTGTGTGGAGCTGCATGAGTATATAAGAGAGCTGTTGGTGTATGTAAGAAAGCTGTGTACAAGTATGTAGCAAAACAGTGCGTGTATGTAACAGAGGTGTGAGTGCATACTTCAAAGCTGTAGAAAAGCTATATGTGTTAGAACTGTGTTTGTGTATGGAGGAGAGTTGTGTGTGTATTTCGGAAAATTGCGTGTGTGATAGTAGTAGAGTTGTGTGTATGCAGGAGAGATGTGTGTATGTAGGAAAGAGGGTGGAAACTTATCAATGCTATAGGACCTATGCAAGAACCTAACATGATCAAATTTGACTCATGACAATACAGCTTTAAAAAATGCATTGGCAGCAATTGTACCGATCATCTACTTTCAATGAATTATCAGCAAATTGGTGAAAGTACACCTATTAAAAAAAAAATAACAGCCTCCTCCATATCCCCTCTAGCTGTCCTGTCCATCACCAAGATAGGTGCGTTTTCTGCCATTTTAGGTAGAAGTAATGTTCAACCAATTTGCTTCTAATTTAGACAAAGTAGTAGGAAAGTTTATCAAACAAACTCTACATATGAGCTCTATCTATTTTACAATACGTGTAATATGTATTCACAAAATGTCCATTTTCTATATGTGTGAACTTCACATCTTTTTTTTTTTTTAGTAAGTTTTAGTGCATGATGAGGTGGTGTTTACCTATAGGATCCACCATCTCTTGGACTGGGCACCATTGATGGTATTTATTGGGCCCCACGTTCTTAAGTAAATCTCAATATTGCTTCAAAAAGGTAGCTATGCATATACAGTTTACAGACAGAATGTTAACATATTAAGCAAGAGTGTGACAACTTATCAGTGCTAAATGTGCCATAAAAAAACCCAGCATGTAAAATTCTTAGCTTTGACAAGTGACAACATATCTGGCAAAATGCATTGTAAACCAAATGTAATTTTTAGCTGCAGTAAATTTTAGACAATCAAAATGATGTTAAAATGTGTGTGTTTCTTACAGTCTAGAGGCTGCTTATTCTGATGGAGGAAAACACTGACAGCATCCTTCATGATCACTGAAAGAACTGTTCTCCTTTCTCCTGCCCCACACTGATCTATCTGATCGGTGCAGTGCAGGGGAGAAAGTCACCAGGACTTGCACGGATGTTGCGCATCCTGTGTAGCTGAAAAAACTTCTGCAAGACTAGCCCTTGGACCTCTTTATGAAAAGAAGAACGACACTCCTGATATGTGAGGTGGCATGGATAGGGTCCCAATCAAACAAAGTTGTTGATTAGCCATTGAACCTTTCAGGTCATGTGATCAGTCACATTCCTGGAAGGAATTTCAAGATGTGGTAATGTATACGATGGATGAGTGTACATATATATATATATATATAAGTGTTTGTGTGTGTGGAGCTGCATGAGTATATAAGAGAGCTGTTGGTGTATGGTATGTAAGAAAGCTGTGTACAAGTATGTAGCAAAACAGTGCGTGTATGTAACAGAGGTGTGAGTGCATACTTCAAAGCTGTAGAAAAGCTATATGTGTTAGAACTGTGTTTGTGTATGGAGGAGAGTTGTGTGTGTATTTTGGAAAATTGCGTGTGTGATAGTAGTAGAGTTGTGTGTATGCAGGAGAGATGTGTGTATGTAGGAAAGAGGGTGGAAACTTATCAATGCTATAGGACCTATGCAAGAACCTAACATGATCAAATTTGACTCATGACAATACAGCTTTAAAAAATGCATTGGCAGCAATTGTACCGATCATCTACTTTCAATGAATTATCAGCAAATTGGTGAAAGTACACCTATTAAAAAAAAAATAACAGCCTCCTCCATATCCCCTCTAGCTGTCCTGTCCATCACCAAGATAGGTGCGTTTTCTGCCATTTTAGGTAGAAGTAATGTTCAACCAATTTGCTTCTAATTTAGACAAAGTAGTAGGAAAGTTTATCAAACAAACTCTACATATGAGCTCTATCTATTTTACAATACGTGTAATATGTATTCACAAAATGTCCATTTTCTATATGTGTGAACTTCACATCTTTTTTTTTTTTAGTAAGTTTTAGTGCATGATGAGGTGGTGTTTACCTATAGGATCCACCATCTCTTGGACTGGGCACCATTGATGGTATTTATTGGGCCCCACGTTCTTAAGTAAATCTCAATATTGCTTCAAAAAGGTAGCTATGCATATACAGTTTACAGACAGAATGTTAACATATTAAGCAAGAGTGTGACAACTTATCAGTGCTAAATGTGCCATAAAAAAACCCAGCATGTAAAATTCTTAGCTTTGACAAGTGACAACATATCTGGCAAAATGCATTGTAAACCAAATGTAATTTTTAGCTGCAGTAAATTTTAGACAATCAAAATGATGTTAAAATGTGTGTGTTTCTTACAGTCTAGAGGCTGCTTATTCTGATGGAGGAAAACACTGACAGCATCCTTCATGATCACTGAAAGAACTGTTCTCCTTTCTCCTGCCCCACACTGATCTATCTGATCGGTGCAGTGCAGGGGAGAAAGTCACCAGGACTTGCACGGATGTTGCGCATCCTGTGTAGCTGAAAAAACTTCTGCAAGACTAGCCCTTGGACCTCTTTATGAAAAGAAGAACGACACTCCTGATATGTGAGGTGGCATGGATAGGGTCCCAATCAAACAAAGTTGTTGATTAGCCATTGAACCTTTCAGGTCATGTGATCAGTCACATTCCTGGAAGGAATTTCAAGATGTGGTAATGTATACGATGGATGAGTGTACATATATATATATATATATAAGTGTTTGTGTGTGTGGAGCTGCATGAGTATATAAGAGAGCTGTTGGTGTATGTAAGAAAGCTGTGTACAAGTATGTAGCAAAACAGTGCGTGTATGTAACAGAGGTGTGAGTGCATACTTCAAAGCTGTAGAAAAGCTATATGTGTTAGAACTGTGTTTGTGTATGGAGGAGAGTTGTGTGTGTATTTCGGAAAATTGCGTGTGTGATAGTAGTAGAGTTGTGTGTATGCAGGAGAGATGTGTGTATGTAGGAAAGAGGGTGGAAACTTATCAATGCTATAGGACCTATGCAAGAACCTAACATGATCAAATTTGACTCATGACAATACAGCTTTAAAAAATGCATTGGCAGCAATTGTACCGATCATCTACTTTCAATGAATTATCAGCAAATTGGTGAAAGTACACCTATTAAAAAAAAAATAACAGCCTCCTCCATATCCCCTCTAGCTGTCCTGTCCATCACCAAGATAGGTGCGTTTTCTGCCATTTTAGGTAGAAGTAATGTTCAACCAATTTGCTTCTAATTTAGACAAAGTAGTAGGAAAGTTTATCAAACAAACTCTACATATGAGCTCTATCTATTTTACAATACGTGTAATATGTATTCACAAAATGTCCATTTTCTATATGTGTGAACTTCACATCTTTTTTTTTTTTTAGTAAGTTTTAGTGCATGATGAGGTGGTGTTTACCTATAGGATCCACCATCTCTTGGACTGGGCACCATTGATGGTATTTATTGGGCCCCACGTTCTTAAGTAAATCTCAATATTGCTTCAAAAAGGTAGCTATGCATATACAGTTTACAGACAGAATGTTAACATATTAAGCAAGAGTGTGACAACTTATCAGTGCTAAATGTGCCATAAAAAAACCCAGCATGTAAAATTCTTAGCTTTGACAAGTGACAACATATCTGGCAAAATGCATTGTAAACCAAATGTAATTTTTAGCTGCAGTAAATTTTAGACAATCAAAATGATGTTAAAATGTGTGTGTTTCTTACAGTCTAGAGGCTGCTTATTCTGATGGAGGAAAACACTGACAGCATCCTTCATGATCACTGAAAGAACTGTTCTCCTTTCTCCTGCCCCACACTGATCTATCTGATCGGTGCAGTGCAGGGGAGAAAGTCACCAGGACTTGCACGGATGTTGCGCATCCTGTGTAGCTGAAAAAACTTCTGCAAGACTAGCCCTTGGACCTCTTTATGAAAAGAAGAACGACACTCCTGATATGTGAGGTGGCATGGATAGGGTCCCAATCAAACAAAGTTGTTGATTAGCCATTGAACCTTTCAGGTCATGTGATCAGTCACATTCCTGGAAGGAATTTCAAGATGTGGTAATGTATACGATGGATGAGTGTACATATATATATATATATATATATATATATAAGTGTTTGTGTGTGTGGAGCTGCATGAGTATATAAGAGAGCTGTTGGTGTATGTAAGAAAGCTGTGTACAAGTATGTAGCAAAACAGTGCGTGTATGTAACAGAGGTGTGAGTGCATACTTCAAAGCTGTAGAAAAGCTATATGTGTTAGAACTGTGTTTGTGTATGGAGGAGAGTTGTGTGTGTATTTCGGAAAATTGCGTGTGTGATAGTAGTAGAGTTGTGTGTATGCAGGAGAGATGTGTGTATGTAGGAAAGAGGGTGGAAACTTATCAATGCTATAGGACCTATGCAAGAACCTAACATGATCAAATTTGACTCATGACAATACAGCTTTAAAAAATGCATTGGCAGCAATTGTACCGATCATCTACTTTCAATGAATTATCAGCAAATTGGTGAAAGTACACCTATTAAAAAAAAAATAACAGCCTCCTCCATATCCCCTCTAGCTGTCCTGTCCATCACCAAGATAGGTGCGTTTTCTGCCATTTTAGGTAGAAGTAATGTTCAACCAATTTGCTTCTAATTTAGACAAAGTAGTAGGAAAGTTTATCAAACAAACTCTACATATGAGCTCTATCTATTTTACAATACGTGTAATATGTATTCACAAAATGTCCATTTTCTATATGTGTGAACTTCACATCTTTTTTTTTTTTTAGTAAGTTTTAGTGCATGATGAGGTGGTGTTTACCTATAGGATCCACCATCTCTTGGACTGGGCACCATTGATGGTATTTATTGGGCCCCACGTTCTTAAGTAAATCTCAATATTGCTTCAAAAAGGTAGCTATGCATATACAGTTTACAGACAGAATGTTAACATATTAAGCAAGAGTGTGACAACTTATCAGTGCTAAATGTGCCATAAAAAAACCCAGCATGTAAAATTCTTAGCTTTGACAAGTGACAACATATCTGGCAAAATGCATTGTAAACCAAATGTAATTTTTAGCTGCAGTAAATTTTAGACAATCAAAATGATGTTAAAATGTGTGTGTTTCTTACAGTCTAGAGGCTGCTTATTCTGATGGAGGAAAACACTGACAGCATCCTTCATGATCACTGAAAGAACTGTTCTCCTTTCTCCTGCCCCACACTGATCTATCTGATCGGTGCAGTGCAGGGGAGAAAGTCACCAGGACTTGCACGGATGTTGCGCATCCTGTGTAGCTGAAAAAACTTCTGCAAGACTAGCCCTTGGACCTCTTTATGAAAAGAAGAACGACACTCCTGATATGTGAGGTGGCATGGATAGGGTCCCAATCAAACAAAGTTGTTGATTAGCCATTGAACCTTTCAGGTCATGTGATCAGTCACATTCCTGGAAGGAATTTCAAGATGTGGTAATGTATACGATGGATGAGTGTACATATATATATATATATATATAAGTGTTTGTGTGTGTGGAGCTGCATGAGTATATAAGAGAGCTGTTGGTGTATGGTATGTAAGAAAGCTGTGTACAAGTATGTAGCAAAACAGTGCGTGTATGTAACAGAGGTGTGAGTGCATACTTCAAAGCTGTAGAAAAGCTATATGTGTTAGAACTGTGTTTGTGTATGGAGGAGAGTTGTGTGTGTATTTTGGAAAATTGCGTGTGTGATAGTAGTAGAGTTGTGTGTATGCAGGAGAGATGTGTGTATGTAGGAAAGAGGGTGGAAACTTATCAATGCTATAGGACCTATGCAAGAACCTAACATGATCAAATTTGACTCATGACAATACAGCTTTAAAAAATGCATTGGCAGCAATTGTACCGATCATCTACTTTCAATGAATTATCAGCAAATTGGTGAAAGTACACCTATTAAAAAAAAAATAACAGCCTCCTCCATATCCCCTCTAGCTGTCCTGTCCATCACCAAGATAGGTGCGTTTTCTGCCATTTTAGGTAGAAGTAATGTTCAACCAATTTGCTTCTAATTTAGACAAAGTAGTAGGAAAGTTTATCAAACAAACTCTACATATGAGCTCTATCTATTTTACAATACGTGTAATATGTATTCACAAAATGTCCATTTTCTATATGTGTGAACTTCACATCTTTTTTTTTTTTAGTAAGTTTTAGTGCATGATGAGGTGGTGTTTACCTATAGGATCCACCATCTCTTGGACTGGGCACCATTGATGGTATTTATTGGGCCCCACGTTCTTAAGTAAATCTCAATATTGCTTCAAAAAGGTAGCTATGCATATACAGTTTACAGACAGAATGTTAACATATTAAGCAAGAGTGTGACAACTTATCAGTGCTAAATGTGCCATAAAAAAACCCAGCATGTAAAATTCTTAGCTTTGACAAGTGACAACATATCTGGCAAAATGCATTGTAAACCAAATGTAATTTTTAGCTGCAGTAAATTTTAGACAATCAAAATGATGTTAAAATGTGTGTGTTTCTTACAGTCTAGAGGCTGCTTATTCTGATGGAGGAAAACACTGACAGCATCCTTCATGATCACTGAAAGAACTGTTCTCCTTTCTCCTGCCCCACACTGATCTATCTGATCGGTGCAGTGCAGGGGAGAAAGTCACCAGGACTTGCACGGATGTTGCGCATCCTGTGTAGCTGAAAAAACTTCTGCAAGACTAGCCCTTGGACCTCTTTATGAAAAGAAGAACGACACTCCTGATATGTGAGGTGGCATGGATAGGGTCCCAATCAAACAAAGTTGTTGATTAGCCATTGAACCTTTCAGGTCATGTGATCAGTCACATTCCTGGAAGGAATTTCAAGATGTGGTAATGTATACGATGGATGAGTGTACATATATATATATATATATATAAGTGTTTGTGTGTGTGGAGCTGCATGAGTATATAAGAGAGCTGTTGGTGTATGGTATGTAAGAAAGCTGTGTACAAGTATGTAGCAAAACAGTGCGTGTATGTAACAGAGGTGTGAGTGCATACTTCAAAGCTGTAGAAAAGCTATATGTGTTAGAACTGTGTTTGTGTATGGAGGAGAGTTGTGTGTGTATTTTGGAAAATTGCGTGTGTGATAGTAGTAGAGTTGTGTGTATGCAGGAGAGATGTGTGTATGTAGGAAAGAGGGTGGAAACTTATCAATGCTATAGGACCTATGCAAGAACCTAACATGATCAAATTTGACTCATGACAATACAGCTTTAAAAAATGCATTGGCAGCAATTGTACCGATCATCTACTTTCAATGAATTATCAGCAAATTGGTGAAAGTACACCTATTAAAAAAAAAATAACAGCCTCCTCCATATCCCCTCTAGCTGTCCTGTCCATCACCAAGATAGGTGCGTTTTCTGCCATTTTAGGTAGAAGTAATGTTCAACCAATTTGCTTCTAATTTAGACAAAGTAGTAGGAAAGTTTATCAAACAAACTCTACATATGAGCTCTATCTATTTTACAATACGTGTAATATGTATTCACAAAATGTCCATTTTCTATATGTGTGAACTTCACATCTTTTTTTTTTTTAGTAAGTTTTAGTGCATGATGAGGTGGTGTTTACCTATAGGATCCACCATCTCTTGGACTGGGCACCATTGATGGTATTTATTGGGCCCCACGTTCTTAAGTAAATCTCAATATTGCTTCAAAAAGGTAGCTATGCATATACAGTTTACAGACAGAATGTTAACATATTAAGCAAGAGTGTGACAACTTATCAGTGCTAAATGTGCCATAAAAAAACCCAGCATGTAAAATTCTTAGCTTTGACAAGTGACAACATATCTGGCAAAATGCATTGTAAACCAAATGTAATTTTTAGCTGCAGTAAATTTTAGACAATCAAAATGATGTTAAAATGTGTGTGTTTCTTACAGTCTAGAGGCTGCTTATTCTGATGGAGGAAAACACTGACAGCATCCTTCATGATCACTGAAAGAACTGTTCTCCTTTCTCCTGCCCCACACTGATCTATCTGATCGGTGCAGTGCAGGGGAGAAAGTCACCAGGACTTGCACGGATGTTGCGCATCCTGTGTAGCTGAAAAAACTTCTGCAAGACTAGCCCTTGGACCTCTTTATGAAAAGAAGAACGACACTCCTGATATGTGAGGTGGCATGGATAGGGTCCCAATCAAACAAAGTTGTTGATTAGCCATTGAACCTTTCAGGTCATGTGATCAGTCACATTCCTGGAAGGAATTTCAAGATGTGGTAATGTATACGATGGATGAGTGTACATATATATATATATATATAAGTGTTTGTGTGTGTGGAGCTGCATGAGTATATAAGAGAGCTGTTGGTGTATGTAAGAAAGCTGTGTACAAGTATGTAGCAAAACAGTGCGTGTATGTAACAGAGGTGTGAGTGCATACTTCAAAGCTGTAGAAAAGCTATATGTGTTAGAACTGTGTTTGTGTATGGAGGAGAGTTGTGTGTGTATTTCGGAAAATTGCGTGTGTGATAGTAGTAGAGTTGTGTGTATGCAGGAGAGATGTGTGTATGTAGGAAAGAGGGTGGAAACTTATCAATGCTATAGGACCTATGCAAGAACCTAACATGATCAAATTTGACTCATGACAATACAGCTTTAAAAAATGCATTGGCAGCAATTGTACCGATCATCTACTTTCAATTAATTATCAGTAAATTGGTGAAAGTACACCTATTAAAAAAAAAATAACAGCCTCCTCCATATCCCCTCTAGCTGTCCTGTCCATCACCAAGATAGGTGCGTTTTCTGCCATTTTAGGTAGAAGTAATGTTCAACCAATTTGCTTCTAATTTAGACAAAGTAGTAGGAAAGTTTATCAAACAAACTCTACATATGAGCTCTATCTATTTTACAATACGTGTAATATGTATTCACAAAATGTCCATTTTCTATATGTGTGAACTTCACATCTTTTTTTTTTTTAGTAAGTTTTAGTGCATGATGAGGTGGTGTTTACCTATAGGATCCACCATCTCTTGGACTGGGCACCATTGATGGTATTTATTGGGCCCCACGTTCTTAAGTAAATCTCAATATTGCTTCAAAAAGGTAGCTATGCATATACAGTTTACAGACAGAATGTTAACATATTAAGCAAGAGTGTGACAAGTTATCAGTGCTAAATGTGCCATAAAAAAACCCAGCATGTAAAATTCTTAGCTTTGACAAGTGACAACATATCTGGCAAAATGCATTGTAAACCAAATGTAATTTTTAGCTGCAGTAAATTTTAGACAATCAAAATGATGTTAAAATGTGTGTGTTTCTTACAGTCTAGAGGCTGCTTATTCTGATGGAGGAAAACACTGACAGCATCCTTCATGATCACTGAAAGAACTGTTCTCCTTTCTCCTGCCCCACACTGATCTATCTGATCGGTGCAGTTCAGGGGAGAAAGTCACCAGGACTTGCACGGATGTTGCGCATCCTGTGTAGCTGAAAAAACTTCTGCAAGACTAGCCCTTGGACCTCTTTATGAAAAGAAGAACGACACTCCTGATATGTGAGGTGGCATGGATAGGGTCCCAATCAAACAAAGTTGTTGATTAGCCATTGAACCTTTCAGGTCATGTGATCAGTCACATTCCTGGAAGGAATTTCAAGATGTGGTAATGTATACGATGGATGAGTGTACATATATATATATATATATAAGTGTTTGTGTGTGTGGAGCTGCATGAGTATATAAGAGAGCTGTTGGTGTATGGTATGTAAGAAAGCTGTGTACAAGTATGTAGCAAAACAGTGCGTGTATGTAACAGAGGTGTGAGTGCATACTTCAAAGCTGTAGAAAAGCTATATGTGTTAGAACTGTGTTTGTGTATGGAGGAGAGTTGTGTGTGTATTTCGGAAAATTGCGTGTGTGATAGTAGTAGAGTTGTGTGTATGCAGGAGAGATGTGTGTATGTAGGAAAGAGGGTGGAAACTTATCAATGCTATAGGACCTATGCAAGAACCTAACATGATCAAATTTGACTCATGACAATACAGCTTTAAAAAATGCATTGGCAGCAATTGTACCGATCATCTACTTTCAATGAATTATCAGCAAATTGGTGAAAGTACACCTATTAAAAAAAAAATAACAGCCTCCTCCATATCCCCTCTAGCTGTCCTGTCCATCACCAAGATAGGTGCGTTTTCTGCCATTTTAGGTAGAAGTAATGTTCAACCAATTTGCTTCTAATTTAGACAAAGTAGTAGGAAAGTTTATCAAACAAACTCTACATATGAGCTCTATCTATTTTACAATACGTGTAATATGTATTCACAAAATGTCCATTTTCTATATGTGTGAACTTCACATCTTTTTTTTTTTTAGTAAGTTTTAGTGCATGATGAGGTGGTGTTTACCTATAGGATCCACCATCTCTTGGACTGGGCACCATTGATGGTATTTATTGGGCCCCACGTTCTTAAGTAAATCTCAATATTGCTTCAAAAAGGTAGCTATGCATATACAGTTTACAGACAGAATGTTAACATATTAAGCAAGAGTGTGACAACTTATCAGTGCTAAATGTGCCATAAAAAAACCCAGCATGTAAAATTCTTAGCTTTGACAAGTGACAACATATCTGGCAAAATGCATTGTAAACCAAATGTAATTTTTAGCTGCAGTAAATTTTAGACAATCAAAATGATGTTAAAATGTGTGTGTTTCTTACAGTCTAGAGGCTGCTTATTCTGATGGAGGAAAACACTGACAGCATCCTTCATGATCACTGAAAGAACTGTTCTCCTTTCTCCTGCCCCACACTGATCTATCTGATCGGTGCAGTTCAGGGGAGAAAGTCACCAGGACTTGCACGGATGTTGCGCATCCTGTGTAGCTGAAAAAACTTCTGCAAGACTAGCCCTTGGACCTCTTTATGAAAAGAAGAACGACACTCCTGATATGTGAGGTGGCATGGATAGGGTCCCAATCAAACAAAGTTGTTGATTAGCCATTGAACCTTTCAGGTCATGTGATCAGTCACATTCCTGGAAGGAATTTCAAGATGTGGTAATGTATACGATGGATGAGTGTACATATATATATATATATATAAGTGTTTGTGTGTGTGGAGCTGCATGAGTATATAAGAGAGCTGTTGGTGTATGGTATGTAAGAAAGCTGTGTACAAGTATGTAGCAAAACAGTGCGTGTATGTAACAGAGGTGTGAGTGCATACTTCAAAGCTGTAGAAAAGCTATATGTGTTAGAACTGTGTTTGTGTATGGAGGAGAGTTGTGTGTGTATTTCGGAAAATTGCGTGTGTGATAGTAGTAGAGTTGTGTGTATGCAGGAGAGATGTGTGTATGTAGGAAAGAGGGTGGAAACTTATCAATGCTATAGGACCTATGCAAGAACCTAACATGATCAAATTTGACTCATGACAATACAGCTTTAAAAAATGCATTGGCAGCAATTGTACCGATCATCTACTTTCAATGAATTATCAGCAAATTGGTGAAAGTACACCTATTAAAAAAAAAATAACAGCCTCCTCCATATCCCCTCTAGCTGTCCTGTCCATCACCAAGATAGGTGCGTTTTCTGCCATTTTAGGTAGAAGTAATGTTCAACCAATTTGCTTCTAATTTAGACAAAGTAGTAGGAAAGTTTATCAAACAAACTCTACATATGAGCTCTATCTATTTTACAATACGTGTAATATGTATTCACAAAATGTCCATTTTCTATATGTGTGAACTTCACATCTTTTTTTTTTTTAGTAAGTTTTAGTGCATGATGAGGTGGTGTTTACCTATAGGATCCACCATCTCTTGGACTGGGCACCATTGATGGTATTTATTGGGCCCCACGTTCTTAAGTAAATCTCAATATTGCTTCAAAAAGGTAGCTATGCATATACAGTTTACAGACAGAATGTTAACATATTAAGCAAGAGTGTGACAACTTATCAGTGCTAAATGTGCCATAAAAAAACCCAGCATGTAAAATTCTTAGCTTTGACAAGTGACAACATATCTGGCAAAATGCATTGTAAACCAAATGTAATTTTTAGCTGCAGTAAATTTTAGACAATCAAAATGATGTTAAAATGTGTGTGTTTCTTACAGTCTAGAGGCTGCTTATTCTGATGGAGGAAAACACTGACAGCATCCTTCATGATCACTGAAAGAACTGTTCTCCTTTCTCCTGCCCCACACTGATCTATCTGATCGGTGCAGTGCAGGGGAGAAAGTCACCAGGACTTGCACGGATGTTGCGCATCCTGTGTAGCTGAAAAAACTTCTGCAAGACTAGCCCTTGGACCTCTTTATGAAAAGAAGAACGACACTCCTGATATGTGAGGTGGCATGGATAGGGTCCCAATCAAACAAAGTTGTTGATTAGCCATTGAACCTTTCAGGTCATGTGATCAGTCACATTCCTGGAAGGAATTTCAAGATGTGGTAATGTATACGATGGATGAGTGTACATATATATATATATATATATATATATATATATATAAGTGTTTGTGTGTGTGGAGCTGCATGAGTATATAAGAGAGCTGTTGGTGTATGTAAGAAAGCTGTGTACAAGTATGTAGCAAAACAGTGCGTGTATGTAACAGAGGTGTGAGTGCATACTTCAAAGCTGTAGAAAAGCTATATGTGTTAGAACTGTGTTTGTGTATGGAGGAGAGTTGTGTGTGTATTTCGGAAAATTGCGTGTGTGATAGTAGTAGAGTTGTGTGTATGCAGGAGAGATGTGTGTATGTAGGAAAGAGGGTGGAAACTTATCAATGCTATAGGACCTATGCAAGAACCTAACATGATCAAATTTGACTCATGACAATACAGCTTTAAAAAATGCATTGGCAGCAATTGTACCGATCATCTACTTTCAATTAATTATCAGTAAATTGGTGAAAGTACACCTATTAAAAAAAAAATAACAGCCTCCTCCATATCCCCTCTAGCTGTCCTGTCCATCACCAAGATAGGTGCGTTTTCTGCCATTTTAGGTAGAAGTAATGTTCAACCAATTTGCTTCTAATTTAGACAAAGTAGTAGGAAAGTTTATCAAACAAACTCTACATATGAGCTCTATCTATTTTACAATACGTGTAATATGTATTCACAAAATGTCCATTTTCTATATGTGTGAACTTCACATCTTTTTTTTTTTTAGTAAGTTTTAGTGCATGATGAGGTGGTGTTTACCTATAGGATCCACCATCTCTTGGACTGGGCACCATTGATGGTATTTATTGGGCCCCACGTTCTTAAGTAAATCTCAATATTGCTTCAAAAAGGTAGCTATGCATATACAGTTTACAGACAGAATGTTAACATATTAAGCAAGAGTGTGACAACTTATCAGTGCTAAATGTGCCATAAAAAAACCCAGCATGTAAAATTCTTAGCTTTGACAAGTGACAACATATCTGGCAAAATGCATTGTAAACCAAATGTAATTTTTAGCTGCAGTAAATTTTAGACAATCAAAATGATGTTAAAATGTGTGTGTTTCTTACAGTCTAGAGGCTGCTTATTCTGATGGAGGAAAACACTGACAGCATCCTTTATGATCACTGAAAGAACTGTTCTCCTTTCTCCTGCCCCACACTGATCTATCTGATCGGTGCAGTTCAGGGGAGAAAGTCACCAGGACTTGCACGGATGTTGCGCATCCTGTGTAGCTGAAAAAACTTCTGCAAGACTAGCCCTTGGACCTCTTTATGAAAAGAAGAACGACACTCCTGATATGTGAGGTGGCATGGATAGGGTCCCAATCAAACAAAGTTGTTGATTAGCCATTGAACCTTTCAGGTCATGTGATCAGTCACATTCCTGGAAGGAATTTCAAGATGTGGTAATGTATACGATGGATGAGTGTACATATATATATATATATATAAGTGTTTGTGTGTGTGGAGCTGCATGAGTATATAAGAGAGCTGTTGGTGTATGTAAGAAAGCTGTGTACAAGTATGTAGCAAAACAGTGCGTGTATGTAACAGAGGTGTGAGTGCATACTTCAAAGCTGTAGAAAAGCTATATGTGTTAGAACTGTGTTTGTGTATGGAGGAGAGTTGTGTGTGTATTTCGGAAAATTGCGTGTGTGATAGTAGTAGAGTTGTGTGTATGCAGGAGAGATGTGTGTATGTAGGAAAGAGGGTGGAAACTTATCAATGCTATAGGACCTATGCAAGAACCTAACATGATCAAATTTGACTCATGACAATACAGCTTTAAAAAATGCATTGGCAGCAATTGTACCGATCATCTACTTTCAATTAATTATCAGTAAATTGGTGAAAGTACACCTATTAAAAAAAAAATAACAGCCTCCTCCATATCCCCTCTAGCTGTCCTGTCCATCACCAAGATAGGTGCGTTTTCTGCCATTTTAGGTAGAAGTAATGTTCAACCAATTTGCTTCTAATTTAGACAAAGTAGTAGGAAAGTTTATCAAACAAACTCTACATATGAGCTCTATCTATTTTACAATACGTGTAATATGTATTCACAAAATGTCCATTTTCTATATGTGTGAACTTCACATCTTTTTTTTTTTTAGTAAGTTTTAGTGCATGATGAGGTGGTGTTTACCTATAGGATCCACCATCTCTTGGACTGGGCACCATTGATGGTATTTATTGGGCCCCACGTTCTTAAGTAAATCTCAATATTGCTTCAAAAAGGTAGCTATGCATATACAGTTTACAGACAGAATGTTAACATATTAAGCAAGAGTGTGACAACTTATCAGTGCTAAATGTGCCATAAAAAAACCCAGCATGTAAAATTCTTAGCTTTGACAAGTGACAACATATCTGGCAAAATGCATTGTAAACCAAATGTAATTTTTAGCTGCAGTAAATTTTAGACAATCAAAATGATGTTAAAATGTGTGTGTTTCTTACAGTCTAGAGGCTGCTTATTCTGATGGAGGAAAACACTGACAGCATCCTTTATGATCACTGAAAGAACTGTTCTCCTTTCTCCTGCCCCACACTGATCTATCTGATCGGTGCAGTTCAGGGGAGAAAGTCACCAGGACTTGCACGGATGTTGCGCATCCTGTGTAGCTGAAAAAACTTCTGCAAGACTAGCCCTTGGACCTCTTTATGAAAAGAAGAACGACACTCCTGATATGTGAGGTGGCATGGATAGGGTCCCAATCAAACAAAGTTGTTGATTAGCCATTGAACCTTTCAGGTCATGTGATCAGTCACATTCCTGGAAGGAATTTCAAGATGTGGTAATGTATACGATGGATGAGTGTACATATATATATATATATATATATATAAGTGTTTGTGTGTGTGGAGCTGCATGAGTATATAAGAGAGCTGTTGGTGTATGGTATGTAAGAAAGCTGTGTACAAGTATGTAGCAAAACAGTGCGTGTATGTAACAGAGGTGTGAGTGCATACTTCAAAGCTGTAGAAAAGCTATATGTGTTAGAACTGTGTTTGTGTATGGAGGAGAGTTGTGTGTGTATTTCGGAAAATTGCGTGTGTGATAGTAGTAGAGTTGTGTGTATGCAGGAGAGATGTGTGTATGTAGGAAAGAGGGTGGAAAGTTATCAATGCTATAGGACCTATGCAAGAACCTAACATGATCAAATTTGACTCATGACAATACAGCTTTAAAAAATGCATTGGCAGCAATTGTACCGATCATCTACTTTCAATGAATTATCAGCAAATTGGTGAAAGTACACCTATTAAAAAAAAAATAACAGCCTCCTCCATATCCCCTCTAGCTGTCCTGTCCATCACCAAGATAGGTGCGTTTTCTGCCATTTTAGGTAGAAGTAATGTTCAACCAATTTGCTTCTAATTTAGACAAAGTAGTAGGAAAGTTTATCAAACAAACTCTACATATGAGCTCTATCTATTTTACAATACGTGTAATATGTATTCACAAAATGTCCATTTTCTATATGTGTGAACTTCACATCTTTTTTTTTTTTTAGTAAGTTTTAGTGCATGATGAGGTGGTGTTTACCTATAGGATCCACCATCTCTTGGACTGGGCACCATTGATGGTATTTATTGGGCCCCACGTTCTTAAGTAAATCTCAATATTGCTTCAAAAAGGTAGCTATGCATATACAGTTTACAGACAGAATGTTAACATATTAAGCAAGAGTGTGACAACTTATCAGTGCTAAATGTGCCATAAAAAAACCCAGCATGTAAAATTCTTAGCTTTGACAAGTGACAACATATCTGGCAAAATGCATTGTAAACCAAATGTAATTTTTAGCTGCAGTAAATTTTAGACAATCAAAATGATGTTAAAATGTGTGTGTTTCTTACAGTCTAGAGGCTGCTTATTCTGATGGAGGAAAACACTGACAGCATCCTTCATGATCACTGAAAGAACTGTTCTCCTTTCTCCTGCCCCACACTGATCTATCTGATCGGTGCAGTGCAGGGGAGAAAGTCACCAGGACTTGCACGGATGTTGCGCATCCTGTGTAGCTGAAAAAACTTCTGCAAGACTAGCCCTTGGACCTCTTTATGAAAAGAAGAACGACACTCCTGATATGTGAGGTGGCATGGATAGGGTCCCAATCAAACAAAGTTGTTGATTAGCCATTGAACCTTTCAGGTCATGTGATCAGTCACATTCCTGGAAGGAATTTCAAGATGTGGTAATGTATACGATGGATGAGTGTACATATATATATATATATATGTGTTTGTGTGTGTGGAGCTGCATGAGTATATAAGAGAGCTGTTGGTGTATGGTATGTAAGAAAGCTGTGTACAAGTATGTAGCAAAACAGTGCGTGTATGTAACAGAGGTGTGAGTGCATACTTCAAAGCTGTAGAAAAGCTATATGTGTTAGAACTGTGTTTGTGTATGGAGGAGAGTTGTGTGTGTATTTCGGAAAATTGCGTGTGTGATAGTAGTAGAGTTGTGTGTATGCAGGAGAGATGTGTGTATGTAGGAAAGAGGGTGGAAACTTATCAATGCTATAGGACCTATGCAAGAACCTAACATGATCAAATTTGACTCATGACAATACAGCTTTAAAAAATGCATTGGCAGCAATTGTACCGATCATCTACTTTCAATGAATTATCAGCAAATTGGTGAAAGTACACCTATTAAAAAAAAAATAACAGCCTCCTCCATATCCCCTCTAGCTGTCCTGTCCATCACCAAGATAGGTGCGTTTTCTGCCATTTTAGGTAGAAGTAATGTTCAACCAATTTGCTTCTAATTTAGACAAAGTAGTAGGAAAGTTTATCAAACAAACTCTACATATGAGCTCTATCTATTTTACAATACGTGTAATATGTATTCACAAAATGTCCATTTTCTATATGTGTGAACTTCACATCTTTTTTTTTTTTAGTAAGTTTTAGTGCATGATGAGGTGGTGTTTACCTATAGGATCCACCATCTCTTGGACTGGGCACCATTGATGGTATTTATTGGGCCCCACGTTCTTAAGTAAATCTCAATATTGCTTCAAAAAGGTAGCTATGCATATACAGTTTACAGACAGAATGTTAACATATTAAGCAAGAGTGTGACAACTTATCAGTGCTAAATGTGCCATAAAAAAACCCAGCATGTAAAATTCTTAGCTTTGACAAGTGACAACATATCTGGCAAAATGCATTGTAAACCAAATGTAATTTTTAGCTGCAGTAAATTTTAGACAATCAAAATGATGTTAAAATGTGTGTGTTTCTTACAGTCTAGAGGCTGCTTATTCTGATGGAGGAAAACACTGACAGCATCCTTCATGATCACTGAAAGAACTGTTCTCCTTTCTCCTGCCCCACACTGATCTATCTGATCGGTGCAGTGCAGGGGAGAAAGTCACCAGGACTTGCACGGATGTTGCGCATCCTGTGTAGCTGAAAAAACTTCTGCAAGACTAGCCCTTGGACCTCTTTATGAAAAGAAGAACGACACTCCTGATATGTGAGGTGGCATGGATAGGGTCCCAATCAAACAAAGTTGTTGATTAGCCATTGAACCTTTCAGGTCATGTGATCAGTCACATTCCTGGAAGGAATTTCAAGATGTGGTAATGTATACGATGGATGAGTGTACATATATATATATATATATATATAAGTGTTTGTGTGTGTGGAGCTGCATGAGTATATAAGAGAGCTGTTGGTGTATGTAAGAAAGCTGTGTACAAGTATGTAGCAAAACAGTGCGTGTATGTAACAGAGGTGTGAGTGCATACTTCAAAGCTGTAGAAAAGCTATATGTGTTAGAACTGTGTTTGTGTATGGAGGAGAGTTGTGTGTGTATTTCGGAAAATTGCGTGTGTGATAGTAGTAGAGTTGTGTGTATGCAGGAGAGATGTGTGTATGTAGGAAAGAGGGTGGAAACTTATCAATGCTATAGGACCTATGCAAGAACCTAACATGATCAAATTTGACTCATGACAATACAGCTTTAAAAAATGCATTGGCAGCAATTGTACCGATCATCTACTTTCAATTAATTATCAGTAAATTGGTGAAAGTACACCTATTAAAAAAAAAATAACAGCCTCCTCCATATCCCCTCTAGCTGTCCTGTCCATCACCAAGATAGGTGCGTTTTCTGCCATTTTAGGTAGAAGTAATGTTCAACCAATTTGCTTCTAATTTAGACAAAGTAGTAGGAAAGTTTATCAAACAAACTCTACATATGAGCTCTATCTATTTTACAATACGTGTAATATGTATTCACAAAATGTCCATTTTCTATATGTGTGAACTTCACATCTTTTTTTTTTTTAGTAAGTTTTAGTGCATGATGAGGTGGTGTTTACCTATAGGATCCACCATCTCTTGGACTGGGCACCATTGATGGTATTTATTGGGCCCCACGTTCTTAAGTAAATCTCAATATTGCTTCAAAAAGGTAGCTATGCATATACAGTTTACAGACAGAATGTTAACATATTAAGCAAGAGTGTGACAACTTATCAGTGCTAAATGTGCCATAAAAAAACCCAGCATGTAAAATTCTTAGCTTTGACAAGTGACAACATATCTGGCAAAATGCATTGTAAACCAAATGTAATTTTTAGCTGCAGTAAATTTTAGACAATCAAAATGATGTTAAAATGTGTGTGTTTCTTACAGTCTAGAGGCTGCTTATTCTGATGGAGGAAAACACTGACAGCATCCTTCATGATCACTGAAAGAACTGTTCTCCTTTCTCCTGCCCCACACTGATCTATCTGATCGGTGCAGTTCAGGGGAGAAAGTCACCAGGACTTGCACGGATGTTGCGCATCCTGTGTAGCTGAAAAAACTTCTGCAAGACTAGCCCTTGGACCTCTTTATGAAAAGAAGAACGACACTCCTGATATGTGAGGTGGCATGGATAGGGTCCCAATCAAACAAAGTTGTTGATTAGCCATTGAACCTTTCAGGTCATGTGATCAGTCACATTCCTGGAAGGAATTTCAAGATGTGGTAATGTATACGATGGATGAGTGTACATATATATATATATATATATATAAGTGTTTGTGTGTGTGGAGCTGCATGAGTATATAAGAGAGCTGTTGGTGTATGGTATGTAAGAAAGCTGTGTACAAGTATGTAGCAAAACAGTGCGTGTATGTAACAGAGGTGTGAGTGCATACTTCAAAGCTGTAGAAAAGCTATATGTGTTAGAACTGTGTTTGTGTATGGAGGAGAGTTGTGTGTGTATTTCGGAAAATTGCGTGTGTGATAGTAGTAGAGTTGTGTGTATGCAGGAGAGATGTGTGTATGTAGGAAAGAGGGTGGAAACTTATCAATGCTATAGGACCTATGCAAGAACCTAACATGATCAAATTTGACTCATGACAATACAGCTTTAAAAAATGCATTGGCAGCAATTGTACCGATCATCTACTTTCAATGAATTATCAGCAAATTGGTGAAAGTACACCTATTAAAAAAAAAATAACAGCCTCCTCCATATCCCCTCTAGCTGTCCTGTCCATCACCAAGATAGGTGCGTTTTCTGCCATTTTAGGTAGAAGTAATGTTCAACCAATTTGCTTCTAATTTAGACAAAGTAGTAGGAAAGTTTATCAAACAAACTCTACATATGAGCTCTATCTATTTTACAATACGTGTAATATGTATTCACAAAATGTCCATTTTCTATATGTGTGAACTTCACATCTTTTTTTTTTTTTAGTAAGTTTTAGTGCATGATGAGGTGGTGTTTACCTATAGGATCCACCATCTCTTGGACTGGGCACCATTGATGGTATTTATTGGGCCCCACGTTCTTAAGTAAATCTCAATATTGCTTCAAAAAGGTAGCTATGCATATACAGTTTACAGACAGAATGTTAACATATTAAGCAAGAGTGTGACAACTTATCAGTGCTAAATGTGCCATAAAAAAACCCAGCATGTAAAATTCTTAGCTTTGACAAGTGACAACATATCTGGCAAAATGCATTGTAAACCAAATGTAATTTTTAGCTGCAGTAAATTTTAGACAATCAAAATGATGTTAAAATGTGTGTGTTTCTTACAGTCTAGAGGCTGCTTATTCTGATGGAGGAAAACACTGACAGCATCCTTCATGATCACTGAAAGAACTGTTCTCCTTTCTCCTGCCCCACACTGATCTATCTGATTGGTGCAGTGCAGGGGAGAAAGTCACCAGGACTTGCACGGATGTTGCGCATCCTGTGTAGCTGAAAAAACTTCTGCAAGACTAGCCCTTGGACCTCTTTATGAAAAGAAGAACGACACTCCTGATATGTGAGGTGGCATGGATAGGGTCCCAATCAAACAAAGTTGTTGATTAGCCATTGAACCTTTCAGGTCATGTGATCAGTCACATTCCTGGAAGGAATTTCAAGATGTGGTAATGTATACGATGGATGAGTGTACATATATATATATATATAAGTGTTTGTGTGTGTGGAGCTGCATGAGTATATAAGAGAGCTGTTGGTGTATGTAAGAAAGCTGTGTACAAGTATGTAGCAAAACAGTGCGTGTATGTAACAGAGGTGTGAGTGCATACTTCAAAGCTGTAGAAAAGCTATATGTGTTAGAACTGTGTTTGTGTATGGAGGAGAGTTGTGTGTGTATTTCGGAAAATTGCGTGTGTGATAGTAGTAGAGTTGTGTGTATGCAGGAGAGATGTGTGTATGTAGGAAAGAGGGTGGAAACTTATCAATGCTATAGGACCTATGCAAGAACCTAACATGATCAAATTTGACTCATGACAATACAGCTTTAAAAAATGCATTGGCAGCAATTGTACCGATCATCTACTTTCAATGAATTATCAGCAAATTGGTGAAAGTACACCTATTAAAAAAAAAATAACAGCCTCCTCCATATCCCCTCTAGCTGTCCTGTCCATCACCAAGATAGGTGCGTTTTCTGCCATTTTAGGTAGAAGTAATGTTCAACCAATTTGCTTCTAATTTAGACAAAGTAGTAGGAAAGTTTATCAAACAAACTCTACATATGAGCTCTATCTATTTTACAATACGTGTAATATGTATTCACAAAATGTCCATTTTCTATATGTGTGAACTTCACATCTTTTTTTTTTTTAGTAAGTTTTAGTGCATGATGAGGTGGTGTTTACCTATAGGATCCACCATCTCTTGGACTGGGCACCATTGATGGTATTTATTGGGCCCCACGTTCTTAAGTAAATCTCAATATTGCTTCAAAAAGGTAGCTATGCATATACAGTTTACAGACAGAATGTTAACATATTAAGCAAGAGTGTGACAACTTATCAGTGCTAAATGTGCCATAAAAAAACCCAGCATGTAAAATTCTTAGCTTTGACAAGTGACAACATATCTGGCAAAATGCATTGTAAACCAAATGTAATTTTTAGCTGCAGTAAATTTTAGACAATCAAAATGATGTTAAAATGTGTGTGTTTCTTACAGTCTAGAGGCTGCTTATTCTGATGGAGGAAAACACTGACAGCATCCTTCATGATCACTGAAAGAACTGTTCTCCTTTCTCCTGCCCCACACTGATCTATCTGATCGGTGCAGTTCAGGGGAGAAAGTCACCAGGACTTGCACGGATGTTGCGCATCCTGTGTAGCTGAAAAAACTTCTGCAAGACTAGCCCTTGGACCTCTTTATGAAAAGAAGAACGACACTCCTGATATGTGAGGTGGCATGGATAGGGTCCCAATCAAACAAAGTTGTTGATTAGCCATTGAACCTTTCAGGTCATGTGATCAGTCACATTCCTGGAAGGAATTTCAAGATGTGGTAATGTATACGATGGATGAGTGTACATATATATATATATATATATATAAGTGTTTGTGTGTGTGGAGCTGCATGAGTATATAAGAGAGCTGTTGGTGTATGGTATGTAAGAAAGCTGTGTACAAGTATGTAGCAAAACAGTGCGTGTATGTAACAGAGGTGTGAGTGCATACTTCAAAGCTGTAGAAAAGCTATATGTGTTAGAACTGTGTTTGTGTATGGAGGAGAGTTGTGTGTGTATTTCGGAAAATTGCGTGTGTGATAGTAGTAGAGTTGTGTGTATGCAGGAGAGATGTGTGTATGTAGGAAAGAGGGTGGAAACTTATCAATGCTATAGGACCTATGCAAGAACCTAACATGATCAAATTTGACTCATGACAATACAGCTTTAAAAAATGCATTGGCAGCAATTGTACCGATCATCTACTTTCAATGAATTATCAGCAAATTGGTGAAAGTACACCTATTAAAAAAAAAATAACAGCCTCCTCCATATCCCCTCTAGCTGTCCTGTCCATCACCAAGATAGGTGCGTTTTCTGCCATTTTAGGTAGAAGTAATGTTCAACCAATTTGCTTCTAATTTAGACAAAGTAGTAGGAAAGTTTATCAAACAAACTCTACATATGAGCTCTATCTATTTTACAATACGTGTAATATGTATTCACAAAATGTCCATTTTCTATATGTGTGAACTTCACATCTTTTTTTTTTTTTAGTAAGTTTTAGTGCATGATGAGGTGGTGTTTACCTATAGGATCCACCATCTCTTGGACTGGGCACCATTGATGGTATTTATTGGGCCCCACGTTCTTAAGTAAATCTCAATATTGCTTCAAAAAGGTAGCTATGCATATACAGTTTACAGACAGAATGTTAACATATTAAGCAAGAGTGTGACAACTTATCAGTGCTAAATGTGCCATAAAAAAACCCAGCATGTAAAATTCTTAGCTTTGACAAGTGACAACATATCTGGCAAAATGCATTGTAAACCAAATGTAATTTTTAGCTGCAGTAAATTTTAGACAATCAAAATGATGTTAAAATGTGTGTGTTTCTTACAGTCTAGAGGCTGCTTATTCTGATGGAGGAAAACACTGACAGCATCCTTCATGATCACTGAAAGAACTGTTCTCCTTTCTCCTGCCCCACACTGATCTATCTGATTGGTGCAGTGCAGGGGAGAAAGTCACCAGGACTTGCACGGATGTTGCGCATCCTGTGTAGCTGAAAAAACTTCTGCAAGACTAGCCCTTGGACCTCTTTATGAAAAGAAGAACGACACTCCTGATATGTGAGGTGGCATGGATAGGGTCCCAATCAAACAAAGTTGTTGATTAGCCATTGAACCTTTCAGGTCATGTGATCAGTCACATTCCTGGAAGGAATTTCAAGATGTGGTAATGTATACGATGGATGAGTGTACATATATATATATATATAAGTGTTTGTGTGTGTGGAGCTGCATGAGTATATAAGAGAGCTGTTGGTGTATGTAAGAAAGCTGTGTACAAGTATGTAGCAAAACAGTGCGTGTATGTAACAGAGGTGTGAGTGCATACTTCAAAGCTGTAGAAAAGCTATATGTGTTAGAACTGTGTTTGTGTATGGAGGAGAGTTGTGTGTGTATTTCGGAAAATTGCGTGTGTGATAGTAGTAGAGTTGTGTGTATGCAGGAGAGATGTGTGTATGTAGGAAAGAGGGTGGAAACTTATCAATGCTATAGGACCTATGCAAGAACCTAACATGATCAAATTTGACTCATGACAATACAGCTTTAAAAAATGCATTGGCAGCAATTGTACCGATCATCTACTTTCAATGAATTATCAGCAAATTGGTGAAAGTACACCTATTAAAAAAAAAATAACAGCCTCCTCCATATCCCCTCTAGCTGTCCTGTCCATCACCAAGATAGGTGCGTTTTCTGCCATTTTAGGTAGAAGTAATGTTCAACCAATTTGCTTCTAATTTAGACAAAGTAGTAGGAAAGTTTATCAAACAAACTCTACATATGAGCTCTATCTATTTTACAATACGTGTAATATGTATTCACAAAATGTCCATTTTCTATATGTGTGAACTTCACATCTTTTTTTTTTTTAGTAAGTTTTAGTGCATGATGAGGTGGTGTTTACCTATAGGATCCACCATCTCTTGGACTGGGCACCATTGATGGTATTTATTGGGCCCCACGTTCTTAAGTAAATCTCAATATTGCTTCAAAAAGGTAGCTATGCATATACAGTTTACAGACAGAATGTTAACATATTAAGCAAGAGTGTGACAACTTATCAGTGCTAAATGTGCCATAAAAAAACCCAGCATGTAAAATTCTTAGCTTTGACAAGTGACAACATATCTGGCAAAATGCATTGTAAACCAAATGTAATTTTTAGCTGCAGTAAATTTTAGACAATCAAAATGATGTTAAAATGTGTGTGTTTCTTACAGTCTAGAGGCTGCTTATTCTGATGGAGGAAAACACTGACAGCATCCTTCATGATCACTGAAAGAACTGTTCTCCTTTCTCCTGCCCCACACTGATCTATCTGATCGGTGCAGTGCAGGGGAGAAAGTCACCAGGACTTGCACGGATGTTGCGCATCCTGTGTAGCTGAAAAAACTTCTGCAAGACTAGCCCTTGGACCTCTTTATGAAAAGAAGAACGACACTCCTGATATGTGAGGTGGCATGGATAGGGTCCCAATCAAACAAAGTTGTTGATTAGCCATTGAACCTTTCAGGTCATGTGATCAGTCACATTCCTGGAAGGAATTTCAAGATGTGGTAATGTATACGATGGATGAGTGTACATATATATATATATATATATATATATAAGTGTTTGTGTGTGTGGAGCTGCATGAGTATATAAGAGAGCTGTTGGTGTATGGTATGTAAGAAAGCTGTGTACAAGTATGTAGCAAAACAGTGCGTGTATGTAACAGAGGTGTGAGTGCATACTTCAAAGCTGTAGAAAAGCTATATGTGTTAGAACTGTGTTTGTGTATGGAGGAGAGTTGTGTGTGTATTTCGGAAAATTGCGTGTGTGATAGTAGTAGAGTTGTGTGTATGCAGGAGAGATGTGTGTATGTAGGAAAGAGGGTGGAAACTTATCAATGCTATAGGACCTATGCAAGAACCTAACATGATCAAATTTGACTCATGACAATACAGCTTTAAAAAATGCATTGGCAGCAATTGTACCGATCATCTACTTTCAATGAATTATCAGCAAATTGGTGAAAGTACACCTATTAAAAAAAAAATAACAGCCTCCTCCATATCCCCTCTAGCTGTCCTGTCCATCACCAAGATAGGTGCGTTTTCTGCCATTTTAGGTAGAAGTAATGTTCAACCAATTTGCTTCTAATTTAGACAAAGTAGTAGGAAAGTTTATCAAACAAACTCTACATATGAGCTCTATCTATTTTACAATACGTGTAATATGTATTCACAAAATGTCCATTTTCTATATGTGTGAACTTCACATCTTTTTTTTTTTTAGTAAGTTTTAGTGCATGATGAGGTGGTGTTTACCTATAGGATCCACCATCTCTTGGACTGGGCACCATTGATGGTATTTATTGGGCCCCACGTTCTTAAGTAAATCTCAATATTGCTTCAAAAAGGTAGCTATGCATATACAGTTTACAGACAGAATGTTAACATATTAAGCAAGAGTGTGACAACTTATCAGTGCTAAATGTGCCATAAAAAAACCCAGCATGTAAAATTCTTAGCTTTGACAAGTGACAACATATCTGGCAAAATGCATTGTAAACCAAATGTAATTTTTAGCTGCAGTAAATTTTAGACAATCAAAATGATGTTAAAATGTGTGTGTTTCTTACAGTCTAGAGGCTGCTTATTCTGATGGAGGAAAACACTGACAGCATCCTTCATGATCACTGAAAGAACTGTTCTCCTTTCTCCTGCCCCACACTGATCTATCTGATCGGTGCAGTGCAGGGGAGAAAGTCACCAGGACTTGCACGGATGTTGCGCATCCTGTGTAGCTGAAAAAACTTCTGCAAGACTAGCCCTTGGACCTCTTTATGAAAAGAAGAACGACACTCCTGATATGTGAGGTGGCATGGATAGGGTCCCAATCAAACAAAGTTGTTGATTAGCCATTGAACCTTTCAGGTCATGTGATCAGTCACATTCCTGGAAGGAATTTCAAGATGTGGTAATGTATACGATGGATGAGTGTACATATATATATATATATAAGTGTTTGTGTGTGTGGAGCTGCATGAGTATATAAGAGAGCTGTTGGTGTATGTAAGAAAGCTGTGTACAAGTATGTAGCAAAACAGTGCGTGTATGTAACAGAGGTGTGAGTGCATACTTCAAAGCTGTAGAAAAGCTATATGTGTTAGAACTGTGTTTGTGTATGGAGGAGAGTTGTGTGTGTATTTCGGAAAATTGCGTGTGTGATAGTAGTAGAGTTGTGTGTATGCAGGAGAGATGTGTGTATGTAGGAAAGAGGGTGGAAACTTATCAATGCTATAGGACCTATGCAAGAACCTAACATGATCAAATTTGACTCATGACAATACAGCTTTAAAAAATGCATTGGCAGCAATTGTACCGATCATCTACTTTCAATGAATTATCAGCAAATTGGTGAAAGTACACCTATTAAAAAAAAAATAACAGCCTCCTCCATATCCCCTCTAGCTGTCCTGTCCATCACCAAGATAGGTGCGTTTTCTGCCATTTTAGGTAGAAGTAATGTTCAACCAATTTGCTTCTAATTTAGACAAAGTAGTAGGAAAGTTTATCAAACAAACTCTACATATGAGCTCTATCTATTTTACAATACGTGTAATATGTATTCACAAAATGTCCATTTTCTATATGTGTGAACTTCACATCTTTTTTTTTTTTAGTAAGTTTTAGTGCATGATGAGGTGGTGTTTACCTATAGGATCCACCATCTCTTGGACTGGGCACCATTGATGGTATTTATTGGGCCCCACGTTCTTAAGTAAATCTCAATATTGCTTCAAAAAGGTAGCTATGCATATACAGTTTACAGACAGAATGTTAACATATTAAGCAAGAGTGTGACAACTTATCAGTGCTAAATGTGCCATAAAAAAACCCAGCATGTAAAATTCTTAGCTTTGACAAGTGACAACATATCTGGCAAAATGCATTGTAAACCAAATGTAATTTTTAGCTGCAGTAAATTTTAGACAATCAAAATGATGTTAAAATGTGTGTGTTTCTTACAGTCTAGAGGCTGCTTATTCTGATGGAGGAAAACACTGACAGCATCCTTCATGATCACTGAAAGAACTGTTCTCCTTTCTCCTGCCCCACACTGATCTATCTGATCGGTGCAGTGCAGGGGAGAAAGTCACCAGGACTTGCACGGATGTTGCGCATCCTGTGTAGCTGAAAAAACTTCTGCAAGACTAGCCCTTGGACCTCTTTATGAAAAGAAGAACGACACTCCTGATATGTGAGGTGGCATGGATAGGGTCCCAATCAAACAAAGTTGTTGATTAGCCATTGAACCTTTCAGGTCATGTGATCAGTCACATTCCTGGAAGGAATTTCAAGATGTGGTAATGTATACGATGGATGAGTGTACATATATATATATATATATATATATAAGTGTTTGTGTGTGTGGAGCTGCATGAGTATATAAGAGAGCTGTTGGTGTATGGTATGTAAGAAAGCTGTGTACAAGTATGTAGCAAAACAGTGCGTGTATGTAACAGAGGTGTGAGTGCATACTTCAAAGCTGTAGAAAAGCTATATGTGTTAGAACTGTGTTTGTGTATGGAGGAGAGTTGTGTGTGTATTTCGGAAAATTGCGTGTGTGATAGTAGTAGAGTTGTGTGTATGCAGGAGAGATGTGTGTATGTAGGAAAGAGGGTGGAAACTTATCAATGCTATAGGACCTATGCAAGAACCTAACATGATCAAATTTGACTCATGACAATACAGCTTTAAAAAATGCATTGGCAGCAATTGTACCGATCATCTACTTTCAATGAATTATCAGCAAATTGGTGAAAGTACACCTATTAAAAAAAAAATAACAGCCTCCTCCATATCCCCTCTAGCTGTCCTGTCCATCACCAAGATAGGTGCGTTTTCTGCCATTTTAGGTAGAAGTAATGTTCAACCAATTTGCTTCTAATTTAGACAAAGTAGTAGGAAAGTTTATCAAACAAACTCTACATATGAGCTCTATCTATTTTACAATACGTGTAATATGTATTCACAAAATGTCCATTTTCTATATGTGTGAACTTCACATCTTTTTTTTTTTTAGTAAGTTTTAGTGCATGATGAGGTGGTGTTTACCTATAGGATCCACCATCTCTTGGACTGGGCACCATTGATGGTATTTATTGGGCCCCACGTTCTTAAGTAAATCTCAATATTGCTTCAAAAAGGTAGCTATGCATATACAGTTTACAGACAGAATGTTAACATATTAAGCAAGAGTGTGACAACTTATCAGTGCTAAATGTGCCATAAAAAAAACCCAGCATGTAAAATTCTTAGCTTTGACAAGTGACAACATATCTGGCAAAATGCATTGTAAACCAAATGTAATTTTTAGCTGCAGTAAATTTTAGACAATCAAAATGATGTTAAAATGTGTGTGTTTCTTACAGTCTAGAGGCTGCTTATTCTGATGGAGGAAAACACTGACAGCATCCTTCATGATCACTGAAAGAACTGTTCTCCTTTCTCCTGCCCCACACTGATCTATCTGATCGGTGCAGTGCAGGGGAGAAAGTCACCAGGACTTGCACGGATGTTGCGCATCCTGTGTAGCTGAAAAAACTTCTGCAAGACTAGCCCTTGGACCTCTTTATGAAAAGAAGAACGACACTCCTGATATGTGAGGTGGCATGGATAGAGTCCCAATCAAACAAAGTTGTTGATTAGCCATTGAACCTTTCAGGTCATGTGATCAGTCACATTCCTGGAAGGAATTTCAAGATGTGGTAATGTATACGATGGATGAGTGTACATATATATATATATATAAGTGTTTGTGTGTGTGGAGCTGCATGAGTATATAAGAGAGCTGTTGGTGTATGTAAGAAAGCTGTGTACAAGTATGTAGCAAAACAGTGCGTGTATGTAACAGAGGTGTGAGTGCATACTTCAAAGCTGTAGAAAAGCTATATGTGTTAGAACTGTGTTTGTGTATGGAGGAGAGTTGTGTGTGTATTTCGGAAAATTGCGTGTGTGATAGTAGTAGAGTTGTGTGTATGCAGGAGAGATGTGTGTATGTAGGAAAGAGGGTGGAAACTTATCAATGCTATAGGACCTATGCAAGAACCTAACATGATCAAATTTGACTCATGACAATACAGCTTTAAAAAATGCATTGGCAGCAATTGTACCGATCATCTACTTTCAATGAATTATCAGCAAATTGGTGAAAGTACACCTATTAAAAAAAAAATAACAGCCTCCTCCATATCCCCTCTAGCTGTCCTGTCCATCACCAAGATAGGTGCGTTTTCTGCCATTTTAGGTAGAAGTAATGTTCAACCAATTTGCTTCTAATTTAGACAAAGTAGTAGGAAAGTTTATCAAACAAACTCTACATATGAGCTCTATCTATTTTACAATACGTGTAATATGTATTCACAAAATGTCCATTTTCTATATGTGTGAACTTCACATCTTTTTTTTTTTTAGTAAGTTTTAGTGCATGATGAGGTGGTGTTTACCTATAGGATCCACCATCTCTTGGACTGGGCACCATTGATGGTATTTATTGGGCCCCACGTTCTTAAGTAAATCTCAATATTGCTTCAAAAAGGTAGCTATGCATATACAGTTTTCAGACAGAATGTTAACATATTAAGCAAGAGTGTGACAACTTATCAGTGCTAAATGTGCCATAAAAAAACCCAGCATGTAAAATTCTTAGCTTTGACAAGTGACAACATATCTGGCAAAATGCATTGTAAACCAAATGTAATTTTTAGCTGCAGTAAATTTTAGACAATCAAAATGATGTTAAAATGTGTGTGTTTCTTACAGTCTAGAGGCTGCTTATTCTGATGGAGGAAAACACTGACAGCATCCTTCATGATCACTGAAAGAACTGTTCTCCTTTCTCCTGCCCCACACTGATCTATCTGATCGGTGCAGTGCAGGGGAGAAAGTCACCAGGACTTGCACGGATGTTGCGCATCCTGTGTAGCTGAAAAAACTTCTGCAAGACTAGCCCTTGGACCTCTTTATGAAAAGAAGAACGACACTCCTGATATGTGAGGTGGCATGGATAGGGTCCCAATCAAACAAAGTTGTTGATTAGCCATTGAACCTTTCAGGTCATGTGATCAGTCACATTCCTGGAAGGAATTTCAAGATGTGGTAATGTATACGATGGATGAGTGTACATATATATATATATATATATATAAGTGTTTGTGTGTGTGGAGCTGCATGAGTATATAAGAGAGCTGTTGGTGTATGTAAGAAAGCTGTGTACAAGTATGTAGCAAAACAGTGCGTGTATGTAACAGAGGTGTGAGTGCATACTTCAAAGCTGTAGAAAAGCTATATGTGTTAGAACTGTGTTTGTGTATGGAGGAGAGTTGTGTGTGTATTTCGGAAAATTGCGTGTGTGATAGTAGTAGAGTTGTGTGTATGCAGGAGAGATGTGTGTATGTAGGAAAGAGGGTGGAAACTTATCAATGCTATAGGACCTATGCAAGAACCTAACATGATCAAATTTGACTCATGACAATACAGCTTTAAAAAATGCATTGGCAGCAATTGTACCGATCATCTACTTTCAATGAATTATCAGCAAATTGGTGAAAGTACACCTATTAAAAAAAAAATAACAGCCTCCTCCATATCCCCTCTAGCTGTCCTGTCCATCACCAAGATAGGTGCGTTTTCTGCCATTTTAGGTAGAAGTAATGTTCAACCAATTTGCTTCTAATTTAGACAAAGTAGTAGGAAAGTTTATCAAACAAACTCTACATATGAGCTCTATCTATTTTACAATACGTGTAATATGTATTCACAAAATGTCCATTTTCTATATGTGTGAACTTCACATCTTTTTTTTTTTTTTAGTAAGTTTTAGTGCATGATGAGGTGGTGTTTACCTATAGGATCCACCATCTCTTGGACTGGGCACCATTGATGGTATTTATTGGGCCCCACGTTCTTAAGTAAATCTCAATATTGCTTCAAAAAGGTAGCTATGCATATACAGTTTACAGACAGAATGTTAACATATTAAGCAAGAGTGTGACAACTTATCAGTGCTAAATGTGCCATAAAAAAACCCAGCATGTAAAATTCTTAGCTTTGACAAGTGACAACATAACTGGCAAAATGCATTGTAAACCAAATGTAATTTTTAGCTGCAGTAAATTTTAGACAATCAAAATGATGTTAAAATGTGTGTGTTTCTTACAGTCTAGAGGCTGCTTATTCTGATGGAGGAAAACACTGACAGCATCCTTCATGATCACTGAAAGAACTGTTCTCCTTTCTCCTGCCCCACACTGATCTATCTGATCGGTGCAGTGCAGGGGAGAAAGTCACCAGGACTTGCACGGATGTTGCGCATCCTGTGTAGCTGAAAAAACTTCTGCAAGACTAGCCCTTGGACCTCTTTATGAAAAGAAGAATGACACTCCTGATATGTGAGGTGGCATGGATAGGGTCCCAATCAAACAAAGTTGTTGATTAGCCATTGAACCTTTCAGGTCATGTGATCAGTCACATTCCTGGAAGGAATTTCAAGATGTGGTAATGTATACGATGGATGAGTGTACATATATATATATATATATATATATATATATATATATAAGTGTTTGTGTGTGTGGAGCTGCATGAGTATATAAGAGAGCTGTTGGTGTATGTAAGAAAGCTGTGTACAAGTATGTAGCAAAACAGTGCGTGTATGTAACAGAGGTGTGAGTGCATACTTCAAAGCTGTAGAAAAGCTATATGTGTTAGAACTGTGTTTGTGTATGGAGGAGAGTTGTGTGTGTATTTCGGAAAATTGCGTGTGTGATAGTAGTAGAGTTGTGTGTATGCAGGAGAGATGTGTGTATGTAGGAAAGAGGGTGGAAACTTATCAATGCTATAGGACCTATGCAAGAACCTAACATGATCAAATTTGACTCATGACAATACAGCTTTAAAAAATGCATTGGCAGCAATTGTACCGATCATCTACTTTCAATTAATTATCAGTAAATTGGTGAAAGTACACCTATTAAAAAAAAAATAACAGCCTCCTCCATATCCCCTCTAGCTGTCCTGTCCATCACCAAGATAGGTGCGTTTTCTGCCATTTTAGGTAGAAGTAATGTTCAACCAATTTGCTTCTAATTTAGACAAAGTAGTAGGAAAGTTTATCAAACAAACTCTACATATGAGCTCTATCTATTTTACAATACGTGTAATATGTATTCACAAAATGTCCATTTTCTATATGTGTGAACTTCACATCTTTTTTTTTTTTAGTGTTTTAGTGCATGATGAGGTGGTGTTTACCTATAGGATCCACCATCTCTTGGACTGGGCACCATTGATGGTATTTATTGGGCCCCACGTTCTTAAGTAAATCTCAATATTGCTTCAAAAAGGTAGCTATGCATATACAGTTTACAGACAGAATGTTAACATATTAAGCAAGAGTGTGACAACTTATCAGTGCTAAATGTGCCATAAAAAAACCCAGCATGTAAAATTCTTAGCTTTGACAAGTGACAACATATCTGGCAAAATGCATTGTAAACCAAATGTAATTTTTAGCTGCAGTAAATTTTAGACAATCAAAATGATGTTAAAATGTGTGTGTTTCTTACAGTCTAGAGGCTGCTTATTCTGATGGAGGAAAACACTGACAGCATCCTTCATGATCACTGAAAGAACTGTTCTCCTTTCTCCTGCCCCACACTGATCTATCTGATCGGTGCAGTGCAGGGGAGAAAGTCACCAGGACTTGCACGGATGTTGCGCATCCTGTGTAGCTGAAAAAACTTCTGCAAGACTAGCCCTTGGACCTCTTTATGAAAAGAAGAACGACACTCCTGATATGTGAGGTGGCATGGATAGGGTCCCAATCAAACAAAGTTGTTGATTAGCCATTGAACCTTTCAGGTCATGTGATCAGTCACATTCCTGGAAGGAATTTCAAGATGTGGTAATGTATACGATGGATGAGTGTACATATATATATATATATATATAAGTGTTTGTGTGTGTGGAGCTGCATGAGTATATAAGAGAGCTGTTGGTGTATGGTATGTAAGAAAGCTGTGTACAAGTATGTAGCAAAACAGTGCGTGTATGTAACAGAGGTGTGAGTGCATACTTCAAAGCTGTAGAAAAGCTATATGTGTTAGAACTGTGTTTGTGTATGGAGGAGAGTTGTGTGTGTATTTCGGAAAATTGCGTGTGTGATAGTAGTAGAGTTGTGTGTATGCAGGAGAGATGTGTGTATGTAGGAAAGAGGGTGGAAACTTATCAATGCTATAGGACCTATGCAAGAACCTAACATGATCAAATTTGACTCATGACAATACAGCTTTAAAAAATGCATTGGCAGCAATTGTACCGATCATCTACTTTCAATGAATTATCAGCAAATTGGTGAAAGTACACCTATTAAAAAAAAAATAACAGCCTCCTCCATATCCCCTCTAGCTGTCCTGTCCATCACCAAGATAGGTGCGTTTTCTGCCATTTTAGGTAGAAGTAATGTTCAACCAATTTGCTTCTAATTTAGACAAAGTAGTAGGAAAGTTTATCAAACAAACTCTACATATGAGCTCTATCTATTTTACAATACGTGTAATATGTATTCACAAAATGTCCATTTTCTATATGTGTGAACTTCACATCTTTTTTTTTTTTAGTAAGTTTTAGTGCATGATGAGGTGGTGTTTACCTATAGGATCCACCATCTCTTGGACTGGGCACCATTGATGGTATTTATTGGGCCCCACGTTCTTAAGTAAATCTCAATATTGCTTCAAAAAGGTAGCTATGCATATACAGTTTACAGACAGAATGTTAACATATTAAGCAAGAGTGTGACAACTTATCAGTGCTAAATGTGCCATAAAAAAACCCAGCATGTAAAATTCTTAGCTTTGACAAGTGACAACATATCTGGCAAAATGCATTGTAAACCAAATGTAATTTTTAGCTGCAGTAAATTTTAGACAATCAAAATGATGTTAAAATGTGTGTGTTTCTTACAGTCTAGAGGCTGCTTATTCTGATGGAGGAAAACACTGACAGCATCCTTCATGATCACTGAAAGAACTGTTCTCCTTTCTCCTGCCCCACACTGATCTATCTGATCGGTGCAGTGCAGGGGAGAAAGTCACCAGGACTTGCACGGATGTTGCGCATCCTGTGTAGCTGAAAAAACTTCTGCAAGACTAGCCCTTGGACCTCTTTATGAAAAGAAGAACGACACTCCTGATATGTGAGGTGGCATGGATAGGGTCCCAATCAAACAAAGTTGTTGATTAGCCATTGAACCTTTCAGGTCATGTGATCAGTCACATTCCTGGAAGGAATTTCAAGATGTGGTAATGTATACGATGGATGAGTGTACATATATATATATATATAAGTGTTTGTGTGTGTGGAGCTGCATGAGTATATAAGAGAGCTGTTGGTGTATGTAAGAAAGCTGTGTACAAGTATGTAGCAAAACAGTGCGTGTATGTAACAGAGGTGTGAGTGCATACTTCAAAGCTGTAGAAAAGCTATATGTGTTAGAACTGTGTTTGTGTATGGAGGAGAGTTGTGTGTGTATTTCGGAAAATTGCGTGTGTGATAGTAGTAGAGTTGTGTGTATGCAGGAGAGATGTGTGTATGTAGGAAAGAGGGTGGAAACTTATCAATGCTATAGGACCTATGCAAGAACCTAACATGATCAAATTTGACTCATGACAATACAGCTTTAAAAAATGCATTGGCAGCAATTGTACCGATCATCTACTTTCAATTAATTATCAGTAAATTGGTGAAAGTACACCTATTAAAAAAAAAATAACAGCCTCCTCCATATCCCCTCTAGCTGTCCTGTCCATCACCAAGATAGGTGCGTTTTCTGCCATTTTAGGTAGAAGTAATGTTCAACCAATTTGCTTCTAATTTAGACAAAGTAGTAGGAAAGTTTATCAAACAAACTCTACATATGAGCTCTATCTATTTTACAATACGTGTAATATGTATTCACAAAATGTCCATTTTCTATATGTGTGAACTTCACATCTTTTTTTTTTTTAGTAAGTTTTAGTGCATGATGAGGTGGTGTTTACCTATAGGATCCACCATCTCTTGGACTGGGCACCATTGATGGTATTTATTGGGCCCCACGTTCTTAAGTAAATCTCAATATTGCTTCAAAAAGGTAGCTATGCATATACAGTTTACAGACAGAATGTTAACATATTAAGCAAGAGTGTGACAACTTATCAGTGCTAAATGTGCCATAAAAAAACCCAGCATGTAAAATTCTTAGCTTTGACAAGTGACAACATATCTGGCAAAATGCATTGTAAACCAAATGTAATTTTTAGCTGCAGTAAATTTTAGACAATCAAAATGATGTTAAAATGTGTGTGTTTCTTACAGTCTAGAGGCTGCTTATTCTGATGGAGGAAAACACTGACAGCATCCTTCATGATCACTGAAAGAACTGTTCTCCTTTCTCCTGCCCCACACTGATCTATCTGATCGGTGCAGTGCAGGGGAGAAAGTCACCAGGACTTGCACGGATGTTGCGCATCCTGTGTAGCTGAAAAAACTTCTGCAAGACTAGCCCTTGGACCTCTTTATGAAAAGAAGAACGACACTCCTGATATGTGAGGTGGCATGGATAGGGTCCCAATCAAACAAAGTTGTTGATTAGCCATTGAACCTTTCAGGTCATGTGATCAGTCACATTCCTGGAAGGAATTTCAAGATGTGGTAATGTATACGATGGATGAGTGTACATATATATATATATATATATATAAGTGTTTGTGTGTGTGGAGCTGCATGAGTATATAAGAGAGCTGTTGGTGTATGGTATGTAAGAAAGCTGTGTACAAGTATGTAGCAAAACAGTGCGTGTATGTAACAGAGGTGTGAGTGCATACTTCAAAGCTGTAGAAAAGCTATATGTGTTAGAACTGTGTTTGTGTATGGAGGAGAGTTGTGTGTGTATTTCGGAAAATTGCGTGTGTGATAGTAGTAGAGTTGTGTGTATGCAGGAGAGATGTGTGTATGTAGGAAAGAGGGTGGAAACTTATCAATGCTATAGGACCTATGCAAGAACCTAACATGATCAAATTTGACTCATGACAATACAGCTTTAAAAAATGCATTGGCAGCAATTGTACCGATCATCTACTTTCAATGAATTATCAGCAAATTGGTGAAAGTACACCTATTAAAAAAAAAATAACAGCCTCCTCCATATCCCCTCTAGCTGTCCTGTCCATCACCAAGATAGGTGCGTTTTCTGCCATTTTAGGTAGAAGTAATGTTCAACCAATTTGCTTCTAATTTAGACAAAGTAGTAGGAAAGTTTATCAAACAAACTCTACATATGAGCTCTATCTATTTTACAATACGTGTAATATGTATTCACAAAATGTCCATTTTCTATATGTGTGAACTTCACATCTTTTTTTTTTTTAGTAAGTTTTAGTGCATGATGAGGTGGTGTTTACCTATAGGATCCACCATCTCTTGGACTGGGCACCATTGATGGTATTTATTGGGCCCCACGTTCTTAAGTAAATCTCAATATTGCTTCAAAAAGGTAGCTATGCATATACAGTTTACAGACAGAATGTTAACATATTAAGCAAGAGTGTGACAACTTATCAGTGCTAAATGTGCCATAAAAAAACCCAGCATGTAAAATTCTTAGCTTTGACAAGTGACAACATATCTGGCAAAATGCATTGTAAACCAAATGTAATTTTTAGCTGCAGTAAATTTTAGACAATCAAAATGATGTTAAAATGTGTGTGTTTCTTACAGTCTAGAGGCTGCTTATTCTGATGGAGGAAAACACTGACAGCATCCTTCATGATCACTGAAAGAACTGTTCTCCTTTCTCCTGCCCCACACTGATCTATCTGATCGGTGCAGTGCAGGGGAGAAAGTCACCAGGACTTGCACGGATGTTGCGCATCCTGTGTAGCTGAAAAAACTTCTGCAAGACTAGCCCTTGGACCTCTTTATGAAAAGAAGAACGACACTCCTGATATGTGAGGTGGCATGGATAGGGTCCCAATCAAACAAAGTTGTTGATTAGCCATTGAACCTTTCAGGTCATGTGATCAGTCACATTCCTGGAAGGAATTTCAAGATGTGGTAATGTATACGATGGATGAGTGTACATATATATATATATATAAGTGTTTGTGTGTGTGGAGCTGCATGAGTATATAAGAGAGCTGTTGGTGTATGTAAGAAAGCTGTGTACAAGTATGTAGCAAAACAGTGCGTGTATGTAACAGAGGTGTGAGTGCATACTTCAAAGCTGTAGAAAAGCTATATGTGTTAGAACTGTGTTTGTGTATGGAGGAGAGTTGTGTGTGTATTTCGGAAAATTGCGTGTGTGATAGTAGTAGAGTTGTGTGTATGCAGGAGAGATGTGTGTATGTAGGAAAGAGGGTGGAAACTTATCAATGCTATAGGACCTATGCAAGAACCTAACATGATCAAATTTGACTCATGACAATACAGCTTTAAAAAATGCATTGGCAGCAATTGTACCGATCATCTACTTTCAATGAATTATCAGCAAATTGGTGAAAGTACACCTATTAAAAAAAAATAACAGCCTCCTCCATATCCCCTCTAGCTGTCCTGTCCATCACCAAGATAGGTGCGTTTTCTGCCATTTTAGGTAGAAGTAATGTTCAACCAATTTGCTTCTAATTTAGACAAAGTAGTAGGAAAGTTTATCAAACAAACTCTACATATGAGCTCTATCTATTTTACAATACGTGTAATATGTATTCACAAAATGTCCATTTTCTATATGTGTGAACTTCACATCTTTTTTTTTTTTAGTAAGTTTTAGTGCATGATGAGGTGGTGTTTACCTATAGGATCCACCATCTCTTGGACTGGGCACCATTGATGGTATTTATTGGGCCCCACGTTCTTAAGTAAATCTCAATATTGCTTCAAAAAGGTAGCTATGCATATACAGTTTACAGACAGAATGTTAACATATTAAGCAAGAGTGTGACAACTTATCAGTGCTAAATGTGCCATAAAAAAACCCAGCATGTAAAATTCTTAGCTTTGACAAGTGACAACATATCTGGCAAAATGCATTGTAAACCAAATGTAATTTTTAGCTGCAGTAAATTTTAGACAATCAAAATGATGTTAAAATGTGTGTGTTTCTTACAGTCTAGAGGCTGCTTATTCTGATGGAGGAAAACACTGACAGCATCCTTCATGATCACTGAAAGAACTGTTCTCCTTTCTCCTGCCCCACACTGATCTATCTGATCGGTGCAGTGCAGGGGAGAAAGTCACCAGGACTTGCACGGATGTTGCGCATCCTGTGTAGCTGAAAAAACTTCTGCAAGACTAGCCCTTGGACCTCTTTATGAAAAGAAGAACGACACTCCTGATATGTGAGGTGGCATGGATAGGGTCCCAATCAAACAAAGTTGTTGATTAGCCATTGAACCTTTCAGGTCATGTGATCAGTCACATTCCTGGAAGGAATTTCAAGATGTGGTAATGTATACGATGGATGAGTGTACATATATATATATATATATATATAAGTGTTTGTGTGTGTGGAGCTGCATGAGTATATAAGAGAGCTGTTGGTGTATGGTATGTAAGAAAGCTGTGTACAAGTATGTAGCAAAACAGTGCGTGTATGTAACAGAGGTGTGAGTGCATACTTCAAAGCTGTAGAAAAGCTATATGTGTTAGAACTGTGTTTGTGTATGGAGGAGAGTTGTGTGTGTATTTCGGAAAATTGCGTGTGTGATAGTAGTAGAGTTGTGTGTATGCAGGAGAGATGTGTGTATGTAGGAAAGAGGGTGGAAACTTATCAATGCTATAGGACCTATGCAAGAACCTAACATGATCAAATTTGACTCATGACAATACAGCTTTAAAAAATGCATTGGCAGCAATTGTACCGATCATCTACTTTCAATGAATTATCAGCAAATTGGTGAAAGTACACCTATTAAAAAAAAAATAACAGCCTCCTCCATATCCCCTCTAGCTGTCCTGTCCATCACCAAGATAGGTGCGTTTTCTGCCATTTTAGGTAGAAGTAATGTTCAACCAATTTGCTTCTAATTTAGACAAAGTAGTAGGAAAGTTTATCAAACAAACTCTACATATGAGCTCTATCTATTTTACAATACGTGTAATATGTATTCACAAAATGTCCATTTTCTATATGTGTGAACTTCACATATCTTTTTTTTTTTTAGTAAGTTTTAGTGCATGATGAGGTGGTGTTTACCTATAGGATCCACCATCTCTTGGACTGGGCACCATTGATGGTATTTATTGGGCCCCACGTTCTTAAGTAAATCTCAATATTGCTTCAAAAAGGTAGCTATGCATATACAGTTTACAGACAGAATGTTAACATATTAAGCAAGAGTGTGACAACTTATCAGTGCTAAATGTGCCATAAAAAAAACCCAGCATGTAAAATTCTTAGCTTTGACAAGTGACAACATATCTGGCAAAATGCATTGTAAACCAAATGTAATTTTTAGCTGCAGTAAATTTTAGACAATCAAAATGATGTTAAAATGTGTGTGTTTCTTACAGTCTAGAGGCTGCTTATTCTGATGGAGGAAAACACTGACAGCATCCTTCATGATCACTGAAAGAACTGTTCTCCTTTCTCCTGCCCCACACTGATCTATCTGATCGGTGCAGTGCAGGGGAGAAAGTCACCAGGACTTGCACGGATGTTGCGCATCCTGTGTAGCTGAAAAAACTTCTGCAAGACTAGCCCTTGGACCTCTTTATGAAAAGAAGAACGACACTCCTGATATGTGAGGTGGCATGGATAGAGTCCCAATCAAACAAAGTTGTTGATTAGCCATTGAACCTTTCAGGTCATGTGATCAGTCACATTCCTGGAAGGAATTTCAAGATGTGGTAATGTATACGATGGATGAGTGTACATATATATATATATATAAGTGTTTGTGTGTGTGGAGCTGCATGAGTATATAAGAGAGCTGTTGGTGTATGTAAGAAAGCTGTGTACAAGTATGTAGCAAAACAGTGCGTGTATGTAACAGAGGTGTGAGTGCATACTTCAAAGCTGTAGAAAAGCTATATGTGTTAGAACTGTGTTTGTGTATGGAGGAGAGTTGTGTGTGTATTTCGGAAAATTGCGTGTGTGATAGTAGTAGAGTTGTGTGTATGCAGGAGAGATGTGTGTATGTAGGAAAGAGGGTGGAAACTTATCAATGCTATAGGACCTATGCAAGAACCTAACATGATCAAATTTGACTCATGACAATACAGCTTTAAAAAATGCATTGGCAGCAATTGTACCGATCATCTACTTTCAATGAATTATCAGCAAATTGGTGAAAGTACACCTATTAAAAAAAAAATAACAGCCTCCTCCATATCCCCTCTAGCTGTCCTGTCCATCACCAAGATAGGTGCGTTTTCTGCCATTTTAGGTAGAAGTAATGTTCAACCAATTTGCTTCTAATTTAGACAAAGTAGTAGGAAAGTTTATCAAACAAACTCTACATATGAGCTCTATCTATTTTACAATACGTGTAATATGTATTCACAAAATGTCCATTTTCTATATGTGTGAACTTCACATCTTTTTTTTTTTTAGTAAGTTTTAGTGCATGATGAGGTGGTGTTTACCTATAGGATCCACCATCTCTTGGACTGGGCACCATTGATGGTATTTATTGGGCCCCACGTTCTTAAGTAAATCTCAATATTGCTTCAAAAAGGTAGCTATGCATATACAGTTTTCAGACAGAATGTTAACATATTAAGCAAGAGTGTGACAACTTATCAGTGCTAAATGTGCCATAAAAAAACCCAGCATGTAAAATTCTTAGCTTTGACAAGTGACAACATATCTGGCAAAATGCATTGTAAACCAAATGTAATTTTTAGCTGCAGTAAATTTTAGACAATCAAAATGATGTTAAAATGTGTGTGTTTCTTACAGTCTAGAGGCTGCTTATTCTGATGGAGGAAAACACTGACAGCATCCTTCATGATCACTGAAAGAACTGTTCTCCTTTCTCCTGCCCCACACTGATCTATCTGATCGGTGCAGTGCAGGGGAGAAAGTCACCAGGACTTGCACGGATGTTGCGCATCCTGTGTAGCTGAAAAAACTTCTGCAAGACTAGCCCTTGGACCTCTTTATGAAAAGAAGAACGACACTCCTGATATGTGAGGTGGCATGGATAGGGTCCCAATCAAACAAAGTTGTTGATTAGCCATTGAACCTTTCAGGTCATGTGATCAGTCACATTCCTGGAAGGAATTTCAAGATGTGGTAATGTATACGATGGATGAGTGTACATATATATATATATATATATAAGTGTTTGTGTGTGTGGAGCTGCATGAGTATATAAGAGAGCTGTTGGTGTATGTAAGAAAGCTGTGTACAAGTATGTAGCAAAGCAGTGCGTGTATGTAACAGAGGTGTGAGTGCATACTTCAAAGCTGTAGAAAAGCTATATGTGTTAGAACTGTGTTTGTGTATGGAGGAGAGTTGTGTGTGTATTTCGGAAAATTGCGTGTGTGATAGTAGTAGAGTTGTGTGTATGCAGGAGAGATGTGTGTATGTAGGAAAGAGGGTGGAAACTTATCAATGCTATAGGACCTATGCAAGAACCTAACATGATCAAATTTGACTCATGACAATACAGCTTTAAAAAATGCATTGGCAGCAATTGTACCGATCATCTACTTTCAATGAATTATCAGCAAATTGGTGAAAGTACACCTATTAAAAAAAAAATAACAGCCTCCTCCATATCCCCTCTAGCTGTCCTGTCCATCACCAAGATAGGTGCGTTTTCTGCCATTTTAGGTAGAAGTAATGTTCAACCAATTTGCTTCTAATTTAGACAAAGTAGTAGGAAAGTTTATCAAACAAACTCTACATATGAGCTCTATCTATTTTACAATACGTGTAATATGTATTCACAAAATGTCCATTTTCTATATGTGTGAACTTCACATCTTTTTTTTTTTTTTAGTAAGTTTTAGTGCATGATGAGGTGGTGTTTACCTATAGGATCCACCATCTCTTGGACTGGGCACCATTGATGGTATTTATTGGGCCCCACGTTCTTAAGTAAATCTCAATATTGCTTCAAAAAGGTAGCTATGCATATACAGTTTACAGACAGAATGTTAACATATTAAGCAAGAGTGTGACAACTTATCAGTGCTAAATGTGCCATAAAAAAACCCAGCATGTAAAATTCTTAGCTTTGACAAGTGACAACATATCTGGCAAAATGCATTGTAAACCAAATGTAATTTTTAGCTGCAGTAAATTTTAGACAATCAAAATGATGTTAAAATGTGTGTGTTTCTTACAGTCTAGAGGCTGCTTATTCTGATGGAGGAAAACACTGACAGCATCCTTCATGATCACTGAAAGAACTGTTCTCCTTTCTCCTGCCCCACACTGATCTATCTGATCGGTGCAGTGCAGGGGAGAAAGTCACCAGGACTTGCACGGATGTTGCGCATCCTGTGTAGCTGAAAAAACTTCTGCAAGACTAGCCCTTGGACCTCTTTATGAAAAGAAGAACGACACTCCTGATATGTGAGGTGGCATGGATAGGGTCCCAATCAAACAAAGTTGTTGATTAGCCATTGAACCTTTCAGGTCATGTGATCAGTCACATTCCTGGAAGGAATTTCAAGATGTGGTAATGTATACGATGGATGAGTGTACATATATATATATATATATATATAAGTGTTTGTGTGTGTGGAGCTGCATGAGTATATAAGAGAGCTGTTGGTGTATGGTATGTAAGAAAGCTGTGTACAAGTATGTAGCAAAACAGTGCGTGTATGTAACAGAGGTGTGAGTGCATACTTCAAAGCTGTAGAAAAGCTATATGTGTTAGAACTGTGTTTGTGTATGGAGGAGAGTTGTGTGTGTATTTCGGAAAATTGCGTGTGTGATAGTAGTAGAGTTGTGTGTATGCAGGAGAGATGTGTGTATGTAGGAAAGAGGGTGGAAACTTATCAATGCTATAGGACCTATGCAAGAACCTAACATGATCAAATTTGACTCATGACAATACAGCTTTAAAAAATGCATTGGCAGCAATTGTACCGATCATCTACTTTCAATGAATTATCAGCAAATTGGTGAAAGTACACCTATTAAAAAAAAAATAACAGCCTCCTCCATATCCCCTCTAGCTGTCCTGTCCATCACCAAGATAGGTGCGTTTTCTGCCATTTTAGGTAGAAGTAATGTTCAACCAATTTGCTTCTAATTTAGACAAAGTAGTAGGAAAGTTTATCAAACAAACTCTACATATGAGCTCTATCTATTTTACAATACGTGTAATATGTATTCACAAAATGTCCATTTTCTATATGTGTGAACTTCACATCTTTTTTTTTTTTAGTAAGTTTTAGTGCATGATGAGGTGGTGTTTACCTATAGGATCCACCATCTCTTGGACTGGGCACCATTGATGGTATTTATTGGGCCCCACGTTCTTAAGTAAATCTCAATATTGCTTCAAAAAGGTAGCTATGCATATACAGTTTACAGACAGAATGTTAACATATTAAGCAAGAGTGTGACAACTTATCAGTGCTAAATGTGCCATAAAAAAACCCAGCATGTAAAATTCTTAGCTTTGACAAGTGACAACATATCTGGCAAAATGCATTGTAAACCAAATGTAATTTTTAGCTGCAGTAAATTTTAGACAATCAAAATGATGTTAAAATGTGTGTGTTTCTTACAGTCTAGAGGCTGCTTATTCTGATGGAGGAAAACACTGACAGCATCCTTCATGATCACTGAAAGAACTGTTCTCCTTTCTCCTGCCCCACACTGATCTATCTGATCGGTGCAGTGCAGGGGAGAAAGTCACCAGGACTTGCACGGATGTTGCGCATCCTGTGTAGCTGAAAAAACTTCTGCAAGACTAGCCCTTGGACCTCTTTATGAAAAGAAGAACGACACTCCTGATATGTGAGGTGGCATGGATAGGGTCCCAATCAAACAAAGTTGTTGATTAGCCATTGAACCTTTCAGGTCATGTGATCAGTCACATTCCTGGAAGGAATTTCAAGATGTGGTAATGTATACGATGGATGAGTGTACATATATATATATATATATATATAAGTGTTTGTGTGTGTGGAGCTGCATGAGTATATAAGAGAGCTGTTGGTGTATGTAAGAAAGCTGTGTACAAGTATGTAGCAAAACAGTGCGTGTATGTAACAGAGGTGTGAGTGCATACTTCAAAGCTGTAGAAAAGCTATATGTGTTAGAACTGTGTTTGTGTATGGAGGAGAGTTGTGTGTGTATTTCGGAAAATTGCGTGTGTGATAGTAGTAGAGTTGTGTGTATGCAGGAGAGATGTGTGTATGTAGGAAAGAGGGTGGAAACTTATCAATGCTATAGGACCTATGCAAGAACCTAACATGATCAAATTTGACTCATGACAATACAGCTTTAAAAAATGCATTGGCAGCAATTGTACCGATCATCTACTTTCAATTAATTATCAGTAAATTGGTGAAAGTACACCTATTAAAAAAAAAATAACAGCCTCCTCCATATCCCCTCTAGCTGTCCTGTCCATCACCAAGATAGGTGCGTTTTCTGCCATTTTAGGTAGAAGTAATGTTCAACCAATTTGCTTCTAATTTAGACAAAGTAGTAGGAAAGTTTATCAAACAAACTCTACATATGAGCTCTATCTATTTTACAATACGTGTAATATGTATTCACAAAATGTCCATTTTCTATATGTGTGAACTTCACATCTTTTTTTTTTTTAGTAAGTTTTAGTGCATGATGAGGTGGTGTTTACCTATAGGATCCACCATCTCTTGGACTGGGCACCATTGATGGTATTTATTGGGCCCCACGTTCTTAAGTAAATCTCAATATTGCTTCAAAAAGGTAGCTATGCATATACAGTTTACAGACAGAATGTTAACATATTAAGCAAGAGTGTGACAACTTATCAGTGCTAAATGTGCCATAAAAAAACCCAGCATGTAAAATTCTTAGCTTTGACAAGTGACAACATATCTGGCAAAATGCATTGTAAACCAAATGTAATTTTTAGCTGCAGTAAATTTTAGACAATCAAAATGATGTTAAAATGTGTGTGTTTCTTACAGTCTAGAGGCTGCTTATTCTGATGGAGGAAAACACTGACAGCATCCTTCATGATCACTGAAAGAACTGTTCTCCTTTCTCCTGCCCCACACTGATCTATCTGATCGGTGCAGTTCAGGGGAGAAAGTCACCAGGACTTGCACGGATGTTGCGCATCCTGTGTAGCTGAAAAAACTTCTGCAAGACTAGCCCTTGGACCTCTTTATGAAAAGAAGAACGACACTCCTGATATGTGAGGTGGCATGGATAGGGTCCCAATCAAACAAAGTTGTTGATTAGCCATTGAACCTTTCAGGTCATGTAATCAGTCACATTCCTGGAAGGAATTTCAAGATGTGGTAATGTATACGATGGATGAGTGTACATATATATATATATATATATATATAAGTGTTTGTGTGTGTGGAGCTGCATGAGTATATAAGAGAGCTGTTGGTGTATGTAAGAAAGCTGTGTACAAGTATGTAGCAAAACAGTGCGTGTATGTAACAGAGGTGTGAGTGCATACTTCAAAGCTGTAGAAAAGCTATATGTGTTAGAACTGTGTTTGTGTATGGAGGAGAGTTGTGTGTGTATTTCGGAAAATTGCGTGTGTGATAGTAGTAGAGTTGTGTGTATGCAGGAGAGATGTGTGTATGTAGGAAAGAGGGTGGAAACTTATCAATGCTATAGGACCTATGCAAGAACCTAACATGATCAAATTTGACTCATGACAATACAGCTTTAAAAAATGCATTGGCAGCAATTGTACCGATCATCTACTTTCAATTAATTATCAGTAAATTGGTGAAAGTACACCTATTAAAAAAAAAATAACAGCCTCCTCCATATCCCCTCTAGCTGTCCTGTCCATCACCAAGATAGGTGCGTTTTCTGCCATTTTAGGTAGAAGTAATGTTCAACCAATTTGCTTCTAATTTAGACAAAGTAGTAGGAAAGTTTATCAAACAAACTCTACATATGAGCTCTATCTATTTTACAATACGTGTAATATGTATTCACAAAATGTCCATTTTCTATATGTGTGAACTTCACATCTTTTTTTTTTTTAGTAAGTTTTAGTGCATGATGAGGTGGTGTTTACCTATAGGATCCACCATCTCTTGGACTGGGCACCATTGATGGTATTTATTGGGCCCCACGTTCTTAAGTAAATCTCAATATTGCTTCAAAAAGGTAGCTATGCATATACAGTTTACAGACAGAATGTTAACATATTAAGCAAGAGTGTGACAACTTATCAGTGCTAAATGTGCCATAAAAAAACCCAGCATGTAAAATTCTTAGCTTTGACAAGTGACAACATATCTGGCAAAATGCATTGTAAACCAAATGTAATTTTTAGCTGCAGTAAATTTTAGACAATCAAAATGATGTTAAAATGTGTGTGTTTCTTACAGTCTAGAGGCTGCTTATTCTGATGGAGGAAAACACTGACAGCATCCTTCATGATCACTGAAAGAACTGTTCTCCTTTCTCCTGCCCCACACTGATCTATCTGATCGGTGCAGTTCAGGGGAGAAAGTCACCAGGACTTGCACGGATGTTGCGCATCCTGTGTAGCTGAAAAAACTTCTGCAAGACTAGCCCTTGGACCTCTTTATGAAAAGAAGAACGACACTCCTGATATGTGAGGTGGCATGGATAGGGTCCCAATCAAACAAAGTTGTTGATTAGCCATTGAACCTTTCAGGTCATGTGATCAGTCACATTCCTGGAAGGAATTTCAAGATGTGGTAATGTATACGATGGATGAGTGTACATATATATATATATATATATATATAAGTGTTTGTGTGTGTGGAGCTGCATGAGTATATAAGAGAGCTGTTGGTGTATGGTATGTAAGAAAGCTGTGTACAAGTATGTAGCAAAACAGTGCGTGTATGTAACAGAGGTGTGAGTGCATACTTCAAAGCTGTAGAAAAGCTATATGTGTTAGAACTGTGTTTGTGTATGGAGGAGAGTTGTGTGTGTATTTCGGAAAATTGCGTGTGTGATAGTAGTAGAGTTGTGTGTATGCAGGAGAGATGTGTGTATGTAGGAAAGAGGGTGGAAACTTATCAATGCTATAGGACCTATGCAAGAACCTAACATGATCAAATTTGACTCATGACAATACAGCTTTAAAAAATGCATTGGCAGCAATTGTACCGATCATCTACTTTCAATGAATTATCAGCAAATTGGTGAAAGTACACCTATTAAAAAAAAAATAACAGCCTCCTCCATATCCCCTCTAGCTGTCCTGTCCATCACCAAGATAGGTGCGTTTTCTGCCATTTTAGGTAGAAGTAATGTTCAACCAATTTGCTTCTAATTTAGACAAAGTAGTAGGAAAGTTTATCAAACAAACTCTACATATGAGCTCTATCTATTTTACAATACGTGTAATATGTATTCACAAAATGTCCATTTTCTATATGTGTGAACTTCACATCTTTTTTTTTTTTAGTAAGTTTTAGTGCATGATGAGGTGGTGTTTACCTATAGGATCCACCATCTCTTGGACTGGGCACCATTGATGGTATTTATTGGGCCCCACGTTCTTAAGTAAATCTCAATATTGCTTCAAAAAGGTAGCTATGCATATACAGTTTACAGACAGAATGTTAACATATTAAGCAAGAGTGTGACAACTTATCAGTGCTAAATGTGCCATAAAAAAACCCAGCATGTAAAATTCTTAGCTTTGACAAGTGACAACATATCTGGCAAAATGCATTGTAAACCAAATGTAATTTTTAGCTGCAGTAAATTTTAGACAATCAAAATGATGTTAAAATGTGTGTGTTTCTTACAGTCTAGAGGCTGCTTATTCTGATGGAGGAAAACACTGACAGCATCCTTCATGATCACTGAAAGAACTGTTCTCCTTTCTCCTGCCCCACACTGATCTATCTGATCGGTGCAGTGCAGGGGAGAAAGTCACCAGGACTTGCACGGATGTTGCGCATCCTGTGTAGCTGAAAAAACTTCTGCAAGACTAGCCCTTGGACCTCTTTATGAAAAGAAGAACGACACTCCTGATATGTGAGGTGGCATGGATAGGGTCCCAATCAAACAAAGTTGTTGATTAGCCATTGAACCTTTCAGGTCATGTGATCAGTCACATTCCTGGAAGGAATTTCAAGATGTGGTAATGTATACGATGGATGAGTGTACATATATATATATATATATATATAAGTGTTTGTGTGTGTGGAGCTGCATGAGTATATAAGAGAGCTGTTGGTGTATGGTATGTAAGAAAGCTGTGTACAAGTATGTAGCAAAACAGTGCGTGTATGTAACAGAGGTGTGAGTGCATACTTCAAAGCTGTAGAAAAGCTATATGTGTTAGAACTGTGTTTGTGTATGGAGGAGAGTTGTGTGTGTATTTCGGAAAATTGCGTGTGTGATAGTAGTAGAGTTGTGTGTATGCAGGAGAGATGTGTGTATGTAGGAAAGAGGGTGGAAACTTATCAATGCTATAGGACCTATGCAAGAACCTAACATGATCAAATTTGACTCATGACAATACAGCTTTAAAAAATGCATTGGCAGCAATTGTACCGATCATCTACTTTCAATTAATTATCAGTAAATTGGTGAAAGTACACCTATTAAAAAAAAAATAACAGCCTCCTCCATATCCCCTCTAGCTGTCCTGTCCATCACCAAGATAGGTGCGTTTTCTGCCATTTTAGGTAGAAGTAATGTTCAACCAATTTGCTTCTAATTTAGACAAAGTAGTAGGAAAGTTTATCAAACAAACTCTACATATGAGCTCTATCTATTTTACAATACGTGTAATATGTATTCACAAAATGTCCATTTTCTATATGTGTGAACTTCACATCTTTTTTTTTTTTAGTAAGTTTTAGTGCATGATGAGGTGGTGTTTACCTATAGGATCCACCATCTCTTGGACTGGGCACCATTGATGGTATTTATTGGGCCCCACGTTCTTAAGTAAATCTCAATATTGCTTCAAAAAGGTAGCTATGCATATACAGTTTACAGACAGAATGTTAACATATTAAGCAAGAGTGTGACAACTTATCAGTGCTAAATGTGCCATAAAAAAACCCAGCATGTAAAATTCTTAGCTTTGACAAGTGACAACATATCTGGCAAAATGCATTGTAAACCAAATGTAATTTTTAGCTGCAGTAAATTTTAGACAATCAAAATGATGTTAAAATGTGTGTGTTTCTTACAGTCTAGAGGCTGCTTATTCTGATGGAGGAAAACACTGACAGCATCCTTCATGATCACTGAAAGAACTGTTCTCCTTTCTCCTGCCCCACACTGATCTATCTGATCGGTGCAGTTCAGGGGAGAAAGTCACCAGGACTTGCACGGATGTTGCGCATCCTGTGTAGCTGAAAAAACTTCTGCAAGACTAGCCCTTGGACCTCTTTATGAAAAGAAGAACGACACTCCTGATATGTGAGGTGGCATGGATAGGGTCCCAATCAAACAAAGTTGTTGATTAGCCATTGAACCTTTCAGGTCATGTGATCAGTCACATTCCTGGAAGGAATTTCAAGATGTGGTAATGTATACGATGGATGAGTGTACATATATATATATATATATATATATAAGTGTTTGTGTGTGTGGAGCTGCATGAGTATATAAGAGAGCTGTTGGTGTATGGTATGTAAGAAAGCTGTGTACAAGTATGTAGCAAAACAGTGCGTGTATGTAACAGAGGTGTGAGTGCATACTTCAAAGCTGTAGAAAAGCTATATGTGTTAGAACTGTGTTTGTGTATGGAGGAGAGTTGTGTGTGTATTTCGGAAAATTGCGTGTGTGATAGTAGTAGAGTTGTGTGTATGCAGGAGAGATGTGTGTATGTAGGAAAGAGGGTGGAAACTTATCAATGCTATAGGACCTATGCAAGAACCTAACATGATCAAATTTGACTCATGACAATACAGCTTTAAAAAATGCATTGGCAGCAATTGTACCGATCATCTACTTTCAATGAATTATCAGCAAATTGGTGAAAGTACACCTATTAAAAAAAAAATAACAGCCTCCTCCATATCCCCTCTAGCTGTCCTGTCCATCACCAAGATAGGTGCGTTTTCTGCCATTTTAGGTAGAAGTAATGTTCAACCAATTTGCTTCTAATTTAGACAAAGTAGTAGGAAAGTTTATCAAACAAACTCTACATATGAGCTCTATCTATTTTACAATACGTGTAATATGTATTCACAAAATGTCCATTTTCTATATGTGTGAACTTCACATCTTTTTTTTTTTTAGTAAGTTTTAGTGCATGATGAGGTGGTGTTTACCTATAGGATCCACCATCTCTTGGACTGGGCACCATTGATGGTATTTATTGGGCCCCACGTTCTTAAGTAAATCTCAATATTGCTTCAAAAAGGTAGCTATGCATATACAGTTTACAGACAGAATGTTAACATATTAAGCAAGAGTGTGACAACTTATCAGTGCTAAATGTGCCATAAAAAAACCCAGCATGTAAAATTCTTAGCTTTGACAAGTGACAACATATCTGGCAAAATGCATTGTAAACCAAATGTAATTTTTAGCTGCAGTAAATTTTAGACAATCAAAATGATGTTAAAATGTGTGTGTTTCTTACAGTCTAGAGGCTGCTTATTCTGATGGAGGAAAACACTGACAGCATCCTTCATGATCACTGAAAGAACTGTTCTCCTTTCTCCTGCCCCACACTGATCTATCTGATCGGTGCAGTGCAGGGGAGAAAGTCACCAGGACTTGCACGGATGTTGCGCATCCTGTGTAGCTGAAAAAACTTCTGCAAGACTAGCCCTTGGACCTCTTTATGAAAAGAAGAACGACACTCCTGATATGTGAGGTGGCATGGATAGGGTCCCAATCAAACAAAGTTGTTGATTAGCCATTGAACCTTTCAGGTCATGTGATCAGTCACATTCCTGGAAGGAATTTCAAGATGTGGTAATGTATACGATGGATGAGTGTACATATATATATATATATATATATATATATATATATATATAAGTGTTTGTGTGTGTGGAGCTGCATGAGTATATAAGAGAGCTGTTGGTGTATGTAAGAAAGCTGTGTACAAGTATGTAGCAAAACAGTGCGTGTATGTAACAGAGGTGTGAGTGCATACTTCAAAGCTGTAGAAAAGCTATATGTGTTAGAACTGTGTTTGTGTATGGAGGAGAGTTGTGTGTGTATTTCGGAAAATTGCGTGTGTGATAGTAGTAGAGTTGTGTGTATGCAGGAGAGATGTGTGTATGTAGGAAAGAGGGTGGAAACTTATCAATGCTATAGGACCTATGCAAGAACCTAACATGATCAAATTTGACTCATGACAATACAGCTTTAAAAAATGCATTGGCAGCAATTGTACCGATCATCTACTTTCAATTAATTATCAGTAAATTGGTGAAAGTACACCTATTAAAAAAAAAATAACAGCCTCCTCCATATCCCCTCTAGCTGTCCTGTCCATCACCAAGATAGGTGCGTTTTCTGCCATTTTAGGTAGAAGTAATGTTCAACCAATTTGCTTCTAATTTAGACAAAGTAGTAGGAAAGTTTATCAAACAAACTCTACATATGAGCTCTATCTATTTTACAATACGTGTAATATGTATTCACAAAATGTCCATTTTCTATATGTGTGAACTTCACATCTTTTTTTTTTTTAGTAAGTTTTAGTGCATGATGAGGTGGTGTTTACCTATAGGATCCACCATCTCTTGGACTGGGCACCATTGATGGTATTTATTGGGCCCCACGTTCTTAAGTAAATCTCAATATTGCTTCAAAAAGGTAGCTATGCATATACAGTTTACAGACAGAATGTTAACATATTAAGCAAGAGTGTGACAACTTATCAGTGCTAAATGTGCCATAAAAAAACCCAGCATGTAAAATTCTTAGCTTTGACAAGTGACAACATATCTGGCAAAATGCATTGTAAACCAAATGTAATTTTTAGCTGCAGTAAATTTTAGACAATCAAAATGATGTTAAAATGTGTGTGTTTCTTACAGTCTAGAGGCTGCTTATTCTGATGGAGGAAAACACTGACAGCATCCTTCATGATCACTGAAAGAACTGTTCTCCTTTCTCCTGCCCCACACTGATCTATCTGATCGGTGCAGTGCAGGGGAGAAAGTCACCAGGACTTGCACGGATGTTGCGCATCCTGTGTAGCTGAAAAAACTTCTGCAAGACTAGCCCTTGGACCTCTTTATGAAAAGAAGAACGACACTCCTGATATGTGAGGTGGCATGGATAGGGTCCCAATCAAACAAAGTTGTTGATTAGCCATTGAACCTTTCAGGTCATGTGATCAGTCACATTCCTGGAAGGAATTTCAAGATGTGGTAATGTATACGATGGATGAGTGTACATATATATATATATATATATAAGTGTTTGTGTGTGTGGAGCTGCATGAGTATATAAGAGAGCTGTTGGTGTATGGTATGTAAGAAAGCTGTGTACAAGTATGTAGCAAAACAGTGCGTGTATGTAACAGAGGTGTGAGTGCATACTTCAAAGCTGTAGAAAAGCTATATGTGTTAGAACTGTGTTTGTGTATGGAGGAGAGTTGTGTGTGTATTTCGGAAAATTGCGTGTGTGATAGTAGTAGAGTTGTGTGTATGCAGGAGAGATGTGTGTATGTAGGAAAGAGGGTGGAAACTTATCAATGCTATAGGACCTATGCAAGAACCTAACATGATCAAATTTGACTCATGACAATACAGCTTTAAAAAATGCATTGGCAGCAATTGTACCGATCATCTACTTTCAATGAATTATCAGCAAATTGGTGAAAGTACACCTATTAAAAAAAAAATAACAGCCTCCTCCATATCCCCTCTAGCTGTCCTGTCCATCACCAAGATAGGTGCGTTTTCTGCCATTTTAGGTAGAAGTAATGTTCAACCAATTTGCTTCTAATTTAGACAAAGTAGTAGGAAAGTTTATCAAACAAACTCTACATATGAGCTCTATCTATTTTACAATACGTGTAATATGTATTCACAAAATGTCCATTTTCTATATGTGTGAACTTCACATCTTTTTTTTTTTTAGTAAGTTTTAGTGCATGATGAGGTGGTGTTTACCTATAGGATCCACCATCTCTTGGACTGGGCACCATTGATGGTATTTATTGGGCCCCACGTTCTTAAGTAAATCTCAATATTGCTTCAAAAAGGTAGCTATGCATATACAGTTTACAGACAGAATGTTAACATATTAAGCAAGAGTGTGACAACTTATCAGTGCTAAATGTGCCATAAAAAAACCCAGCATGTAAAATTCTTAGCTTTGACAAGTGACAACATATCTGGCAAAATGCATTGTAAACCAAATGTAATTTTTAGCTGCAGTAAATTTTAGACAATCAAAATGATGTTAAAATGTGTGTGTTTCTTACAGTCTAGAGGCTGCTTATTCTGATGGAGGAAAACACTGACAGCATCCTTCATGATCACTGAAAGAACTGTTCTCCTTTCTCCTGCCCCACACTGATCTATCTGATCGGTGCAGTGCAGGGGAGAAAGTCACCAGGACTTGCACGGATGTTGCGCATCCTGTGTAGCTGAAAAAACTTCTGCAAGACTAGCCCTTGGACCTCTTTATGAAAAGAAGAACGACACTCCTGATATGTGAGGTGGCATGGATAGGGTCCCAATCAAACAAAGTTGTTGATTAGCCATTGAACCTTTCAGGTCATGTGATCAGTCACATTCCTGGAAGGAATTTCAAGATGTGGTAATGTATACGATGGATGAGTGTACATATATATATATATATATATATATATATAAGTGTTTGTGTGTGTGGAGCTGCATGAGTATATAAGAGAGCTGTTGGTGTATGTAAGAAAGCTGTGTACAAGTATGTAGCAAAACAGTGCGTGTATGTAACAGAGGTGTGAGTGCATACTTCAAAGCTGTAGAAAAGCTATATGTGTTAGAACTGTGTTTGTGTATGGAGGAGAGTTGTGTGTGTATTTCGGAAAATTGCGTGTGTGATAGTAGTAGAGTTGTGTGTATGCAGGAGAGATGTGTGTATGTAGGAAAGAGGGTGGAAACTTATCAATGCTATAGGACCTATGCAAGAACCTAACATGATCAAATTTGACTCATGACAATACAGCTTTAAAAAATGCATTGGCAGCAATTGTACCGATCATCTACTTTCAATTAATTATCAGTAAATTGGTGAAAGTACACCTATTAAAAAAAAAATAACAGCCTCCTCCATATCCCCTCTAGCTGTCCTGTCCATCACCAAGATAGGTGCGTTTTCTGCCATTTTAGGTAGAAGTAATGTTCAACCAATTTGCTTCTAATTTAGACAAAGTAGTAGGAAAGTTTATCAAACAAACTCTACATATGAGCTCTATCTATTTTACAATACGTGTAATATGTATTCACAAAATGTCCATTTTCTATATGTGTGAACTTCACATCTTTTTTTTTTTTAGTAAGTTTTAGTGCATGATGAGGTGGTGTTTACCTATAGGATCCACCATCTCTTGGACTGGGCACCATTGATGGTATTTATTGGGCCCCACGTTCTTAAGTAAATCTCAATATTGCTTCAAAAAGGTAGCTATGCATATACAGTTTACAGACAGAATGTTAACATATTAAGCAAGAGTGTGACAACTTATCAGTGCTAAATGTGCCATAAAAAAACCCAGCATGTAAAATTCTTAGCTTTGACAAGTGACAACATATCTGGCAAAATGCATTGTAAACCAAATGTAATTTTTAGCTGCAGTAAATTTTAGACAATCAAAATGATGTTAAAATGTGTGTGTTTCTTACAGTCTAGAGGCTGCTTATTCTGATGGAGGAAAACACTGACAGCATCCTTCATGATCACTGAAAGAACTGTTCTCCTTTCTCCTGCCCCACACTGATCTATCTGATCGGTGCAGTTCAGGGGAGAAAGTCACCAGGACTTGCACGGATGTTGCGCATCCTGTGTAGCTGAAAAAACTTCTGCAAGACTAGCCCTTGGACCTCTTTATGAAAAGAAGAACGACACTCCTGATATGTGAGGTGGCATGGATAGGGTCCCAATCAAACAAAGTTGTTGATTAGCCATTGAACCTTTCAGGTCATGTGATCAGTCACATTCCTGGAAGGAATTTCAAGATGTGGTAATGTATACGATGGATGAGTGTACATATATATATATATATATATATATATAAGTGTTTGTGTGTGTGGAGCTGCATGAGTATATAAGAGAGCTGTTGGTGTATGGTATGTAAGAAAGCTGTGTACAAGTATGTAGCAAAACAGTGCGTGTATGTAACAGAGGTGTGAGTGCATACTTCAAAGCTGTAGAAAAGCTATATGTGTTAGAACTGTGTTTGTGTATGGAGGAGAGTTGTGTGTGTATTTCGGAAAATTGCGTGTGTGATAGTAGTAGAGTTGTGTGTATGCAGGAGAGATGTGTGTATGTAGGAAAGAGGGTGGAAACTTATCAATGCTATAGGACCTATGCAAGAACCTAACATGATCAAATTTGACTCATGACAATACAGCTTTAAAAAATGCATTGGCAGCAATTGTACCGATCATCTACTTTCAATGAATTATCAGCAAATTGGTGAAAGTACACCTATTAAAAAAAAAATAACAGCCTCCTCCATATCCCCTCTAGCTGTCCTGTCCATCACCAAGATAGGTGCGTTTTCTGCCATTTTAGGTAGAAGTAATGTTCAACCAATTTGCTTCTAATTTAGACAAAGTAGTAGGAAAGTTTATCAAACAAACTCTACATATGAGCTCTATCTATTTTACAATACGTGTAATATGTATTCACAAAATGTCCATTTTCTATATGTGTGAACTTCACATCTTTTTTTTTTTTAGTAAGTTTTAGTGCATGATGAGGTGGTGTTTACCTATAGGATCCACCATCTCTTGGACTGGGCACCATTGATGGTATTTATTGGGCCCCACGTTCTTAAGTAAATCTCAATATTGCTTCAAAAAGGTAGCTATGCATATACAGTTTACAGACAGAATGTTAACATATTAAGCAAGAGTGTGACAACTTATCAGTGCTAAATGTGCCATAAAAAAACCCAGCATGTAAAATTCTTAGCTTTGACAAGTGACAACATATCTGGCAAAATGCATTGTAAACCAAATGTAATTTTTAGCTGCAGTAAATTTTAGACAATCAAAATGATGTTAAAATGTGTGTGTTTCTTACAGTCTAGAGGCTGCTTATTCTGATGGAGGAAAACACTGACAGCATCCTTCATGATCACTGAAAGAACTGTTCTCCTTTCTCCTGCCCCACACTGATCTATCTGATCGGTGCAGTGCAGGGGAGAAAGTCACCAGGACTTGCACGGATGTTGCGCATCCTGTGTAGCTGAAAAAACTTCTGCAAGACTAGCCCTTGGACCTCTTTATGAAAAGAAGAACGACACTCCTGATATGTGAGGTGGCATGGATAGGGTCCCAATCAAACAAAGTTGTTGATTAGCCATTGAACCTTTCAGGTCATGTGATCAGTCACATTCCTGGAAGGAATTTCAAGATGTGGTAATGTATACGATGGATGAGTGTACATATATATATATATATATATATATATATATATATAAGTGTTTGTGTGTGTGGAGCTGCATGAGTATATAAGAGAGCTGTTGGTGTATGTAAGAAAGCTGTGTACAAGTATGTAGCAAAACAGTGCGTGTATGTAACAGAGGTGTGAGTGCATACTTCAAAGCTGTAGAAAAGCTATATGTGTTAGAACTGTGTTTGTGTATGGAGGAGAGTTGTGTGTGTATTTCGGAAAATTGCGTGTGTGATAGTAGTAGAGTTGTGTGTATGCAGGAGAGATGTGTGTATGTAGGAAAGAGGGTGGAAACTTATCAATGCTATAGGACCTATGCAAGAACCTAACATGATCAAATTTGACTCATGACAATACAGCTTTAAAAAATGCATTGGCAGCAATTGTACCGATCATCTACTTTCAATTAATTATCAGTAAATTGGTGAAAGTACACCTATTAAAAAAAAAATAACAGCCTCCTCCATATCCCCTCTAGCTGTCCTGTCCATCACCAAGATAGGTGCGTTTTCTGCCATTTTAGGTAGAAGTAATGTTCAACCAATTTGCTTCTAATTTAGACAAAGTAGTAGGAAAGTTTATCAAACAAACTCTACATATGAGCTCTATCTATTTTACAATACGTGTAATATGTATTCACAAAATGTCCATTTTCTATATGTGTGAACTTCACATCTTTTTTTTTTTTAGTAAGTTTTAGTGCATGATGAGGTGGTGTTTACCTATAGGATCCACCATCTCTTGGACTGGGCACCATTGATGGTATTTATTGGGCCCCACGTTCTTAAGTAAATCTCAATATTGCTTCAAAAAGGTAGCTATGCATATACAGTTTACAGACAGAATGTTAACATATTAAGCAAGAGTGTGACAACTTATCAGTGCTAAATGTGCCATAAAAAAACCCAGCATGTAAAATTCTTAGCTTTGACAAGTGACAACATATCTGGCAAAATGCATTGTAAACCAAATGTAATTTTTAGCTGCAGTAAATTTTAGACAATCAAAATGATGTTAAAATGTGTGTGTTTCTTACAGTCTAGAGGCTGCTTATTCTGATGGAGGAAAACACTGACAGCATCCTTCATGATCACTGAAAGAACTGTTCTCCTTTCTCCTGCCCCACACTGATCTATCTGATCGGTGCAGTTCAGGGGAGAAAGTCACCAGGACTTGCACGGATGTTGCGCATCCTGTGTAGCTGAAAAAACTTCTGCAAGACTAGCCCTTGGACCTCTTTATGAAAAGAAGAACGACACTCCTGATATGTGAGGTGGCATGGATAGGGTCCCAATCAAACAAAGTTGTTGATTAGCCATTGAACCTTTCAGGTCATGTGATCAGTCACATTCCTGGAAGGAATTTCAAGATGTGGTAATGTATACGATGGATGAGTGTACATATATATATATATATATATATAAGTGTTTGTGTGTGTGGAGCTGCATGAGTATATAAGAGAGCTGTTGGTGTATGTAAGAAAGCTGTGTACAAGTATGTAGCAAAACAGTGCGTGTATGTAACAGAGGTGTGAGTGCATACTTCAAAGCTGTAGAAAAGCTATATGTGTTAGAACTGTGTTTGTGTATGGAGGAGAGTTGTGTGTGTATTTCGGAAAATTGCGTGTGTGATAGTAGTAGAGTTGTGTGTATGCAGGAGAGATGTGTGTATGTAGGAAAGAGGGTGGAAACTTATCAATGCTATAGGACCTATGCAAGAACCTAACATGATCAAATTTGACTCATGACAATACAGCTTTAAAAAATGCATTGGCAGCAATTGTACCGATCATCTACTTTCAATGAATTATCAGCAAATTGGTGAAAGTACACCTATTAAAAAAAAAATAACAGCCTCCTCCATATCCCCTCTAGCTGTCCTGTCCATCACCAAGATAGGTGCGTTTTCTGCCATTTTAGGTAGAAGTAATGTTCAACCAATTTGCTTCTAATTTAGACAAAGTAGTAGGAAAGTTTATCAAACAAACTCTACATATGAGCTCTATCTATTTTACAATACGTGTAATATGTATTCACAAAATGTCCATTTTCTATATGTGTGAACTTCACATCTTTTTTTTTTTTAGTAAGTTTTAGTGCATGATGAGGTGGTGTTTACCTATAGGATCCACCATCTCTTGGACTGGGCACCATTGATGGTATTTATTGGGCCCCACGTTCTTAAGTAAATCTCAATATTGCTTCAAAAAGGTAGCTATGCATATACAGTTTACAGACAGAATGTTAACATATTAAGCAAGAGTGTGACAACTTATCAGTGCTAAATGTGCCATAAAAAAACCCAGCATGTAAAATTCTTAGCTTTGACAAGTGACAACATATCTGGCAAAATGCATTGTAAACCAAATGTAATTTTTAGCTGCAGTAAATTTTAGACAATCAAAATGATGTTAAAATGTGTGTGTTTCTTACAGTCTAGAGGCTGCTTATTCTGATGGAGGAAAACACTGACAGCATCCTTCATGATCACTGAAAGAACTGTTCTCCTTTCTCCTGCCCCACACTGATCTATCTGATCGGTGCAGTGCAGGGGAGAAAGTCACCAGGACTTGCACGGATGTTGCGCATCCTGTGTAGCTGAAAAAACTTCTGCAAGACTAGCCCTTGGACCTCTTTATGAAAAGAAGAACGACACTCCTGATATGTGAGGTGGCATGGATAGGGTCCCAATCAAACAAAGTTGTTGATTAGCCATTGAACCTTTCAGGTCATGTGATCAGTCACATTCCTGGAAGGAATTTCAAGATGTGGTAATGTATACGATGGATGAGTGTACATATATATATATATATAAGTGTTTGTGTGTGTGGAGCTGCATGAGTATATAAGAGAGCTGTTGGTGTATGTAAGAAAGCTGTGTACAAGTATGTAGCAAAACAGTGCGTGTATGTAACAGAGGTGTGAGTGCATACTTCAAAGCTGTAGAAAAGCTATATGTGTTAGAACTGTGTTTGTGTATGGAGGAGAGTTGTGTGTGTATTTCGGAAAATTGCGTGTGTGATAGTAGTAGAGTTGTGTGTATGCAGGAGAGATGTGTGTATGTAGGAAAGAGGGTGGAAACTTATCAATGCTATAGGACCTATGCAAGAACCTAACATGATCAAATTTGACTCATGACAATACAGCTTTAAAAAATGCATTGGCAGCAATTGTACCGATCATCTACTTTCAATGAATTATCAGCAAATTGGTGAAAGTACACCTATTAAAAAAAAAATAACAGCCTCCTCCATATCCCCTCTAGCTGTCCTGTCCATCACCAAGATAGGTGCGTTTTCTGCCATTTTAGGTAGAAGTAATGTTCAACCAATTTGCTTCTAATTTAGACAAAGTAGTAGGAAAGTTTATCAAACAAACTCTACATATGAGCTCTATCTATTTTACAATACGTGTAATATGTATTCACAAAATGTCCATTTTCTATATGTGTGAACTTCACATCTTTTTTTTTTTTTAGTAAGTTTTAGTGCATGATGAGGTGGTGTTTACCTATAGGATCCACCATCTCTTGGACTGGGCACCATTGATGGTATTTATTGGGCCCCACGTTCTTAAGTAAATCTCAATATTGCTTCAAAAAGGTAGCTATGCATATACAGTTTACAGACAGAATGTTAACATATTAAGCAAGAGTGTGACAACTTATCAGTGCTAAATGTGCCATAAAAAAACCCAGCATGTAAAATTCTTAGCTTTGACAAGTGACAACATATCTGGCAAAATGCATTGTAAACCAAATGTAATTTTTAGCTGCAGTAAATTTTAGACAATCAAAATGATGTTAAAATGTGTGTGTTTCTTACAGTCTAGAGGCTGCTTATTCTGATGGAGGAAAACACTGACAGCATCCTTCATGATCACTGAAAGAACTGTTCTCCTTTCTCCTGCCCCACACTGATCTATCTGATCGGTGCAGTGTAGGGGAGAAAGTCACCAGGACTTGCACGGATGTTGCGCATCCTGTGTAGCTGAAAAAACTTCTGCAAGACTAGCCCTTGGACCTCTTTATGAAAAGAAGAACGACACTCCTGATATGTGAGGTGGCATGGATAGGGTCCCAATCAAACAAAGTTGTTGATTAGCCATTGAACCTTTCAGGTCATGTGATCAGTCACATTCCTGGAAGGAATTTCAAGATGTGGTAATGTATACGATGGATGAGTGTACATATATATATATATATAAGTGTTTGTGTGTGTGGAGCTGCATGAGTATATAAGAGAGCTGTTGGTGTATGTAAGAAAGCTGTGTACAAGTATGTAGCAAAACAGTGCGTGTATGTAACAGAGGTGTGAGTGCATACTTCAAAGCTGTAGAAAAGCTATATGTGTTAGAACTGTGTTTGTGTATGGAGGAGAGTTGTGTGTGTATTTCGGAAAATTGCGTGTGTGATAGTAGTAGAGTTGTGTGTATGCAGGAGAGATGTGTGTATGTAGGAAAGAGGGTGGAAACTTATCAATGCTATAGGACCTATGCAAGAACCTAACATGATCAAATTTGACTCATGACAATACAGCTTTAAAAAATGCATTGGCAGCAATTGTACCGATCATCTACTTTCAATGAATTATCAGCAAATTGGTGAAAGTACACCTATTAAAAAAAAAATAACAGCCTCCTCCATATCCCCTCTAGCTGTCCTGTCCATCACCAAGATAGGTGCGTTTTCTGCCATTTTAGGTAGAAGTAATGTTCAACCAATTTGCTTCTAATTTAGACAAAGTAGTAGGAAAGTTTATCAAACAAACTCTACATATGAGCTCTATCTATTTTACAATACGTGTAATATGTATTCACAAAATGTCCATTTTCTATATGTGTGAACTTCACATCTTTTTTTTTTTTTAGTAAGTTTTAGTGCATGATGAGGTGGTGTTTACCTATAGGATCCACCATCTCTTGGACTGGGCACCATTGATGGTATTTATTGGGCCCCACGTTCTTAAGTAAATCTCAATATTGCTTCAAAAAGGTAGCTATGCATATACAGTTTACAGACAGAATGTTAACATATTAAGCAAGAGTGTGACAACTTATCAGTGCTAAATGTGCCATAAAAAAACCCAGCATGTAAAATTCTTAGCTTTGACAAGTGACAACATATCTGGCAAAATGCATTGTAAACCAAATGTAATTTTTAGCTGCAGTAAATTTTAGACAATCAAAATGATGTTAAAATGTGTGTGTTTCTTACAGTCTAGAGGCTGCTTATTCTGATGGAGGAAAACACTGACAGCATCCTTCATGATCACTGAAAGAACTGTTCTCCTTTCTCCTGCCCCACACTGATCTATCTGATCGGTGCAGTGCAGGGGAGAAAGTCACCAGGACTTGCACGGATGTTGCGCATCCTGTGTAGCTGAAAAAACTTCTGCAAGACTAGCCCTTGGACCTCTTTATGAAAAGAAGAACGACACTCCTGATATGTGAGGTGGCATGGATAGGGTCCCAATCAAACAAAGTTGTTGATTAGCCATTGAACCTTTCAGGTCATGTGATCAGTCACATTCCTGGAAGGAATTTCAAGATGTGGTAATGTATACGATGGATGAGTGTACATATATATATATATATAAGTGTTTGTGTGTGTGGAGCTGCATGAGTATATAAGAGAGCTGTTGGTGTATGTAAGAAAGCTGTGTACAAGTATGTAGCAAAACAGTGCGTGTATGTAACAGAGGTGTGAGTGCATACTTCAAAGCTGTAGAAAAGCTATATGTGTTAGAACTGTGTTTGTGTATGGAGGAGAGTTGTGTGTGTATTTCGGAAAATTGCGTGTGTGATAGTAGTAGAGTTGTGTGTATGCAGGAGAGATGTGTGTATGTAGGAAAGAGGGTGGAAACTTATCAATGCTATAGGACCTATGCAAGAACCTAACATGATCAAATTTGACTCATGACAATACAGCTTTAAAAAATGCATTGGCAGCAATTGTACCGATCATCTACTTTCAATGAATTATCAGCAAATTGGTGAAAGTACACCTATTAAAAAAAAAATAACAGCCTCCTCCATATCCCCTCTAGCTGTCCTGTCCATCACCAAGATAGGTGCGTTTTCTGCCATTTTAGGTAGAAGTAATGTTCAACCAATTTGCTTCTAATTTAGACAAAGTAGTAGGAAAGTTTATCAAACAAACTCTACATATGAGCTCTATCTATTTTACAATACGTGTAATATGTATTCACAAAATGTCCATTTTCTATATGTGTGAACTTCACATCTTTTTTTTTTTTTAGTAAGTTTTAGTGCATGATGAGGTGGTGTTTACCTATAGGATCCACCATCTCTTGGACTGGGCACCATTGATGGTATTTATTGGGCCCCACGTTCTTAAGTAAATCTCAATATTGCTTCAAAAAGGTAGCTATGCATATACAGTTTACAGACAGAATGTTAACATATTAAGCAAGAGTGTGACAACTTATCAGTGCTAAATGTGCCATAAAAAAACCCAGCATGTAAAATTCTTAGCTTTGACAAGTGACAACATATCTGGCAAAATGCATTGTAAACCAAATGTAATTTTTAGCTGCAGTAAATTTTAGACAATCAAAATGATGTTAAAATGTGTGTGTTTCTTACAGTCTAGAGGCTGCTTATTCTGATGGAGGAAAACACTGACAGCATCCTTCATGATCACTGAAAGAACTGTTCTCCTTTCTCCTGCCCCACACTGATCTATCTGATCGGTGCAGTGTAGGGGAGAAAGTCACCAGGACTTGCACGGATGTTGCGCATCCTGTGTAGCTGAAAAAACTTCTGCAAGACTAGCCCTTGGACCTCTTTATGAAAAGAAGAACGACACTCCTGATATGTGAGGTGGCATGGATAGGGTCCCAATCAAACAAAGTTGTTGATTAGCCATTGAACCTTTCAGGTCATGTGATCAGTCACATTCCTGGAAGGAATTTCAAGATGTGGTAATGTATACGATGGATGAGTGTACATATATATATATATATAAGTGTTTGTGTGTGTGGAGCTGCATGAGTATATAAGAGAGCTGTTGGTGTATGTAAGAAAGCTGTGTACAAGTATGTAGCAAAACAGTGCGTGTATGTAACAGAGGTGTGAGTGCATACTTCAAAGCTGTAGAAAAGCTATATGTGTTAGAACTGTGTTTGTGTATGGAGGAGAGTTGTGTGTGTATTTCGGAAAATTGCGTGTGTGATAGTAGTAGAGTTGTGTGTATGCAGGAGAGATGTGTGTATGTAGGAAAGAGGGTGGAAACTTATCAATGCTATAGGACCTATGCAAGAACCTAACATGATCAAATTTGACTCATGACAATACAGCTTTAAAAAATGCATTGGCAGCAATTGTACCGATCATCTACTTTCAATGAATTATCAGCAAATTGGTGAAAGTACACCTATTAAAAAAAAAATAACAGCCTCCTCCATATCCCCTCTAGCTGTCCTGTCCATCACCAAGATAGGTGCGTTTTCTGCCATTTTAGGTAGAAGTAATGTTCAACCAATTTGCTTCTAATTTAGACAAAGTAGTAGGAAAGTTTATCAAACAAACTCTACATATGAGCTCTATCTATTTTACAATACGTGTAATATGTATTCACAAAATGTCCATTTTCTATATGTGTGAACTTCACATCTTTTTTTTTTTTTAGTAAGTTTTAGTGCATGATGAGGTGGTGTTTACCTATAGGATCCACCATCTCTTGGACTGGGCACCATTGATGGTATTTATTGGGCCCCACGTTCTTAAGTAAATCTCAATATTGCTTCAAAAAGGTAGCTATGCATATACAGTTTACAGACAGAATGTTAACATATTAAGCAAGAGTGTGACAACTTATCAGTGCTAAATGTGCCATAAAAAAACCCAGCATGTAAAATTCTTAGCTTTGACAAGTGACAACATATCTGGCAAAATGCATTGTAAACCAAATGTAATTTTTAGCTGCAGTAAATTTTAGACAATCAAAATGATGTTAAAATGTGTGTGTTTCTTACAGTCTAGAGGCTGCTTATTCTGATGGAGGAAAACACTGACAGCATCCTTCATGATCACTGAAAGAACTGTTCTCCTTTCTCCTGCCCCACACTGATCTATCTGATCGGTGCAGTGCAGGGGAGAAAGTCACCAGGACTTGCACGGATGTTGCGCATCCTGTGTAGCTGAAAAAACTTCTGCAAGACTAGCCCTTGGACCTCTTTATGAAAAGAAGAACGACACTCCTGATATGTGAGGTGGCATGGATAGGGTCCCAATCAAACAAAGTTGTTGATTAGCCATTGAACCTTTCAGGTCATGTGATCAGTCACATTCCTGGAAGGAATTTCAAGATGTGGTAATGTATACGATGGATGAGTGTACATATATATATATATATAAGTGTTTGTGTGTGTGGAGCTGCATGAGTATATAAGAGAGCTGTTGGTGTATGTAAGAAAGCTGTGTACAAGTATGTAGCAAAACAGTGCGTGTATGTAACAGAGGTGTGAGTGCATACTTCAAAGCTGTAGAAAAGCTATATGTGTTAGAACTGTGTTTGTGTATGGAGGAGAGTTGTGTGTGTATTTCGGAAAATTGCGTGTGTGATAGTAGTAGAGTTGTGTGTATGCAGGAGAGATGTGTGTATGTAGGAAAGAGGGTGGAAACTTATCAATGCTATAGGACCTATGCAAGAACCTAACATGATCAAATTTGACTCATGACAATACAGCTTTAAAAAATGCATTGGCAGCAATTGTACCGATCATCTACTTTCAATGAATTATCAGCAAATTGGTGAAAGTACACCTATTAAAAAAAAAATAACAGCCTCCTCCATATCCCCTCTAGCTGTCCTGTCCATCACCAAGATAGGTGCGTTTTCTGCCATTTTAGGTAGAAGTAATGTTCAACCAATTTGCTTCTAATTTAGACAAAGTAGTAGGAAAGTTTATCAAACAAACTCTACATATGAGCTCTATCTATTTTACAATACGTGTAATATGTATTCACAAAATGTCCATTTTCTATATGTGTGAACTTCACATCTTTTTTTTTTTTTAGTAAGTTTTAGTGCATGATGAGGTGGTGTTTACCTATAGGATCCACCATCTCTTGGACTGGGCACCATTGATGGTATTTATTGGGCCCCACGTTCTTAAGTAAATCTCAATATTGCTTCAAAAAGGTAGCTATGCATATACAGTTTACAGACAGAATGTTAACATATTAAGCAAGAGTGTGACAACTTATCAGTGCTAAATGTGCCATAAAAAAACCCAGCATGTAAAATTCTTAGCTTTGACAAGTGACAACATATCTGGCAAAATGCATTGTAAACCAAATGTAATTTTTAGCTGCAGTAAATTTTAGACAATCAAAATGATGTTAAAATGTGTGTGTTTCTTACAGTCTAGAGGCTGCTTATTCTGATGGAGGAAAACACTGACAGCATCCTTCATGATCACTGAAAGAACTGTTCTCCTTTCTCCTGCCCCACACTGATCTATCTGATCGGTGCAGTGCAGGGGAGAAAGTCACCAGGACTTGCACGGATGTTGCGCATCCTGTGTAGCTGAAAAAACTTCTGCAAGACTAGCCCTTGGACCTCTTTATGAAAAGAAGAACGACACTCCTGATATGTGAGGTGGCATGGATAGGGTCCCAATCAAACAAAGTTGTTGATTAGCCATTGAACCTTTCAGGTCATGTGATCAGTCACATTCCTGGAAGGAATTTCAAGATGTGGTAATGTATACGATGGATGAGTGTACATATATATATATATATAAGTGTTTGTGTGTGTGGAGCTGCATGAGTATATAAGAGAGCTGTTGGTGTATGTAAGAAAGCTGTGTACAAGTATGTAGCAAAACAGTGCGTGTATGTAACAGAGGTGTGAGTGCATACTTCAAAGCTGTAGAAAAGCTATATGTGTTAGAACTGTGTTTGTGTATGGAGGAGAGTTGTGTGTGTATTTCGGAAAATTGCGTGTGTGATAGTAGTAGAGTTGTGTGTATGCAGGAGAGATGTGTGTATGTAGGAAAGAGGGTGGAAACTTATCAATGCTATAGGACCTATGCAAGAACCTAACATGATCAAATTTGACTCATGACAATACAGCTTTAAAAAATGCATTGGCAGCAATTGTACCGATCATCTACTTTCAATGAATTATCAGCAAATTGGTGAAAGTACACCTATTAAAAAAAAAATAACAGCCTCCTCCATATCCCCTCTAGCTGTCCTGTCCATCACCAAGATAGGTGCGTTTTCTGCCATTTTAGGTAGAAGTAATGTTCAACCAATTTGCTTCTAATTTAGACAAAGTAGTAGGAAAGTTTATCAAACAAACTCTACATATGAGCTCTATCTATTTTACAATACGTGTAATATGTATTCACAAAATGTCCATTTTCTATATGTGTGAACTTCACATCTTTTTTTTTTTTTAGTAAGTTTTAGTGCAGATGAGGTGGTGTTTACCTATAGGATCCACCATCTCTTGGACTGGGCACCATTGATGGTATTTATTGGGCCCCACGTTCTTAAGTAAATCTCAATATTGCTTCAAAAAGGTAGCTATGCATATACAGTTTACAGACAGAATGTTAACATATTAAGCAAGAGTGTGACAACTTATCAGTGCTAAATGTGCCATAAAAAAACCCAGCATGTAAAATTCTTAGCTTTGACAAGTGACAACATATCTGGCAAAATGCATTGTAAACCAAATGTAATTTTTAGCTGCAGTAAATTTTAGACAATCAAAATGATGTTAAAATGTGTGTGTTTCTTACAGTCTAGAGGCTGCTTATTCTGATGGAGGAAAACACTGACAGCATCCTTCATGATCACTGAAAGAACTGTTCTCCTTTCTCCTGCCCCACACTGATCTATCTGATCGGTGCAGTGCAGGGGAGAAAGTCACCAGGACTTGCACGGATGTTGCGCATCCTGTGTAGCTGAAAAAACTTCTGCAAGACTAGCCCTTGGACCTCTTTATGAAAAGAAGAACGACACTCCTGATATGTGAGGTGGCATGGATAGGGTCCCAATCAAACAAAGTTGTTGATTAGCCATTGAACCTTTCAGGTCATGTGATCAGTCACATTCCTGGAAGGAATTTCAAGATGTGGTAATGTATACGATGGATGAGTGTACATATATATATATATATAAGTGTTTGTGTGTGTGGAGCTGCATGAGTATATAAGAGAGCTGTTGGTGTATGTAAGAAAGCTGTGTACAAGTATGTAGCAAAACAGTGCGTGTATGTAACAGAGGTGTGAGTGCATACTTCAAAGCTGTAGAAAAGCTATATGTGTTAGAACTGTGTTTGTGTATGGAGGAGAGTTGTGTGTGTATTTCGGAAAATTGCGTGTGTGATAGTAGTAGAGTTGTGTGTATGCAGGAGAGATGTGTGTATGTAGGAAAGAGGGTGGAAACTTATCAATGCTATAGGACCTATGCAAGAACCTAACATGATCAAATTTGACTCATGACAATACAGCTTTAAAAAATGCATTGGCAGCAATTGTACCGATCATCTACTTTCAATGAATTATCAGCAAATTGGTGAAAGTACACCTATTAAAAAAAAAATAACAGCCTCCTCCATATCCCCTCTAGCTGTCCTGTCCATCACCAAGATAGGTGCGTTTTCTGCCATTTTAGGTAGAAGTAATGTTCAACCAATTTGCTTCTAATTTAGACAAAGTAGTAGGAAAGTTTATCAAACAAACTCTACATATGAGCTCTATCTATTTTACAATACGTGTAATATGTATTCACAAAATGTCCATTTTCTATATGTGTGAACTTCACATCTTTTTTTTTTTTTAGTAAGTTTTAGTGCATGATGAGGTGGTGTTTACCTATAGGATCCACCATCTCTTGGACTGGGCACCATTGATGGTATTTATTGGGCCCCACGTTCTTAAGTAAATCTCAATATTGCTTCAAAAAGGTAGCTATGCATATACAGTTTACAGACAGAATGTTAACATATTAAGCAAGAGTGTGACAACTTATCAGTGCTAAATGTGCCATAAAAAAACCCAGCATGTAAAATTCTTAGCTTTGACAAGTGACAACATATCTGGCAAAATGCATTGTAAACCAAATGTAATTTTTAGCTGCAGTAAATTTTAGACAATCAAAATGATGTTAAAATGTGTGTGTTTCTTACAGTCTAGAGGCTGCTTATTCTGATGGAGGAAAACACTGACAGCATCCTTCATGATCACTGAAAGAACTGTTCTCCTTTCTCCTGCCCCACACTGATCTATCTGATCGGTGCAGTGCAGGGGAGAAAGTCACCAGGACTTGCACGGATGTTGCGCATCCTGTGTAGCTGAAAAAACTTCTGCAAGACTAGCCCTTTGACCTCTTTATGAAAAGAAGAACGACACTCCTGATATGTGAGGTGGCATGGATAGGGTCCCAATCAAACAAAGTTGTTGATTAGCCATTGAACCTTTCAGGTCATGTGATCAGTCACATTCCTGGAAGGAATTTCAAGATGTGGTAATGTATACGATGGATGAGTGTACATATATATATATATATAAGTGTTTGTGTGTGTGGAGCTGCATGAGTATATAAGAGAGCTGTTGGTGTATGTAAGAAAGCTGTGTACAAGTATGTAGCAAAACAGTGCGTGTATGTAACAGAGGTGTGAGTGCATACTTCAAAGCTGTAGAAAAGCTATATGTGTTAGAACTGTGTTTGTGTATGGAGGAGAGTTGTGTGTGTATTTCGGAAAATTGCGTGTGTGATAGTAGTAGAGTTGTGTGTATGCAGGAGAGATGTGTGTATGTAGGAAAGAGGGTGGAAACTTATCAATGCTATAGGACCTATGCAAGAACCTAACATGATCAAATTTGACTCATGACAATACAGCTTTAAAAAATGCATTGGCAGCAATTGTACCGATCATCTACTTTCAATGAATTATCAGCAAATTGGTGAAAGTACACCTATTAAAAAAAAAATAACAGCCTCCTCCATATCCCCTCTAGCTGTCCTGTCCATCACCAAGATAGGTGCGTTTTCTGCCATTTTAGGTAGAAGTAATGTTCAACCAATTTGCTTCTAATTTAGACAAAGTAGTAGGAAAGTTTATCAAACAAACTCTACATATGAGCTCTATCTATTTTACAATACGTGTAATATGTATTCACAAAATGTCCATTTTCTATATGTGTGAACTTCACATCTTTTTTTTTTTTTAGTAAGTTTTAGTGCATGATGAGGTGGTGTTTACCTATAGGATCCACCATCTCTTGGACTGGGCACCATTGATGGTATTTATTGGGCCCCACGTTCTTAAGTAAATCTCAATATTGCTTCAAAAAGGTAGCTATGCATATACAGTTTACAGACAGAATGTTAACATATTAAGCAAGAGTGTGACAACTTATCAGTGCTAAATGTGCCATAAAAAAACCCAGCATGTAAAATTCTTAGCTTTGACAAGTGACAACATATCTGGCAAAATGCATTGTAAACCAAATGTAATTTTTAGCTGCAGTAAATTTTAGACAATCAAAATGATGTTAAAATGTGTGTGTTTCTTACAGTCTAGAGGCTGCTTATTCTGATGGAGGAAAACACTGACAGCATCCTTCATGATCACTGAAAGAACTGTTCTCCTTTCTCCTGCCCCACACTGATCTATCTGATCGGTGCAGTGCAGGGGAGAAAGTCACCAGGACTTGCACGGATGTTGCGCATCCTGTGTAGCTGAAAAAACTTCTGCAAGACTAGCCCTTGGACCTCTTTATGAAAAGAAGAACGACACTCCTGATATGTGAGGTGGCATGGATAGGGTCCCAATCAAACAAAGTTGTTGATTAGCCATTGAACCTTTCAGGTCATGTGATCAGTCACATTCCTGGAAGGAATTTCAAGATGTGGTAATGTATACGATGGATGAGTGTACATATATATATATATATAAGTGTTTGTGTGTGTGGAGCTGCATGAGTATATAAGAGAGCTGTTGGTGTATGTAAGAAAGCTGTGTACAAGTATGTAGCAAAACAGTGCGTGTATGTAACAGAGGTGTGAGTGCATACTTCAAAGCTGTAGAAAAGCTATATGTGTTAGAACTGTGTTTGTGTATGGAGGAGAGTTGTGTGTGTATTTCGGAAAATTGCGTGTGTGATAGTAGTAGAGTTGTGTGTATGCAGGAGAGATGTGTGTATGTAGGAAAGAGGGTGGAAACTTATCAATGCTATAGGACCTATGCAAGAACCTAACATGATCAAATTTGACTCATGACAATACAGCTTTAAAAAATGCATTGGCAGCAATTGTACCGATCATCTACTTTCAATGAATTATCAGCAAATTGGTGAAAGTACACCTATTAAAAAAAAAATAACAGCCTCCTCCATATCCCCTCTAGCTGTCCTGTCCATCACCAAGATAGGTGCGTTTTCTGCCATTTTAGGTAGAAGTAATGTTCAACCAATTTGCTTCTAATTTAGACAAAGTAGTAGGAAAGTTTATCAAACAAACTCTACATATGAGCTCTATCTATTTTACAATACGTGTAATATGTATTCACAAAATGTCCATTTTCTATATGTGTGAACTTCACATCTTTTTTTTTTTTTAGTAAGTTTTAGTGCATGATGAGGTGGTGTTTACCTATAGGATCCACCATCTCTTGGACTGGGCACCATTGATGGTATTTATTGGGCCCCACGTTCTTAAGTAAATCTCAATATTGCTTCAAAAAGGTAGCTATGCATATACAGTTTACAGACAGAATGTTAACATATTAAGCAAGAGTGTGACAACTTATCAGTGCTAAATGTGCCATAAAAAAACCCAGCATGTAAAATTCTTAGCTTTGACAAGTGACAACATATCTGGCAAAATGCATTGTAAACCAAATGTAATTTTTAGCTGCAGTAAATTTTAGACAATCAAAATGATGTTAAAATGTGTGTGTTTCTTACAGTCTAGAGGCTGCTTATTCTGATGGAGGAAAACACTGACAGCATCCTTCATGATCACTGAAAGAACTGTTCTCCTTTCTCCTGCCCCACACTGATCTATCTGATCGGTGCAGTGCAGGGGAGAAAGTCACCAGGACTTGCACGGATGTTGCGCATCCTGTGTAGCTGAAAAAACTTCTGCAAGACTAGCCCTTGGACCTCTTTATGAAAAGAAGAACGACACTCCTGATATGTGAGGTGGCATGGATAGGGTCCCAATCAAACAAAGTTGTTGATTAGCCATTGAACCTTTCAGGTCATGTGATCAGTCACATTCCTGGAAGGAATTTCAAGATGTGGTAATGTATACGATGGATGAGTGTACATATATATATATATATAAGTGTTTGTGTGTGTGGAGCTGCATGAGTATATAAGAGAGCTGTTGGTGTATGTAAGAAAGCTGTGTACAAGTATGTAGCAAAACAGTGCGTGTATGTAACAGAGGTGTGAGTGCATACTTCAAAGCTGTAGAAAAGCTATATGTGTTAGAACTGTGTTTGTGTATGGAGGAGAGTTGTGTGTGTATTTCGGAAAATTGCGTGTGTGATAGTAGTAGAGTTGTGTGTATGCAGGAGAGATGTGTGTATGTAGGAAAGAGGGTGGAAACTTATCAATGCTATAGGACCTATGCAAGAACCTAACATGATCAAATTTGACTCATGACAATACAGCTTTAAAAAATGCATTGGCAGCAATTGTACCGATCATCTACTTTCAATGAATTATCAGCAAATTGGTGAAAGTACACCTATTAAAAAAAAAATAACAGCCTCCTCCATATCCCCTCTAGCTGTCCTGTCCATCACCAAGATAGGTGCGTTTTCTGCCATTTTAGGTAGAAGTAATGTTCAACCAATTTGCTTCTAATTTAGACAAAGTAGTAGGAAAGTTTATCAAACAAACTCTACATATGAGCTCTATCTATTTTACAATACGTGTAATATGTATTCACAAAATGTCCATTTTCTATATGTGTGAACTTCACATCTTTTTTTTTTTTTAGTAAGTTTTAGTGCATGATGAGGTGGTGTTTACCTATAGGATCCACCATCTCTTGGACTGGGCACCATTGATGGTATTTATTGGGCCCCACGTTCTTAAGTAAATCTCAATATTGCTTCAAAAAGGTAGCTATGCATATACAGTTTACAGACAGAATGTTAACATATTAAGCAAGAGTGTGACAACTTATCAGTGCTAAATGTGCCATAAAAAAACCCAGCATGTAAAATTCTTAGCTTTGACAAGTGACAACATATCTGACAAAATGCATTGTAAACCAAATGTAATTTTTAGCTGCAGTAAATTTTAGACAATCAAAATGATGTTAAAATGTGTGTGTTTCTTACAGTCTAGAGGCTGCTTATTCTGATGGAGGAAAACACTGACAGCATCCTTCACGATCACTGAAAGAACTGTTCTCCTTTCTCCTGCCCCACACTGATCTATCTGATCGGTGCAGTGCAGGGGAGAAAGTCACCAGGACTTGCACGGATGTTGCGCATCCTGTGTAGCTGAAAAAACTTCTGCAAGACTAGCCCTTGGACCTCTTTATGAAAAGAAGAACGACACTCCTGATATGTGAGGTGGCATGGATAGGGTCCCAATCAAACAAAGTTGTTGATTAGCCATTGAACCTTTCAGGTCATGTGATCAGTCACATTCCTGGAAGGAATTTCAAGATGTGGTAATGTATACGATGGATGAGTGTACATATATATATATATATAAGTGTTTGTGTGTGTGGAGCTGCATGAGTATATAAGAGAGCTGTTGGTGTATGTAAGAAAGCTGTGTACAAGTATGTAGCAAAACAGTGCGTGTATGTAACAGAGGTGTGAGTGCATACTTCAAAGCTGTAGAAAAGCTATATGTGTTAGAACTGTGTTTGTGTATGGAGGAGAGTTGTGTGTGTATTTCGGAAAATTGCGTGTGTGATAGTAGTAGAGTTGTGTGTATGCAGGAGAGATGTGTGTATGTAGGAAAGAGGGTGGAAACTTATCAATGCTATAGGACCTATGCAAGAACCTAACATGATCAAATTTGACTCATGACAATACAGCTTTAAAAAATGCATTGGCAGCAATTGTACCGATCATCTACTTTCAATGAATTATCAGCAAATTGGTGAAAGTACACCTATTAAAAAAAAAATAACAGCCTCCTCCATATCCCCTCTAGCTGTCCTGTCCATCACCAAGATAGGTGCGTTTTCTGCCATTTTAGGTAGAAGTAATGTTCAACCAATTTGCTTCTAATTTAGACAAAGTAGTAGGAAAGTTTATCAAACAAACTCTACATATGAGCTCTATCTATTTTACAATACGTGTAATATGTATTCACAAAATGTCCATTTTCTATATGTGTGAACTTCACATCTTTTTTTTTTTTTAGTAAGTTTTAGTGCATGATGAGGTGGTGTTTACCTATAGGATCCACCATCTCTTGGACTGGGCACCATTGATGGTATTTATTGGGCCCCACGTTCTTAAGTAAATCTCAATATTGCTTCAAAAAGGTAGCTATGCATATACAGTTTACAGACAGAATGTTAACATATTAAGCAAGAGTGTGACAACTTATCAGTGCTAAATGTGCCATAAAAAAACCCAGCATGTAAAATTCTTAGCTTTGACAAGTGACAACATATCTGGCAAAATGCATTGTAAACCAAATGTAATTTTTAGCTGCAGTAAATTTTAGACAATCAAAATGATGTTAAAATGTGTGTGTTTCTTACAGTCTAGAGGCTGCTTATTCTGATGGAGGAAAACACTGACAGCATCCTTCATGATCACTGAAAGAACTGTTCTCCTTTCTCCTGCCCCACACTGATCTATCTGATCGGTGCAGTGCAGGGGAGAAAGTCACCAGGACTTGCACGGATGTTGCGCATCCTGTGTAGCTGAAAAAACTTCTGCAAGACTAGCCCTTGGACCTCTTTATGAAAAGAAGAACGACACTCCTGATATGTGAGGTGGCATGGATAGGGTCCCAATCAAACAAAGTTGTTGATTAGCCATTGAACCTTTCAGGTCATGTGATCAGTCACATTCCTGGAAGGAATTTCAAGATGTGGTAATGTATACGATGGATGAGTGTACATATATATATATATATAAGTGTTTGTGTGTGTGGAGCTGCATGAGTATATAAGAGAGCTGTTGGTGTATGTAAGAAAGCTGTGTACAAGTATGTAGCAAAACAGTGCGTGTATGTAACAGAGGTGTGAGTGCATACTTCAAAGCTGTAGAAAAGCTATATGTGTTAGAACTGTGTTTGTGTATGGAGGAGAGTTGTGTGTGTATTTCGGAAAATTGCGTGTGTGATAGTAGTAGAGTTGTGTGTATGCAGGAGAGATGTGTGTATGTAGGAAAGAGGGTGGAAACTTATCAATGCTATAGGACCTATGCAAGAACCTAACATGATCAAATTTGACTCATGACAATACAGCTTTAAAAAATGCATTGGCAGCAATTGTACCGATCATCTACTTTCAATGAATTATCAGCAAATTGGTGAAAGTACACCTATTAAAAAAAAAATAACAGCCTCCTCCATATCCCCTCTAGCTGTCCTGTCCATCACCAAGATAGGTGCGTTTTCTGCCATTTTAGGTAGAAGTAATGTTCAACCAATTTGCTTCTAATTTAGACAAAGTAGTAGGAAAGTTTATCAAACAAACTCTACATATGAGCTCTATCTATTTTACAATACGTGTAATATGTATTCACAAAATGTCCATTTTCTATATGTGTGAACTTCACATCTTTTTTTTTTTTTAGTAAGTTTTAGTGCATGATGAGGTGGTGTTTACCTATAGGATCCACCATCTCTTGGACTGGGCACCATTGATGGTATTTATTGGGCCCCACGTTCTTAAGTAAATCTCAATATTGCTTCAAAAAGGTAGCTATGCATATACAGTTTACAGACAGAATGTTAACATATTAAGCAAGAGTGTGACAACTTATCAGTGCTAAATGTGCCATAAAAAAACCCAGCATGTAAAATTCTTAGCTTTGACAAGTGACAACATATCTGGCAAAATGCATTGTAAACCAAATGTAATTTTTAGCTGCAGTAAATTTTAGACAATCAAAATGATGTTAAAATGTGTGTGTTTCTTACAGTCTAGAGGCTGCTTATTCTGATGGAGGAAAACACTGACAGCATCCTTCATGATCACTGAAAGAACTGTTCTCCTTTCTCCTGCCCCACACTGATCTATCTGATCGGTGCAGTGCAGGGGAGAAAGTCACCAGGACTTGCACGGATGTTGCGCATCCTGTGTAGCTGAAAAAACTTCTGCAAGACTAGCCCTTGGACCTCTTTATGAAAAGAAGAACGACACTCCTGATATGTGAGGTGGCATGGATAGGGTCCCAATCAAACAAAGTTGTTGATTAGCCATTGAACCTTTCAGGTCATGTGATCAGTCACATTCCTGGAAGGAATTTCAAGATGTGGTAATGTATACGATGGATGAGTGTACATATATATATATATATAAGTGTTTGTGTGTGTGGAGCTGCATGAGTATATAAGAGAGCTGTTGGTGTATGTAAGAAAGCTGTGTACAAGTATGTAGCAAAACAGTGCGTGTATGTAACAGAGGTGTGAGTGCATACTTCAAAGCTGTAGAAAAGCTATATGTGTTAGAACTGTGTTTGTGTATGGAGGAGAGTTGTGTGTGTATTTCGGAAAATTGCGTGTGTGATAGTAGTAGAGTTGTGTGTATGCAGGAGAGATGTGTGTATGTAGGAAAGAGGGTGGAAACTTATCAATGCTATAGGACCTATGCAAGAACCTAACATGATCAAATTTGACTCATGACAATACAGCTTTAAAAAATGCATTGGCAGCAATTGTACCGATCATCTACTTTCAATGAATTATCAGCAAATTGGTGAAAGTACACCTATTAAAAAAAAAATAACAGCCTCCTCCATATCCCCTCTAGCTGTCCTGTCCATCACCAAGATAGGTGCGTTTTCTGCCATTTTAGGTAGAAGTAATGTTCAACCAATTTGCTTCTAATTTAGACAAAGTAGTAGGAAAGTTTATCAAACAAACTCTACATATGAGCTCTATCTATTTTACAATACGTGTAATATGTATTCACAAAATGTCCATTTTCTATATGTGTGAACTTCACATCTTTTTTTTTTTTTAGTAAGTTTTAGTGCATGATGAGGTGGTGTTTACCTATAGGATCCACCATCTCTTGGACTGGGCACCATTGATGGTATTTATTGGGCCCCACGTTCTTAAGTAAATCTCAATATTGCTTCAAAAAGGTAGCTATGCATATACAGTTTACAGACAGAATGTTAACATATTAAGCAAGAGTGTGACAACTTATCAGTGCTAAATGTGCCATAAAAAAACCCAGCATGTAAAATTCTTAGCTTTGACAAGTGACAACATATCTGGCAAAATGCATTGTAAACCAAATGTAATTTTTAGCTGCAGTAAATTTTAGACAATCAAAATGATGTTAAAATGTGTGTGTTTCTTACAGTCTAGAGGCTGCTTATTCTGATGGAGGAAAACACTGACAGCATCCTTCATGATCACTGAAAGAACTGTTCTCCTTTCTCCTGCCCCACACTGATCTATCTGATCGGTGCAGTGCAGGGGAGAAAGTCACCAGGACTTGCACGGATGTTGCGCATCCTGTGTAGCTGAAAAAACTTCTGCAAGACTAGCCCTTGGACCTCTTTATGAAAAGAAGAACGACACTCCTGATATGTGAGGTGGCATGGATAGGGTCCCAATCAAACAAAGTTGTTGATTAGCCATTGAACCTTTCAGGTCATGTGATCAGTCACATTCCTGGAAGGAATTTCAAGATGTGGTAATGTATACGATGGATGAGTGTACATATATATATATATATAAGTGTTTGTGTGTGTGGAGCTGCATGAGTATATAAGAGAGCTGTTGGTGTATGTAAGAAAGCTGTGTACAAGTATGTAGCAAAACAGTGCGTGTATGTAACAGAGGTGTGAGTGCATACTTCAAAGCTGTAGAAAAGCTATATGTGTTAGAACTGTGTTTGTGTATGGAGGAGAGTTGTGTGTGTATTTCGGAAAATTGCGTGTGTGATAGTAGTAGAGTTGTGTGTATGTAGGAAAGAGGGTGGAAACTTATCAATGCTATAGGACCTATGCAAGAACCTAACATGATCAAATTTGACTCATGACAATACAGCTTTAAAAAATGCATTGGCAGCAATTGTACCGATCATCTACTTTCAATGAATTATCAGCAAATTGGTGAAAGTACACCTATTAAAAAAAAAATAACAGCCTCCTCCATATCCCCTCTAGCTGTCCTGTCCATCACCAAGATAGGTGCGTTTTCTGCCATTTTAGGTAGAAGTAATGTTCAACCAATTTGCTTCTAATTTAGACAAAGTAGTAGGAAAGTTTATCAAACAAACTCTACATATGAGCTCTATCTATTTTACAATACGTGTAATATGTATTCACAAAATGTCCATTTTCTATATGTGTGAACTTCACATCTTTTTTTTTTTTTAGTAAGTTTTAGTGCATGATGAGGTGGTGTTTACCTATAGGATCCACCATCTCTTGGACTGGGCACCATTGATGGTATTTATTGGGCCCCACGTTCTTAAGTAAATCTCAATATTGCTTCAAAAAGGTAGCTATGCATATACAGTTTACAGACAGAATGTTAACATATTAAGCAAGAGTGTGACAACTTATCAGTGCTAAATGTGCCATAAAAAAACCCAGCATGTAAAATTCTTAGCTTTGACAAGTGACAACATATCTGGCAAAATGCATTGTAAACCAAATGTAATTTTTAGCTGCAGTAAATTTTAGACAATCAAAATGATGTTAAAATGTGTGTGTTTCTTACAGTCTAGAGGCTGCTTATTCTGATGGAGGAAAACACTGACAGCATCCTTCATGATCACTGAAAGAACTGTTCTCCTTTCTCCTGCCCCACACTGATCTATCTGATCGGTGCAGTGCAGGGGAGAAAGTCACCAGGACTTGCACGGATGTTGCGCATCCTGTGTAGCTGAAAAAACTTCTGCAAGACTAGCCCTTGGACCTCTTTATGAAAAGAAGAACGACACTCCTGATATGTGAGGTGGCATGGATAGGGTCCCAATCAAACAAAGTTGTTGATTAGCCATTGAACCTTTCAGGTCATGTGATCAGTCACATTCCTGGAAGGAATTTCAAGATGTGGTAATGTATACGATGGATGAGTGTACATATATATATATATATATATATATATATAAGTGTTTGTGTGTGTGGAGCTGCATGAGTATATAAGAGAGCTGTTGGTGTATGTAAGAAAGCTGTGTACAAGTATGTAGCAAAACAGTGCGTGTATGTAACAGAGGTGTGAGTGCATACTTCAAAGCTGTAGAAAAGCTATACGTGTTAGAACTGTGTTTGTGTATGGAGGAGAGTTGTGTGTGTATTTCGGAAAATTGCGTGTGTGATAGTAGTAGAGTTGTGTGTATGCAGGAGAGATGTGTGTATGTAGGAAAGAGGGTGGAAACTTATCAATGCTATAGGACCTATGCAAGAACCTAACATGATCAAATTTGACTCATGACAATACAGCTTTAAAAAATGCATTGGCAGCAATTGTACCGATCATCTACTTTCAATGAATTATCAGCAAATTGGTGAAAGTACACCTATTAAAAAAAAAATAACAGCCTCCTCCATATCCCCTCTAGCTGTCCTGTCCATCACCAAGATAGGTGCGTTTTCTGCCATTTTAGGTAGAAGTAATGTTCAACCAATTTGCTTCTAATTTAGACAAAGTAGTAGGAAAGTTTATCAAACAAACTCTACATATGAGCTCTATCTATTTTACAATACGTGTAATATGTATTCACAAAATGTCCATTTTCTATATGTGTGAACTTCACATCTTTTTTTTTTTTAGTAAGTTTTAGTGCATGATGAGGTGGTGTTTACCTATAGGATCCACCATCTCTTGGACTGGGCACCATTGATGGTATTTATTGGGCCCCACGTTCTTAAGTAAATCTCAATATTGCTTCAAAAAGGTAGCTATGCATATACAGTTTACAGACAGAATGTTAACATATTAAGCAAGAGTGTGACAACTTATCAGTGCTAAATGTGCCATAAAAAAACCCAGCATGTAAAATTCTTAGCTTTGACAAGTGACAACATATCTGGCAAAATGCATTGTAAACCAAATGTAATTTTTAGCTGCAGTAAATTTTAGACAATCAAAATGATGTTAAAATGTGTGTGTTTCTTACAGTCTAGAGGCTGCTTATTCTGATGGAGGAAAACACTGACAGCATCCTTCATGATCACTGAAAGAACTGTTCTCCTTTCTCCTGCCCCACACTGATCTATCTGATCGGTGCAGTGCAGGGGAGAAAGTCACCAGGACTTGCACGGATGTTGCGCATCCTGTGTAGCTGAAAAAACTTCTGCAAGACTAGCCCTTGGACCTCTTTATGAAAAGAAGAACGACACTCCTGATATGTGAGGTGGCATGGATAGGGTCCCAATCAAACAAAGTTGTTGATTAGCCATTGAACCTTTCAGGTCATGTGATCAGTCACATTCCTGGAAGGAATTTCAAGATGTGGTAATGTATACGATGGATGAGTGTACATATATATATATATATATATATATAAGTGTTTGTGTGTGTGGAGCTGCATGAGTATATAAGAGAGCTGTTGGTGTATGTAAGAAAGCTGTGTACAAGTATGTAGCAAAACAGTGCGTGTATGTAACAGAGGTGTGAGTGCATACTTCAAAGCTGTAGAAAAGCTATATGTGTTAGAACTGTGTTTGTGTATGGAGGAGAGTTGTGTGTGTATTTCGGAAAATTGCGTGTGTGATAGTAGTAGAGTTGTGTGTATGCAGGAGAGATGTGTGTATGTAGGAAAGAGGGTGGAAACTTATCAATGCTATAGGACCTATGCAAGAACCTAACATGATCAAATTTGACTCATGACAATACAGCTTTAAAAAATGCATTGGCAGCAATTGTACCGATCATCTACTTTCAATTAATTATCAGTAAATTGGTGAAAGTACACCTATTAAAAAAAAAATAACAGCCTCCTCCATATCCCCTCTAGCTGTCCTGTCCATCACCAAGATAGGTGCGTTTTCTGCCATTTTAGGTAGAAGTAATGTTCAACCAATTTGCTTCTAATTTAGACAAAGTAGTAGGAAAGTTTATCAAACAAACTCTACATATGAGCTCTATCTATTTTACAATACGTGTAATATGTATTCACAAAATGTCCATTTTCTATATGTGTGAACTTCACATCTTTTTTTTTTTTAGTAAGTTTTAGTGCATGATGAGGTGGTGTTTACCTATAGGATCCACCATCTCTTGGACTGGGCACCATTGATGGTATTTATTGGGCCCCACGTTCTTAAGTAAATCTCAATATTGCTTCAAAAAGGTAGCTATGCATATACAGTTTACAGACAGAATGTTAACATATTAAGCAAGAGTGTGACAACTTATCAGTGCTAAATGTGCCATAAAAAAACCCAGCATGTAAAATTCTTAGCTTTGACAAGTGACAACATATCTGGCAAAATGCATTGTAAACCAAATGTAATTTTTAGCTGCAGTAAATTTTAGACAATCAAAATGATGTTAAAATGTGTGTGTTTCTTACAGTCTAGAGGCTGCTTATTCTGATGGAGGAAAACACTGACCGCATCCTTCATGATCACTGAAAGAACTGTTCTCCTTTCTCCTGCCCCACACTGATCTATCTGATCGGTGCAGTGCAGGGGAGAAAGTCACCAGGACTTGCACGGATGTTGCGCATCCTGTGTAGCTGAAAAAACTTCTGCAAGACTAGCCCTTGGACCTCTTTATGAAAAGAAGAATGACACTCCTGATATGTGAGGTGGCATGGATAGGGTCCCAATCAAACAAAGTTGTTGATTAGCCATTGAACCTTTCAGGTCATGTGATCAGTCACATTCCTGGAAGGAATTTCAAGATGTGGTAATGTATACGATGGATGAGTGTACATATATATATATATATATAAGTGTTTGTGTGTGTGGAGCTGCATGAGTATATAAGAGAGCTGTTGGTGTATGGTATGTAAGAAAGCTGTGTACAAGTATGTAGCAAAACAGTGCGTGTATGTAACAGAGGTGTGAGTGCATACTTCAAAGCTGTAGAAAAGCTATATGTGTTAGAACTGTGTTTGTGTATGGAGGAGAGTTGTGTGTGTATTTCGGAAAATTGCGTGTGTGATAGTAGTAGAGTTGTGTGTATGCAGGAGAGATGTGTGTATGTAGGAAAGAGGGTGGAAACTTATCAATGCTATAGGACCTATGCAAGAACCTAACATGATCAAATTTGACTCATGACAATACAGCTTTAAAAAATGCATTGGCAGCAATTGTACCGATCATCTACTTTCAATGAATTATCAGCAAATTGGTGAAAGTACACCTATTAAAAAAAAAATAACAGCCTCCTCCATATCCCCTCTAGCTGTCCTGTCCATCACCAAGATAGGTGCGTTTTCTGCCATTTTAGGTAGAAGTAATGTTCAACCAATTTGCTTCTAATTTAGACAAAGTAGTAGGAAAGTTTATCAAACAAACTCTACATATGAGCTCTATCTATTTTACAATACGTGTAATATGTATTCACAAAATGTCCATTTTCTATATGTGTGAACTTCACATCTTTTTTTTTTTTAGTAAGTTTTAGTGCATGATGAGGTGGTGTTTACCTATAGGATCCACCATCTCTTGGACTGGGCACCATTGATGGTATTTATTGGGCCCCACGTTCTTAAGTAAATCTCAATATTGCTTCAAAAAGGTAGCTATGCATATACAGTTTACAGACAGAATGTTAACATATTAAGCAAGAGTGTGACAACTTATCAGTGCTAAATGTGCCATAAAAAAACCCAGCATGTAAAATTCTTAGCTTTGACAAGTGACAACATATCTGGCAAAATGCATTGTAAACCAAATGTAATTTTTAGCTGCAGTAAATTTTAGACAATCAAAATGATGTTAAAATGTGTGTGTTTCTTACAGTCTAGAGGCTGCTTATTCTGATGGAGGAAAACACTGACAGCATCCTTCATGATCACTGAAAGAACTGTTCTCCTTTCTCCTGCCCCACACTGATCTATCTGATCGGTGCAGTGCAGGGGAGAAAGTCACCAGGACTTGCACGGATGTTGCGCATCCTGTGTAGCTGAAAAAACTTCTGCAAGACTAGCCCTTGGACCTCTTTATGAAAAGAAGAACGACACTCCTGATATGTGAGGTGGCATGGATAGGGTCCCAATCAAACAAAGTTGTTGATTAGCCATTGAACCTTTCAGGTCATGTGATCAGTCACATTCCTGGAAGGAATTTCAAGATGTGGTAATGTATACGATGGATGAGTGTACATATATATATATATATAAGTGTTTGTGTGTGTGGAGCTGCATGAGTATATAAGAGAGCTGTTGGTGTATGTAAGAAAGCTGTGTACAAGTATGTAGCAAAACAGTGCGTGTATGTAACAGAGGTGTGAGTGCATACTTCAAAGCTGTAGAAAAGCTATATGTGTTAGAACTGTGTTTGTGTATGGAGGAGAGTTGTGTGTGTATTTCGGAAAATTGCGTGTGTGATAGTAGTAGAGTTGTGTGTATGCAGGAGAGATGTGTGTATGTAGGAAAGAGGGTGGAAACTTATCAATGCTATAGGACCTATGCAAGAACCTAACATGATCAAATTTGACTCATGACAATACAGCTTTAAAAAATGCATTGGCAGCAATTGTACCGATCATCTACTTTCAATGAATTATCAGCAAATTGGTGAAAGTACACCTATTAAAAAAAAAATAACAGCCTCCTCCATATCCCCTCTAGCTGTCCTGTCCATCACCAAGATAGGTGCGTTTTCTGCCATTTTAGGTAGAAGTAATGTTCAACCAATTTGCTTCTAATTTAGACAAAGTAGTAGGAAAGTTTATCAAACAAACTCTACATATGAGCTCTATCTATTTTACAATACGTGTAATATGTATTCACAAAATGTCCATTTTCTATATGTGTGAACTTCACATCTTTTTTTTTTTTTAGTAAGTTTTAGTGCATGATGAGGTGGTGTTTACCTATAGGATCCACCATCTCTTGGACTGGGCACCATTGATGGTATTTATTGGGCCCCACGTTCTTAAGTAAATCTCAATATTGCTTCAAAAAGGTAGCTATGCATATACAGTTTACAGACAGAATGTTAACATATTAAGCAAGAGTGTGACAACTTATCAGTGCTAAATGTGCCATAAAAAAACCCAGCATGTAAAATTCTTAGCTTTGACAAGTGACAACATATCTGGCAAAATGCATTGTAAACCAAATGTAATTTTTAGCTGCAGTAAATTTTAGACAATCAAAATGATGTTAAAATGTGTGTGTTTCTTACAGTCTAGAGGCTGCTTATTCTGATGGAGGAAAACACTGACAGCATCCTTCATGATCACTGAAAGAACTGTTCTCCTTTCTCCTGCCCCACACTGATCTATCTGATCGGTGCAGTGCAGGGGAGAAAGTCACCAGGACTTGCACGGATGTTGCGCATCCTGTGTAGCTGAAAAAACTTCTGCAAGACTAGCCCTTGGACCTCTTTATGAAAAGAAGAACGACACTCCTGATATGTGAGGTGGCATGGATAGGGTCCCAATCAAACAAAGTTGTTGATTAGCCATTGAACCTTTCAGGTCATGTGATCAGTCACATTCCTGGAAGGAATTTCAAGATGTGGTAATGTATACGATGGATGAGTGTACATATATATATATATATAAGTGTTTGTGTGTGTGGAGCTGCATGAGTATATAAGAGAGCTGTTGGTGTATGTAAGAAAGCTGTGTACAAGTATGTAGCAAAACAGTGCGTGTATGTAACAGAGGTGTGAGTGCATACTTCAAAGCTGTAGAAAAGCTATATGTGTTAGAACTGTGTTTGTGTATGGAGGAGAGTTGTGTGTGTATTTCGGAAAATTGCGTGTGTGATAGTAGTAGAGTTGTGTGTATGCAGGAGAGATGTGTGTATGTAGGAAAGAGGGTGGAAACTTATCAATGCTATAGGACCTATGCAAGAACCTAACATGATCAAATTTGACTCATGACAATACAGCTTTAAAAAATGCATTGGCAGCAATTGTACCGATCATCTACTTTCAATGAATTATCAGCAAATTGGTGAAAGTACACCTATTAAAAAAAAAATAACAGCCTCCTCCATATCCCCTCTAGCTGTCCTGTCCATCACCAAGATAGGTGCGTTTTCTGCCATTTTAGGTAGAAGTAATGTTCAACCAATTTGCTTCTAATTTAGACAAAGTAGTAGGAAAGTTTATCAAACAAACTCTACATATGAGCTCTATCTATTTTACAATACGTGTAATATGTATTCACAAAATGTCCATTTTCTATATGTGTGAACTTCACATCTTTTTTTTTTTTTAGTAAGTTTTAGTGCATGATGAGGTGGTGTTTACCTATAGGATCCACCATCTCTTGGACTGGGCACCATTGATGGTATTTATTGGGCCCCACGTTCTTAAGTAAATCTCAATATTGCTTCAAAAAGGTAGCTATGCATATACAGTTTACAGACAGAATGTTAACATATTAAGCAAGAGTGTGACAACTTATCAGTGCTAAATGTGCCATAAAAAAACCCAGCATGTAAAATTCTTAGCTTTGACAAGTGACAACATATCTGGCAAAATGCATTGTAAACCAAATGTAATTTTTAGCTGCAGTAAATTTTAGACAATCAAAATGATGTTAAAATGTGTGTGTTTCTTACAGTCTAGAGGCTGCTTATTCTGATGGAGGAAAACACTGACAGCATCCTTCATGATCACTGAAAGAACTGTTCTCCTTTCTCCTGCCCCACACTGATCTATCTGATCGGTGCAGTGCAGGGGAGAAAGTCACCAGGACTTGCACGGATGTTGCGCATCCTGTGTAGCTGAAAAAACTTCTGCAAGACTAGCCCTTGGACCTCTTTATGAAAAGAAGAACGACACTCCTGATATGTGAGGTGGCATGGATAGGGTCCCAATCAAACAAAGTTGTTGATTAGCCATTGAACCTTTCAGGTCATGTGATCAGTCACATTCCTGGAAGGAATTTCAAGATGTGGTAATGTATACGATGGATGAGTGTACATATATATATATATATATATATATAAGTGTTTGTGTGTGTGGAGCTGCATGAGTATATAAGAGAGCTGTTGGTGTATGGTATGTAAGAAAGCTGTGTACAAGTATGTAGCAAAACAGTGCGTGTATGTAACAGAGGTGTGAGTGCATACTTCAAAGCTGTAGAAAAGCTATATGTGTTAGAACTGTGTTTGTGTATGGAGGAGAGTTGTGTGTGTATGGAGGAAAATTGCGTGTGTGATAGTAGTAGAGTTGTGTGTATGCAGGAGAGATGTGTGTATGTAGGAAAGAGGGTGGAAACTTATCAATGCTATAGGACCTATGCAAGAACCTAACATGATCAAATTTGACTCATGACAATACAGCTTTAAAAAATGCATTGGCAGCAATTGTACCGATCATCTACTTTCAATGAATTATCAGCAAATTGGTGAAAGTACACCTATTAAAAAAAAAATAACAGCCTCCTCCATATCCCCTCTAGCTGTCCTGTCCATCACCAAGATAGGTGCGTTTTCTGCCATTTTAGGTAGAAGTAATGTTCAACCAATTTGCTTCTAATTTAGACAAAGTAGTAGGAAAGTTTATCAAACAAACTCTACATATGAGCTCTATCTATTTTACAATACGTGTAATATGTATTCACAAAATGTCCATTTTCTATATGTGTGAACTTCACATCTTTTTTTTTTTTAGTAAGTTTTAGTGCATGATGAGGTGGTGTTTACCTATAGGATCCACCATCTCTTGGACTGGGCACCATTGATGGTATTTATTGGGCCCCACGTTCTTAAGTAAATCTCAATATTGCTTCAAAAAGGTAGCTATGCATATACAGTTTACAGACAGAATGTTAACATATTAAGCAAGAGTGTGACAACTTATCAGTGCTAAATGTGCCATAAAAAAACCCAGCATGTAAAATTCTTAGCTTTGACAAGTGACAACATATCTGGCAAAATGCATTGTAAACCAAATGTAATTTTTAGCTGCAGTAAATTTTAGACAATCAAAATGATGTTAAAATGTGTGTGTTTCTTACAGTCTAGAGGCTGCTTATTCTGATGGAGGAAAACACTGACAGCATCCTTCATGATCACTGAAAGAACTGTTCTCCTTTCTCCTGCCCCACACTGATCTATCTGATCGGTGCAGTGCAGGGGAGAAAGTCACCAGGACTTGCACGGATGTTGCGCATCCTGTGTAGCTGAAAAAACTTCTGCAAGACTAGCCCTTGGACCTCTTTATGAAAAGAAGAACGACACTCCTGATATGTGAGGTGGCATGGATAGGGTCCCAATCAAACAAAGTTGTTGATTAGCCATTGAACCTTTCAGGTCATGTGATCAGTCACATTCCTGGAAGGAATTTCAAGATGTGGTAATGTATACGATGGATGAGTGTACATATATATATATATATAAGTGTTTGTGTGTGTGGAGCTGCATGAGTATATAAGAGAGCTGTTGGTGTATGTAAGAAAGCTGTGTACAAGTATGTAGCAAAACAGTGCGTGTATGTAACAGAGGTGTGAGTGCATACTTCAAAGCTGTAGAAAAGCTATATGTGTTAGAACTGTGTTTGTGTATGGAGGAGAGTTGTGTGTGTATTTCGGAAAATTGCGTGTGTGATAGTAGTAGAGTTGTGTGTATGCAGGAGAGATGTGTGTATGTAGGAAAGAGGGTGGAAACTTATCAATGCTATAGGACCTATGCAAGAACCTAACATGATCAAATTTGACTCATGACAATACAGCTTTAAAAAATGCATTGGCAGCAATTGTACCGATCATCTACTTTCAATGAATTATCAGCAAATTGGTGAAAGTACACCTATTAAAAAAAAAATAACAGCCTCCTCCATATCCCCTCTAGCTGTCCTGTCCATCACCAAGATAGGTGCGTTTTCTGCCATTTTAGGTAGAAGTAATGTTCAACCAATTTGCTTCTAATTTAGACAAAGTAGTAGGAAAGTTTATCAAACAAACTCTACATATGAGCTCTATCTATTTTACAATACGTGTAATATGTATTCACAAAATGTCCATTTTCTATATGTGTGAACTTCACATCTTTTTTTTTTTTTAGTAAGTTTTAGTGCATGATGAGGTGGTGTTTACCTATAGGATCCACCATCTCTTGGACTGGGCACCATTGATGGTATTTATTGGGCCCCACGTTCTTAAGTAAATCTCAATATTGCTTCAAAAAGGTAGCTATGCATATACAGTTTACAGACAGAATGTTAACATATTAAGCAAGAGTGTGACAACTTATCAGTGCTAAATGTGCCATAAAAAAAACCAGCATGTAAAATTCTTAGCTTTGACAAGTGACAACATATCTGGCAAAATGCATTGTAAACCAAATGTAATTTTTAGCTGCAGTAAATTTTAGACAATCAAAATGATGTTAAAATGTGTGTGTTTCTTACAGTCTAGAGGCTGCTTATTCTGATGGAGGAAAACACTGACAGCATCCTTCATGATCACTGAAAGAACTGTTCTCCTTTCTCCTGCCCCACACTGATCTATCTGATCGGTGCAGTGCAGGGGAGAAAGTCACCAGGACTTGCACGGATGTTGCGCATCCTGTGTAGCTGAAAAAACTTCTGCAAGACTAGCCCTTGGACCTCTTTATGAAAAGAAGAACGACACTCCTGATATGTGAGGTGGCATGGATAGGGTCCCAATCAAACAAAGTTGTTGATTAGCCATTGAACCTTTCAGGTCATGTGATCAGTCACATTCCTGGAAGGAATTTCAAGATGTGGTAATGTATACGATGGATGAGTGTACATATATATATATATATATATATATAAGTGTTTGTGTGTGTGGAGCTGCATGAGTATATAAGAGAGCTGTTGGTGTATGGTATGTAAGAAAGCTGTGTACAAGTATGTAGCAAAACAGTGCGTGTATGTAACAGAGGTGTGAGTGCATACTTCAAAGCTGTAGAAAAGCTATATGTGTTAGAACTGTGTTTGTGTATGGAGGAGAGTTGTGTGTGTATGGAGGAAAATTGCGTGTGTGATAGTAGTAGAGTTGTGTGTATGCAGGAGAGATGTGTGTATGTAGGAAAGAGGGTGGAAACTTATCAATGCTATAGGACCTATGCAAGAACCTAACATGATCAAATTTGACTCATGACAATACAGCTTTAAAAAATGCATTGGCAGCAATTGTACCGATCATCTACTTTCAATGAATTATCAGCAAATTGGTGAAAGTACACCTATTAAAAAAAAAATAACAGCCTCCTCCATATCCCCTCTAGCTGTCCTGTCCATCACCAAGATAGGTGCGTTTTCTGCCATTTTAGGTAGAAGTAATGTTCAACCAATTTGCTTCTAATTTAGACAAAGTAGTAGGAAAGTTTATCAAACAAACTCTACATATGAGCTCTATCTATTTTACAATACGTGTAATATGTATTCACAAAATGTCCATTTTCTATATGTGTGAACTTCACATCTTTTTTTTTTTTAGTAAGTTTTAGTGCATGATGAGGTGGTGTTTACCTATAGGATCCACCATCTCTTGGACTGGGCACCATTGATGGTATTTATTGGGCCCCACGTTCTTAAGTAAATCTCAATATTGCTTCAAAAAGGTAGCTATGCATATACAGTTTACAGACAGAATGTTAACATATTAAGCAAGAGTGTGACAACTTATCAGTGCTAAATGTGCCATAAAAAAACCCAGCATGTAAAATTCTTAGCTTTGACAAGTGACAACATATCTGGCAAAATGCATTGTAAACCAAATGTAATTTTTAGCTGCAGTAAATTTTAGACAATCAAAATGATGTTAAAATGTGTGTGTTTCTTACAGTCTAGAGGCTGCTTATTCTGATGGAGGAAAACACTGACAGCATCCTTCATGATCACTGAAAGAACTGTTCTCCTTTCTCCTGCCCCACACTGATCTATCTGATCGGTGCAGTGCAGGGGAGAAAGTCACCAGGACTTGCACGGATGTTGCGCATCCTGTGTAGCTGAAAAAACTTCTGCAAGACTAGCCCTTGGACCTCTTTATGAAAAGAAGAACGACACTCCTGATATGTGAGGTGGCATGGATAGGGTCCCAATCAAACAAAGTTGTTGATTAGCCATTGAACCTTTCAGGTCATGTGATCAGTCACATTCCTGGAAGGAATTTCAAGATGTGGTAATGTATACGATGGATGAGTGTACATATATATATATATATAAGTGTTTGTGTGTGTGGAGCTGCATGAGTATATAAGAGAGCTGTTGGTGTATGTAAGAAAGCTGTGTACAAGTATGTAGCAAAACAGTGCGTGTATGTAACAGAGGTGTGAGTGCATACTTCAAAGCTGTAGAAAAGCTATATGTGTTAGAACTGTGTTTGTGTATGGAGGAGAGTTGTGTGTGTATTTCGGAAAATTGCGTGTGTGATAGTAGTAGAGTTGTGTGTATGCAGGAGAGATGTGTGTATGTAGGAAAGAGGGTGGAAACTTATCAATGCTATAGGACCTATGCAAGAACCTAACATGATCAAATTTGACTCATGACAATACAGCTTTAAAAAATGCATTGGCAGCAATTGTACCGATCATCTACTTTCAATGAATTATCAGCAAATTGGTGAAAGTACACCTATTAAAAAAAAAATAACAGCCTCCTCCATATCCCCTCTAGCTGTCCTGTCCATCACCAAGATAGGTGCGTTTTCTGCCATTTTAGGTAGAAGTAATGTTCAACCAATTTGCTTCTAATTTAGACAAAGTAGTAGGAAAGTTTATCAAACAAACTCTACATATGAGCTCTATCTATTTTACAATACGTGTAATATGTATTCACAAAATGTCCATTTTCTATATGTGTGAACTTCACATCTTTTTTTTTTTTTAGTAAGTTTTAGTGCATGATGAGGTGGTGTTTACCTATAGGATCCACCATCTCTTGGACTGGGCACCATTGATGGTATTTATTGGGCCCCACGTTCTTAAGTAAATCTCAATATTGCTTCAAAAAGGTAGCTATGCATATACAGTTTACAGACAGAATGTTAACATATTAAGCAAGAGTGTGACAACTTATCAGTGCTAAATGTGCCATAAAAAAAACCAGCATGTAAAATTCTTAGCTTTGACAAGTGACAACATATCTGGCAAAATGCATTGTAAACCAAATGTAATTTTTAGCTGCAGTAAATTTTAGACAATCAAAATGATGTTAAAATGTGTGTGTTTCTTACAGTCTAGAGGCTGCTTATTCTGATGGAGGAAAACACTGACAGCATCCTTCATGATCACTGAAAGAACTGTTCTCCTTTCTCCTGCCCCACACTGATCTATCTGATCGGTGCAGTGCAGGGGAGAAAGTCACCAGGACTTGCACGGATGTTGCGCATCCTGTGTAGCTGAAAAAACTTCTGCAAGACTAGCCCTTGGACCTCTTTATGAAAAGAAGAACGACACTCCTGATATGTGAGGTGGCATGGATAGGGTCCCAATCAAACAAAGTTGTTGATTAGCCATTGAACCTTTCAGGTCATGTGATCAGTCACATTCCTGGAAGGAATTTCAAGATGTGGTAATGTATACGATGGATGAGTGTACATATATATATATATATATATATATAAGTGTTTGTGTGTGTGGAGCTGCATGAGTATATAAGAGAGCTGTTGGTGTATGTAAGAAAGCTGTGTACAAGTATGTAGCAAAACAGTGCGTGTATGTAACAGAGGTGTGAGTGCATACTTCAAAGCTGTAGAAAAGCTATATGTGTTAGAACTGTGTTTGTGTATGGAGGAGAGTTGTGTGTGTATTTCGGAAAATTGCGTGTGTGATAGTAGTAGAGTTGTGTGTATGCAGGAGAGATGTGTGTATGTAGGAAAGAGGGTGGAAACTTATCAATGCTATAGGACCTATGCAAGAACCTAACATGATCAAATTTGACTCATGACAATACAGCTTTAAAAAATGCATTGGCAGCAATTGTACCGATCATCTACTTTCAATGAATTATCAGCAAATTGGTGAAAGTACACCTATTAAAAAAAAAATAACAGCCTCCTCCATATCCCCTCTAGCTGTCCTGTCCATCACCAAGATAGGTGCGTTTTCTGCCATTTTAGGTAGAAGTAATGTTCAACCAATTTGCTTCTAATTTAGACAAAGTAGTAGGAAAGTTTATCAAACAAACTCTACATATGAGCTCTATCTATTTTACAATACGTGTAATATGTATTCACAAAATGTCCATTTTCTATATGTGTGAACTTCACATCTTTTTTTTTTTTAGTAAGTTTTAGTGCATGATGAGGTGGTGTTTACCTATAGGATCCACCATCTCTTGGACTGGGCACCATTGATGGTATTTATTGGGCCCCACGTTCTTAAGTAAATCTCAATATTGCTTCAAAAAGGTAGCTATGCATATACAGTTTACAGACAGAATGTTAACATATTAAGCAAGAGTGTGACAACTTATCAGTGCTAAATGTGCCATAAAAAAACCCAGCATGTAAAATTCTTAGCTTTGACAAGTGACAACATATCTGGCAAAATGCATTGTAAACCAAATGTAATTTTTAGCTGCAGTAAATTTTAGACAATCAAAATGATGTTAAAATGTGTGTGTTTCTTACAGTCTAGAGGCTGCTTATTCTGATGGAGGAAAACACTGACAGCATCCTTCATGATCACTGAAAGAACTGTTCTCCTTTCTCCTGCCCCACACTGATCTATCTGATCGGTGCAGTGCAGGGGAGAAAGTCACCAGGACTTGCACGGATGTTGCGCATCCTGTGTAGCTGAAAAAACTTCTGCAAGACTAGCCCTTGGACCTCTTTATGAAAAGAAGAACGACACTCCTGATATGTGAGGTGGCATGGATAGGGTCCCAATCAAACAAAGTTGTTGATTAGCCATTGAACCTTTCAGGTCATGTGATCAGTCACATTCCTGGAAGGAATTTCAAGATGTGGTAATGTATACGATGGATGAGTGTACATATATATATATATATATAAGTGTTTGTGTGTGTGGAGCTGCATGAGTATATAAGAGAGCTGTTGGTGTATGTAAGAAAGCTGTGTACAAGTATGTAGCAAAACAGTGCGTGTATGTAACAGAGGTGTGAGTGCATACTTCAAAGCTGTAGAAAAGCTATATGTGTTAGAACTGTGTTTGTGTATGGAGGAGAGTTGTGTGTGTATTTCGGAAAATTGCGTGTGTGATAGTAGTAGAGTTGTGTGTATGCAGGAGAGATGTGTGTATGTAGGAAAGAGGGTGGAAACTTATCAATGCTATAGGACCTATGCAAGAACCTAACATGATCAAATTTGACTCATGACAATACAGCTTTAAAAAATGCATTGGCAGCAATTGTACCGATCATCTACTTTCAATGAATTATCAGCAAATTGGTGAAAGTACACCTATTAAAAAAAAAATAACAGCCTCCTCCATATCCCCTCTAGCTGTCCTGTCCATCACCAAGATAGGTGCGTTTTCTGCCATTTTAGGTAGAAGTAATGTTCAACCAATTTGCTTCTAATTTAGACAAAGTAGTAGGAAAGTTTATCAAACAAACTCTACATATGAGCTCTATCTATTTTACAATACGTGTAATATGTATTCACAAAATGTCCATTTTCTATATGTGTGAACTTCACATCTTTTTTTTTTTTTAGTAAGTTTTAGTGCATGATGAGGTGGTGTTTACCTATAGGATCCACCATCTCTTGGACTGGGCACCATTGATGGTATTTATTGGGCCCCACGTTCTTAAGTAAATCTCAATATTGCTTCAAAAAGGTAGCTATGCATATACAGTTTACAGACAGAATGTTAACATATTAAGCAAGAGTGTGACAACTTATCAGTGCTAAATGTGCCATAAAAAAACCCAGCATGTAAAATTCTTAGCTTTGACAAGTGACAACATATCTGGCAAAATGCATTGTAAACCAAATGTAATTTTTAGCTGCAGTAAATTTTAGACAATCAAAATGATGTTAAAATGTGTGTGTTTCTTACAGTCTAGAGGCTGCTTATTCTGATGGAGGAAAACACTGACAGCATCCTTCATGATCACTGAAAGAACTGTTCTCCTTTCTCCTGCCCCACACTGATCTATCTGATCGGTGCAGTGCAGGGGAGAAAGTCACCAGGACTTGCACGGATGTTGCGCATCCTGTGTAGCTGAAAAAACTTCTGCAAGACTAGCCCTTGGACCTCTTTATGAAAAGAAGATCGACACTCCTGATATGTGAGGTGGCATGGATAGGGTCCCAATCAAACAAAGTTGTTGATTAGCCATTGAACCTTTCAGGTCATGTGATCAGTCACATTCCTGGAAGGAATTTCAAGATGTGGTAATGTATACGATGGATGAGTGTACATATATATATATATATATAAGTGTTTGTGTGTGTGGAGCTGCATGAGTATATAAGAGAGCTGTTGGTGTATGTAAGAAAGCTGTGTACAAGTATGTAGCAAAACAGTGCGTGTATGTAACAGAGGTGTGAGTGCATACTTCAAAGCTGTAGAAAAGCTATATGTGTTAGAACTGTGTTTGTGTATGGAGGAGAGTTGTGTGTGTATTTCGGAAAATTGCGTGTGTGATAGTAGTAGAGTTGTGTGTATGCAGGAGAGATGTGTGTATGTAGGAAAGAGGGTGGAAACTTATCAATGCTATAGGACCTATGCAAGAACCTAACATGATCAAATTTGACTCATGACAATACAGCTTTAAAAAATGCATTGGCAGCAATTGTACCGATCATCTACTTTCAATGAATTATCAGCAAATTGGTGAAAGTACACCTATTAAAAAAAAAATAACAGCCTCCTCCATATCCCCTCTAGCTGTCCTGTCCATCACCAAGATAGGTGCGTTTTCTGCCATTTTAGGTAGAAGTAATGTTCAACCAATTTGCTTCTAATTTAGACAAAGTAGTAGGAAAGTTTATCAAACAAACTCTACATATGAGCTCTATCTATTTTACAATACGTGTAATATGTATTCACAAAATGTCCATTTTCTATATGTGTGAACTTCACATCTTTTTTTTTTTTAGTAAGTTTTAGTGCATGATGAGGTGGTGTTTACCTATAGGATCCACCATCTCTTGGACTGGGCACCATTGATGGTATTTATTGGGCCCCACGTTCTTAAGTAAATCTCAATATTGCTTCAAAAAGGTAGCTATGCATATACAGTTTACAGACAGAATGTTAACATATTAAGCAAGAGTGTGACAACTTATCAGTGCTAAATGTGCCATAAAAAAACCCAGCATGTAAAATTCTTAGCTTTGACAAGTGACAACATATCTGGCAAAATGCATTGTAAACCAAATGTAATTTTTAGCTGCAGTAAATTTTAGACAATCAAAATGATGTTAAAATGTGTGTGTTTCTTACAGTCTAGAGGCTGCTTATTCTGATGGAGGAAAACACTGACAGCATCCTTCATGATCACTGAAAGAACTGTTCTCCTTTCTCCTGCCCCACACTGATCTATCTGATCGGTGCAGTGCAGGGGAGAAAGTCACCAGGACTTGCACGGATGTTGCGCATCCTGTGTAGCTGAAAAAACTTCTGCAAGACTAGCCCTTGGACCTCTTTATGAAAAGAAGAACGACACTCCTGATATGTGAGGTGGCATGGATAGGGTCCCAATCAAACAAAGTTGTTGATTAGCCATTGAACCTTTCAGGTCATGTGATCAGTCACATTCCTGGAAGGAATTTCAAGATGTGGTAATGTATACGATGGATGAGTGTACATATATATATATATATATAAGTGTTTGTGTGTGTGGAGCTGCATGAGTATATAAGAGAGCTGTTGGTGTATGTAAGAAAGCTGTGTACAAGTATGTAGCAAAACAGTGCGTGTATGTAACAGAGGTGTGAGTGCATACTTCAAAGCTGTAGAAAAGCTATATGTGTTAGAACTGTGTTTGTGTATGGAGGAGAGTTGTGTGTGTATTTCGGAAAATTGCGTGTGTGATAGTAGTAGAGTTGTGTGTATGCAGGAGAGATGTGTGTATGTAGGAAAGAGGGTGGAAACTTATCAATGCTATAGGACCTATGCAAGAACCTAACATGATCAAATTTGACTCATGACAATACAGCTTTAAAAAATGCATTGGCAGCAATTGTACCGATCATCTACTTTCAATGAATTATCAGCAAATTGGTGAAAGTACACCTATTAAAAAAAAAATAACAGCCTCCTCCATATCCCCTCTAGCTGTCCTGTCCATCACCAAGATAGGTGCGTTTTCTGCCATTTTAGGTAGAAGTAATGTTCAACCAATTTGCTTCTAATTTAGACAAAGTAGTAGGAAAGTTTATCAAACAAACTCTACATATGAGCTCTATCTATTTTACAATACGTGTAATATGTATTCACAAAATGTCCATTTTCTATATGTGTGAACTTCACATCTTTTTTTTTTTTTAGTAAGTTTTAGTGCATGATGAGGTGGTGTTTACCTATAGGATCCACCATCTCTTGGACTGGGCACCATTGATGGTATTTATTGGGCCCCACGTTCTTAAGTAAATCTCAATATTGCTTCAAAAAGGTAGCTATGCATATACAGTTTACAGACAGAATGTTAACATATTAAGCAAGAGTGTGACAACTTATCAGTGCTAAATGTGCCATAAAAAAACCCAGCATGTAAAATTCTTAGCTTTGACAAGTGACAACATATCTGGCAAAATGCATTGTAAACCAAATGTAATTTTTAGCTGCAGTAAATTTTAGACAATCAAAATGATGTTAAAATGTGTGTGTTTCTTACAGTCTAGAGGCTGCTTATTCTGATGGAGGAAAACACTGACAGCATCCTTCATGATCACTGAAAGAACTGTTCTCCTTTCTCCTGCCCCACACTGATCTATCTGATCGGTGCAGTGCAGGGGAGAAAGTCACCAGGACTTGCACGGATGTTGCGCATCCTGTGTAGCTGAAAAAACTTCTGCAAGACTAGCCCTTGGACCTCTTTATGAAAAGAAGATCGACACTCCTGATATGTGAGGTGGCATGGATAGGGTCCCAATCAAACAAAGTTGTTGATTAGCCATTGAACCTTTCAGGTCATGTGATCAGTCACATTCCTGGAAGGAATTTCAAGATGTGGTAATGTATACGATGGATGAGTGTACATATATATATATATATATAAGTGTTTGTGTGTGTGGAGCTGCATGAGTATATAAGAGAGCTGTTGGTGTATGTAAGAAAGCTGTGTACAAGTATGTAGCAAAACAGTGCGTGTATGTAACAGAGGTGTGAGTGCATACTTCAAAGCTGTAGAAAAGCTATATGTGTTAGAACTGTGTTTGTGTATGGAGGAGAGTTGTGTGTGTATTTCGGAAAATTGCGTGTGTGATAGTAGTAGAGTTGTGTGTATGCAGGAGAGATGTGTGTATGTAGGAAAGAGGGTGGAAACTTATCAATGCTATAGGACCTATGCAAGAACCTAACATGATCAAATTTGACTCATGACAATACAGCTTTAAAAAATGCATTGGCAGCAATTGTACCGATCATCTACTTTCAATGAATTATCAGCAAATTGGTGAAAGTACACCTATTAAAAAAAAAATAACAGCCTCCTCCATATCCCCTCTAGCTGTCCTGTCCATCACCAAGATAGGTGCGTTTTCTGCCATTTTAGGTAGAAGTAATGTTCAACCAATTTGCTTCTAATTTAGACAAAGTAGTAGGAAAGTTTATCAAACAAACTCTACATATGAGCTCTATCTATTTTACAATACGTGTAATATGTATTCACAAAATGTCCATTTTCTATATGTGTGAACTTCACATCTTTTTTTTTTTTTAGTAAGTTTTAGTGCATGATGAGGTGGTGTTTACCTATAGGATCCACCATCTCTTGGACTGGGCACCATTGATGGTATTTATTGGGCCCCACGTTCTTAAGTAAATCTCAATATTGCTTCAAAAAGGTAGCTATGCATATACAGTTTACAGACAGAATGTTAACATATTAAGCAAGAGTGTGACAACTTATCAGTGCTAAATGTGCCATAAAAAAACCCAGCATGTAAAATTCTTAGCTTTGACAAGTGACAACATATCTGGCAAAATGCATTGTAAACCAAATGTAATTTTTAGCTGCAGTAAATTTTAGACAATCAAAATGATGTTAAAATGTGTGTGTTTCTTACAGTCTAGAGGCTGCTTATTCTGATGGAGGAAAACACTGACAGCATCCTTCATGATCACTGAAAGAACTGTTCTCCTTTCTCCTGCCCCACACTGATCTATCTGATCGGTGCAGTGCAGGGGAGAAAGTCACCAGGACTTGCACGGATGTTGCGCATCCTGTGTAGCTGAAAAAACTTCTGCAAGACTAGCCCTTGGACCTCTTTATGAAAAGAAGATCGACACTCCTGATATGTGAGGTGGCATGGATAGGGTCCCAATCAAACAAAGTTGTTGATTAGCCATTGAACCTTTCAGGTCATGTGATCAGTCACATTCCTGGAAGGAATTTCAAGATGTGGTAATGTATACGATGGATGAGTGTACATATATATATATATATATAAGTGTTTGTGTGTGTGGAGCTGCATGAGTATATAAGAGAGCTGTTGGTGTATGTAAGAAAGCTGTGTACAAGTATGTAGCAAAACAGTGCGTGTATGTAACAGAGGTGTGAGTGCATACTTCAAAGCTGTAGAAAAGCTATATGTGTTAGAACTGTGTTTGTGTATGGAGGAGAGTTGTGTGTGTATTTCGGAAAATTGCGTGTGTGATAGTAGTAGAGTTGTGTGTATGCAGGAGAGATGTGTGTATGTAGGAAAGAGGGTGGAAACTTATCAATGCTATAGGACCTATGCAAGAACCTAACATGATCAAATTTGACTCATGACAATACAGCTTTAAAAAATGCATTGGCAGCAATTGTACCGATCATCTACTTTCAATGAATTATCAGCAAATTGGTGAAAGTACACCTATTAAAAAAAAAATAACAGCCTCCTCCATATCCCCTCTAGCTGTCCTGTCCATCACCAAGATAGGTGCGTTTTCTGCCATTTTAGGTAGAAGTAATGTTCAACCAATTTGCTTCTAATTTAGACAAAGTAGTAGGAAAGTTTATCAAACAAACTCTACATATGAGCTCTATCTATTTTACAATACGTGTAATATGTATTCACAAAATGTCCATTTTCTATATGTGTGAACTTCACATCTTTTTTTTTTTTAGTAAGTTTTAGTGCATGATGAGGTGGTGTTTACCTATAGGATCCACCATCTCTTGGACTGGGCACCATTGATGGTATTTATTGGGCCCCACGTTCTTAAGTAAATCTCAATATTGCTTCAAAAAGGTAGCTATGCATATACAGTTTACAGACAGAATGTTAACATATTAAGCAAGAGTGTGACAACTTATCAGTGCTAAATGTGCCATAAAAAAACCCAGCATGTAAAATTCTTAGCTTTGACAAGTGACAACATATCTGGCAAAATGCATTGTAAACCAAATGTAATTTTTAGCTGCAGTAAATTTTAGACAATCAAAATGATGTTAAAATGTGTGTGTTTCTTACAGTCTAGAGGCTGCTTATTCTGATGGAGGAAAACACTGACAGCATCCTTCATGATCACTGAAAGAACTGTTCTCCTTTCTCCTGCCCCACACTGATCTATCTGATCGGTGCAGTGCAGGGGAGAAAGTCACCAGGACTTGCACGGATGTTGCGCATCCTGTGTAGCTGAAAAAACTTCTGCAAGACTAGCCCTTGGACCTCTTTATGAAAAGAAGAACGACACTCCTGATATGTGAGGTGGCATGGATAGGGTCCCAATCAAACAAAGTTGTTGATTAGCCATTGAACCTTTCAGGTCATGTGATCAGTCACATTCCTGGAAGGAATTTCAAGATGTGGTAATGTATACGATGGATGAGTGTACATATATATATATATATATAAGTGTTTGTGTGTGTGGAGCTGCATGAGTATATAAGAGAGCTGTTGGTGTATGTAAGAAAGCTGTGTACAAGTATGTAGCAAAACAGTGCGTGTATGTAACAGAGGTGTGAGTGCATACTTCAAAGCTGTAGAAAAGCTATATGTGTTAGAACTGTGTTTGTGTATGGAGGAGAGTTGTGTGTGTATTTCGGAAAATTGCGTGTGTGATAGTAGTAGAGTTGTGTGTATGCAGGAGAGATGTGTGTATGTAGGAAAGAGGGTGGAAACTTATCAATGCTATAGGACCTATGCAAGAACCTAACATGATCAAATTTGACTCATGACAATACAGCTTTAAAAAATGCATTGGCAGCAATTGTACCGATCATCTACTTTCAATGAATTATCAGCAAATTGGTGAAAGTACACCTATTAAAAAAAAAATAACAGCCTCCTCCATATCCCCTCTAGCTGTCCTGTCCATCACCAAGATAGGTGCGTTTTCTGCCATTTTAGGTAGAAGTAATGTTCAACCAATTTGCTTCTAATTTAGACAAAGTAGTAGGAAAGTTTATCAAACAAACTCTACATATGAGCTCTATCTATTTTACAATACGTGTAATATGTATTCACAAAATGTCCATTTTCTATATGTGTGAACTTCACATCTTTTTTTTTTTTTAGTAAGTTTTAGTGCATGATGAGGTGGTGTTTACCTATAGGATCCACCATCTCTTGGACTGGGCACCATTGATGGTATTTATTGGGCCCCACGTTCTTAAGTAAATCTCAATATTGCTTCAAAAAGGTAGCTATGCATATACAGTTTACAGACAGAATGTTAACATATTAAGCAAGAGTGTGACAACTTATCAGTGCTAAATGTGCCATAAAAAAACCCAGCATGTAAAATTCTTAGCTTTGACAAGTGACAACATATCTGGCAAAATGCATTGTAAACCAAATGTAATTTTTAGCTGCAGTAAATTTTAGACAATCAAAATGATGTTAAAATGTGTGTGTTTCTTACAGTCTAGAGGCTGCTTATTCTGATGGAGGAAAACACTGACAGCATCCTTCATGATCACTGAAAGAACTGTTCTCCTTTCTCCTGCCCCACACTGATCTATCTGATCGGTGCAGTGCAGGGGAGAAAGTCACCAGGACTTGCACGGATGTTGCGCATCCTGTGTAGCTGAAAAAACTTCTGCAAGACTAGCCCTTGGACCTCTTTATGAAAAGAAGATCGACACTCCTGATATGTGAGGTGGCATGGATAGGGTCCCAATCAAACAAAGTTGTTGATTAGCCATTGAACCTTTCAGGTCATGTGATCAGTCACATTCCTGGAAGGAATTTCAAGATGTGGTAATGTATACGATGGATGAGTGTACATATATATATATATATATATATATATATAAGTGTTTGTGTGTGTGGAGCTGCATGAGTATATAAGAGAGCTGTTGGTGTATGTAAGAAAGCTGTGTACAAGTATGTAGCAAAACAGTGCGTGTATGTAACAGAGGTGTGAGTGCATACTTCAAAGCTGTAGAAAAGCTATATGTGTTAGAACTGTGTTTGTGTATGGAGGAGAGTTGTGTGTGTATTTCGGAAAATTGCGTGTGTGATAGTAGTAGAGTTGTGTGTATGCAGGAGAGATGTGTGTATGTAGGAAAGAGGGTGGAAACTTATCAATGCTATAGGACCTATGCAAGAACCTAACATGATCAAATTTGACTCATGACAATACAGCTTTAAAAAATGCATTGGCAGCAATTGTACCGATCATCTACTTTCAATTAATTATCAGTAAATTGGTGAAAGTACACCTATTAAAAAAAAAATAACAGCCTCCTCCATATCCCCTCTAGCTGTCCTGTCCATCACCAAGATAGGTGCGTTTTCTGCCATTTTAGGTAGAAGTAATGTTCAACCAATTTGCTTCTAATTTAGACAAAGTAGTAGGAAAGTTTATCAAACAAACTCTACATATGAGCTCTATCTATTTTACAATACGTGTAATATGTATTCACAAAATGTCCATTTTCTATATGTGTGAACTTCACATCTTTTTTTTTTTTAGTAAGTTTTAGTGCATGATGAGGTGGTGTTTACCTATAGGATCCACCATCTCTTGGACTGGGCACCATTGATGGTATTTATTGGGCCCCACGTTCTTAAGTAAATCTCAATATTGCTTCAAAAAGGTAGCTATGCATATACAGTTTACAGACAGAATGTTAACATATTAAGCAAGAGTGTGACAACTTATCAGTGCTAAATGTGCCATAAAAAAACCCAGCATGTAAAATTCTTAGCTTTGACAAGTGACAACATATCTGGCAAAATGCATTGTAAACCAAATGTAATTTTTAGCTGCAGTAAATTTTAGACAATCAAAATGATGTTAAAATGTGTGTGTTTCTTACAGTCTAGAGGCTGCTTATTCTGATGGAGGAAAACACTGACAGCATCCTTCATGATCACTGAAAGAACTGTTCTCCTTTCTCCTGCCCCACACTGATCTATCTGATCGGTGCAGTGCAGGGGAGAAAGTCACCAGGACTTGCACGGATGTTGCGCATCCTGTGTAGCTGAAAAAACTTCTGCAAGACTAGCCCTTGGACCTCTTTATGAAAAGAAGAACGACACTCCTGATATGTGAGGTGGCATGGATAGGGTCCCAATCAAACAAAGTTGTTGATTAGCCATTGAACCTTTCAGGTCATGTGATCAGTCACATTCCTGGAAGGAATTTCAAGATGTGGTAATGTATACGATGGATGAGTGTACATATATATATATATATATAAGTGTTTGTGTGTGTGGAGCTGCATGAGTATATAAGAGAGCTGTTGGTGTATGGTATGTAAGAAAGCTGTGTACAAGTATGTAGCAAAACAGTGCGTGTATGTAACAGAGGTGTGAGTGCATACTTCAAAGCTGTAGAAAAGCTATATGTGTTAGAACTGTGTTTGTGTATGGAGGAGAGTTGTGTGTGTATTTCGGAAAATTGCGTGTGTGATAGTAGTAGAGTTGTGTGTATGCAGGAGAGATGTGTGTATGTAGGAAAGAGGGTGGAAACTTATCAATGCTATAGGACCTATGCAAGAACCTAACATGATCAAATTTGACTCATGACAATACAGCTTTAAAAAATGCATTGGCAGCAATTGTACCGATCATCTACTTTCAATGAATTATCAGCAAATTGGTGAAAGTACACCTATTAAAAAAAAAATAACAGCCTCCTCCATATCCCCTCTAGCTGTCCTGTCCATCACCAAGATAGGTGCGTTTTCTGCCATTTTAGGTAGAAGTAATGTTCAACCAATTTGCTTCTAATTTAGACAAAGTAGTAGGAAAGTTTATCAAACAAACTCTACATATGAGCTCTATCTATTTTACAATACGTGTAATATGTATTCACAAAATGTCCATTTTCTATATGTGTGAACTTCACATCTTTTTTTTTTTTAGTAAGTTTTAGTGCATGATGAGGTGGTGTTTACCTATAGGATCCACCATCTCTTGGACTGGGCACCATTGATGGTATTTATTGGGCCCCACGTTCTTAAGTAAATCTCAATATTGCTTCAAAAAGGTAGCTATGCATATACAGTTTACAGACAGAATGTTAACATATTAAGCAAGAGTGTGACAACTTATCAGTGCTAAATGTGCCATAAAAAAACCCAGCATGTAAAATTCTTAGCTTTGACAAGTGACAACATATCTGGCAAAATGCATTGTAAACCAAATGTAATTTTTAGCTGCAGTAAATTTTAGACAATCAAAATGATGTTAAAATGTGTGTGTTTCTTACAGTCTAGAGGCTGCTTATTCTGATGGAGGAAAACACTGACAGCATCCTTCATGATCACTGAAAGAACTGTTCTCCTTTCTCCTGCCCCACACTGATCTATCTGATCGGTGCAGTGCAGGGGAGAAAGTCACCAGGACTTGCACGGATGTTGCGCATCCTGTGTAGCTGAAAAAACTTCTGCAAGACTAGCCCTTGGACCTCTTTATGAAAAGAAGAACGACACTCCTGATATGTGAGGTGGCATGGATAGGGTCCCAATCAAACAAAGTTGTTGATTAGCCATTGAACCTTTCAGGTCATGTGATCAGTCACATTCCTGGAAGGAATTTCAAGATGTGGTAATGTATACGATGGATGAGTGTACATATATATATATATATAAGTGTTTGTGTGTGTGGAGCTGCATGAGTATATAAGAGAGCTGTTGGTGTATGTAAGAAAGCTGTGTACAAGTATGTAGCAAAACAGTGCGTATATGTAACAGAGGTGTGAGTGCATACTTCAAAGCTGTAGAAAAGCTATATGTGTTAGAACTGTGTTTGTGTATGGAGGAGAGTTGTGTGTGTATTTCGGAAAATTGCGTGTGTGATAGTAGTAGAGTTGTGTGTATGCAGGAGAGATGTGTGTATGTAGGAAAGAGGGTGGAAACTTATCAATGCTATAGGACCTATGCAAGAACCTAACATGATCAAATTTGACTCATGACAATACAGCTTTAAAAAATGCATTGGCAGCAATTGTACCGATCATCTACTTTCAATTAATTATCAGTAAATTGGTGAAAGTACACCTATTAAAAAAAAAATAACAGCCTCCTCCATATCCCCTCTAGCTGTCCTGTCCATCACCAAGATAGGTGCGTTTTCTGCCATTTTAGGTAGAAGTAATGTTCAACCAATTTGCTTCTAATTTAGACAAAGTAGTAGGAAAGTTTATCAAACAAACTCTACATATGAGCTCTATCTATTTTACAATACGTGTAATATGTATTCACAAAATGTCCATTTTCTATATGTGTGAACTTCACATCTTTTTTTTTTTTAGTAAGTTTTAGTGCATGATGAGGTGGTGTTTACCTATAGGATCCACCATCTCTTGGACTGGGCACCATTGATGGTATTTATTGGGCCCCACGTTCTTAAGTAAATCTCAATATTGCTTCAAAAAGATAGCTATGCATATACAGTTTACAGACAGAATGTTAACATATTAAGCAAGAGTGTGACAACTTATCAGTGCTAAATGTGCCATAAAAAAACCCAGCATGTAAAATTCTTAGCTTTGACAAGTGACAACATATCTGGCAAAATGCATTGTAAACCAAATGTAATTTTTAGCTGCAGTAAATTTTAGACAATCAAAATGATGTTAAAATGTGTGTGTTTCTTACAGTCTAGAGGCTGCTTATTCTGATGGAGGAAAACACTGACAGCATCCTTCATGATCACTGAAAGAACTGTTCTCCTTTCTCCTGCCCCACACTGATCTATCTGATCGGTGCAGTGCAGGGGAGAAAGTCACCAGGACTTGCACGGATGTTGCGCATCCTGTGTAGCTGAAAAAACTTCTGCAAGACTAGCCCTTGGACCTCTTTATGAAAAGAAGAATGACACTCCTGATATGTGAGGTGGCATGGATAGGGTCCCAATCAAACAAAGTTGTTGATTAGCCATTGAACCTTTCAGGTCATGTGATCAGTCACATTCCTGGAAGGAATTTCAAGATGTGGTAATGTATACGATGGATGAGTGTACATATATATATATATATATAAGTGTTTGTGTGTGTGGAGCTGCATGAGTATATAAGAGAGCTGTTGGTGTATGGTATGTAAGAAAGCTGTGTACAAGTATGTAGCAAAACAGTGCGTGTATGTAACAGAGGTGTGAGTGCATACTTCAAAGCTGTAGAAAAGCTATATGTGTTAGAACTGTGTTTCTGTATGGAGGAGAGTTGTGTGTGTATTTCGGAAAATTGCGTGTGTGATAGTAGTAGAGTTGTGTGTATGCAGGAGAGATGTGTGTATGTAGGAAAGAGGGTGGAAACTTATCAATGCTATAGGACCTATGCAAGAACCTAACATGATCAAATTTGACTCATGACAATACAGCTTTAAAAAATGCATTGGCAGCAATTGTACCGATCATCTACTTTCAATGAATTATCAGCAAATTGGTGAAAGTACACCTATTAAAAAAAAAATAACAGCCTCCTCCATATCCCCTCTAGCTGTCCTGTCCATCACCAAGATAGGTGCGTTTTCTGCCATTTTAGGTAGAAGTAATGTTCAACCAATTTGCTTCTAATTTAGACAAAGTAGTAGGAAAGTTTATCAAACAAACTCTACATATGAGCTCTATCTATTTTACAATACGTGTAATATGTATTCACAAAATGTCCATTTTCTATATGTGTGAACTTCACATCTTTTTTTTTTTTAGTAAGTTTTAGTGCATGATGAGGTGGTGTTTACCTATAGGATCCACCATCTCTTGGACTGGGCACCATTGATGGTATTTATTGGGCCCCACGTTCTTAAGTAAATCTCAATATTGCTTCAAAAAGGTAGCTATGCATATACAGTTTACAGACAGAATGTTAACATATTAAGCAAGAGTGTGACAACTTATCAGTGCTAAATGTGCCATAAAAAAACCCAGCATGTAAAATTCTTAGCTTTGACAAGTGACAACATATCTGGCAAAATGCATTGTAAACCAAATGTAATTTTTAGCTGCAGTAAATTTTAGACAATCAAAATGATGTTAAAATGTGTGTGTTTCTTACAGTCTAGAGGCTGCTTATTCTGATGGAGGAAAACACTGACAGCATCCTTCATGATCACTGAAAGAACTGTTCTCCTTTCTCCTGCCCCACACTGATCTATCTGATCGGTGCAGTGCAGGGGAGAAAGTCACCAGGACTTGCACGGATGTTGCGCATCCTGTGTAGCTGAAAAAACTTCTGCAAGACTAGCCCTTGGACCTCTTTATGAAAAGAAGAACGACACTCCTGATATGTGAGGTGGCATGGATAGGGTCCCAATCAAACAAAGTTGTTGATTAGCCATTGAACCTTTCAGGTCATGTGATCAGTCACATTCCTGGAAGGAATTTCAAGATGTGGTAATGTATACGATGGATGAGTGTACATATATATATATATATAAGTGTTTGTGTGTGTGGAGCTGCATGAGTATATAAGAGAGCTGTTGGTGTATGTAAGAAAGCTGTGTACAAGTATGTAGCAAAACAGTGCGTATATGTAACAGAGGTGTGAGTGCATACTTCAAAGCTGTAGAAAAGCTATATGTGTTAGAACTGTGTTTGTGTATGGAGGAGAGTTGTGTGTGTATTTCGGAAAATTGCGTGTGTGATAGTAGTAGAGTTGTGTGTATGCAGGAGAGATGTGTGTATGTAGGAAAGAGGGTGGAAACTTATCAATGCTATAGGACCTATGCAAGAACCTAACATGATCAAATTTGACTCATGACAATACAGCTTTAAAAAATGCATTGGCAGCAATTGTACCGATCATCTACTTTCAATTAATTATCAGTAAATTGGTGAAAGTACACCTATTAAAAAAAAAATAACAGCCTCCTCCATATCCCCTCTAGCTGTCCTGTCCATCACCAAGATAGGTGCGTTTTCTGCCATTTTAGGTAGAAGTAATGTTCAACCAATTTGCTTCTAATTTAGACAAAGTAGTAGGAAAGTTTATCAAACAAACTCTACATATGAGCTCTATCTATTTTACAATACGTGTAATATGTATTCACAAAATGTCCATTTTCTATATGTGTGAACTTCACATCTTTTTTTTTTTTAGTAAGTTTTAGTGCATGATGAGGTGGTGTTTACCTATAGGATCCACCATCTCTTGGACTGGGCACCATTGATGGTATTTATTGGGCCCCACGTTCTTAAGTAAATCTCAATATTGCTTCAAAAAGATAGCTATGCATATACAGTTTACAGACAGAATGTTAACATATTAAGCAAGAGTGTGACAACTTATCAGTGCTAAATGTGCCATAAAAAAACCCAGCATGTAAAATTCTTAGCTTTGACAAGTGACAACATATCTGGCAAAATGCATTGTAAACCAAATGTAATTTTTAGCTGCAGTAAATTTTAGACAATCAAAATGATGTTAAAATGTGTGTGTTTCTTACAGTCTAGAGGCTGCTTATTCTGATGGAGGAAAACACTGACAGCATCCTTCATGATCACTGAAAGAACTGTTCTCCTTTCTCCTGCCCCACACTGATCTATCTGATCGGTGCAGTGCAGGGGAGAAAGTCACCAGGACTTGCACGGATGTTGCGCATCCTGTGTAGCTGAAAAAACTTCTGCAAGACTAGCCCTTGGACCTCTTTATGAAAAGAAGAATGACACTCCTGATATGTGAGGTGGCATGGATAGGGTCCCAATCAAACAAAGTTGTTGATTAGCCATTGAACCTTTCAGGTCATGTGATCAGTCACATTCCTGGAAGGAATTTCAAGATGTGGTAATGTATACGATGGATGAGTGTACATATATATATATATATATATATATAAGTGTTTGTGTGTGTGGAGCTGCATGAGTATATAAGAGAGCTGTTGGTGTATGGTATGTAAGAAAGCTGTGTACAAGTATGTAGCAAAACAGTGCGTGTATGTAACAGAGGTGTGAGTGCATACTTCAAAGCTGTAGAAAAGCTATATGTGTTAGAACTGTGTTTGTGTATGGAGGAGAGTTGTGTGTGTATTTCGGAAAATTGCGTGTGTGATAGTAGTAGAGTTGTGTGTATGCAGGAGAGATGTGTGTATGTAGGAAAGAGGGTGGAAACTTATCAATGCTATAGGACCTATGCAAGAACCTAACATGATCAAATTTGACTCATGACAATACAGCTTTAAAAAATGCATTGGCAGCAATTGTACCGATCATCTACTTTCAATGAATTATCAGCAAATTGGTGAAAGTACACCTATTAAAAAAAAAATAACAGCCTCCTCCATATCCCCTCTAGCTGTCCTGTCCATCACCAAGATAGGTGCGTTTTCTGCCATTTTAGGTAGAAGTAATGTTCAACCAATTTGCTTCTAATTTAGACAAAGTAGTAGGAAAGTTTATCAAACAAACTCTACATATGAGCTCTATCTATTTTACAATACGTGTAATATGTATTCACAAAATGTACATTTTCTATATGTGTGAACTTCACATCTTTTTTTTTTTTAGTAAGTTTTAGTGCATGATGAGGTGGTGTTTACCTATAGGATCCACCATCTCTTGGACTGGGCACCATTGATGGTATTTATTGGGCCCCACGTTCTTAAGTAAATCTCAATATTGCTTCAAAAAGGTAGCTATGCATATACAGTTTACAGACAGAATGTTAACATATTAAGCAAGAGTGTGACAACTTATCAGTGCTAAATGTGCCATAAAAAAACCCAGCATGTAAAATTCTTAGCTTTGACAAGTGACAACATATCTGGCAAAATGCATTGTAAACCAAATGTAATTTTTAGCTGCAGTAAATTTTAGACAATCAAAATGATGTTAAAATGTGTGTGTTTCTTACAGTCTAGAGGCTGCTTATTCTGATGGAGGAAAACACTGACAGCATCCTTCATGATCACTGAAAGAACTGTTCTCCTTTCTCCTGCCCCACACTGATCTATCTGATCGGTGCAGTGCAGGGGAGAAAGTCACCAGGACTTGCACGGATGTTGCGCATCCTGTGTAGCTGAAAAAACTTCTGCAAGACTAGCCCTTGGACCTCTTTATGAAAAGAAGAACGACACTCCTGATATGTGAGGTGGCATGGATAGGGTCCCAATCAAACAAAGTTGTTGATTAGCCATTGAACCTTTCAGGTCATGTGATCAGTCACATTCCTGGAAGGAATTTCAAGATGTGGTAATGTATACGATGGATGAGTGTACATATATATATATATATATAAGTGTTTGTGTGTGTGGAGCTGCATGAGTATATAAGAGAGCTGTTGGTGTATGTAAGAAAGCTGTGTACAAGTATGTAGCAAAACAGTGCGTGTATGTAACAGAGGTGTGAGTGCATACTTCAAAGCTGTAGAAAAGCTATATGTGTTAGAACTGTGTTTGTGTATGGAGGAGAGTTGTGTGTGTATTTCGGAAAATTGCGTGTGTGATAGTAGTAGAGTTGTGTGTATGCAGGAGAGATGTGTGTATGTAGGAAAGATGGTGGAAACTTATCAATGCTATAGGACCTATGCAAGAACCTAACATGATCAAATTTGACTCATGACAATACAGCTTTAAAAAATGCATTGGCAGCAATTGTACCGATCATCTACTTTCAATGAATTATCAGCAAATTGGTGAAAGTACACCTATTAAAAAAAAAATAACAGCCTCCTCCATATCCCCTCTAGCTGTCCTGTCCATCACCAAGATAGGTGCGTTTTCTGCCATTTTAGGTAGAAGTAATGTTCAACCAATTTGCTTCTAATTTAGACAAAGTAGTAGGAAAGTTTATCAAACAAACTCTACATATGAGCTCTATCTATTTTACAATACGTGTAATATGTATTCACAAAATGTCCATTTTCTATATGTGTGAACTTCACATCTTTTTTTTTTTTTAGTAAGTTTTAGTGCATGATGAGGTGGTGTTTACCTATAGGATCCACCATCTCTTGGACTGGGCACCATTGATGGTATTTATTGGGCCCCACGTTCTTAAGTAAATCTCAATATTGCTTCAAAAAGGTAGCTATGCATATACAGTTTACAGACAGAATGTTAACATATTAAGCAAGAGTGTGACAACTTATCAGTGCTAAATGTGCCATAAAAAACCCAGCATGTAAAATTCTTAGCTTTGACAAGTGACAACATATCTGGCAAAATGCATTGTAAACCAAATGTAATTTTTAGCTGCAGTAAATTTTAGACAATCAAAATGATGTTAAAATGTGTGTGTTTCTTACAGTCTAGAGGCTGCTTATTCTGATGGAGGAAAACACTGACAGCATCCTTCATGATCACTGAAAGAACTGTTCTCCTTTCTCCTGCCCCACACTGATCTATCTGATCGGTGCAGTGCAGGGGAGAAAGTCACCAGGACTTGCACGGATGTTGCGCATCCTGTGTAGCTGAAAAAACTTCTGCAAGACTAGCCCTTGGACCTCTTTATGAAAAGAAGAACGACACTCCTGATATGTGAGGTGGCATGGATAGGGTCCCAATCAAACAAAGTTGTTGATTAGCCATTGAACCTTTCAGGTCATGTGATCAGTCACATTCCTGGAAGGAATTTCAAGATGTGGTAATGTATACGATGGATGAGTGTACATATATATATATATATATAAGTGTTTGTGTGTGTGGAGCTGCATGAGTATATAAGAGAGCTGTTGGTGTATGTAAGAAAGCTGTGTACAAGTATGTAGCAAAACAGTGCGTGTATGTAACAGAGGTGTGAGTGCATACTTCAAAGCTGTAGAAAAGCTATATGTGTTAGAACTGTGTTTGTGTATGGAGGAGAGTTGTGTGTGTATTTCGGAAAATTGCGTGTGTGATAGTAGTAGAGTTGTGTGTATGCAGGAGAGATGTGTGTATGTAGGAAAGAGGGTGGAAACTTATCAATGCTATAGGACCTATGCAAGAACCTAACATGATCAAATTTGACTCATGACAATACAGCTTTAAAAAATGCATTGGCAGCAATTGTACCGATCATCTACTTTCAATGAATTATCAGCAAATTGGTGAAAGTACACCTATTAAAAAAAAAATAACAGCCTCCTCCATATCCCCTCTAGCTGTCCTGTCCATCACCAAGATAGGTGCGTTTTCTGCCATTTTAGGTAGAAGTAATGTTCAACCAATTTGCTTCTAATTTAGACAAAGTAGTAGGAAAGTTTATCAAACAAACTCTACATATGAGCTCTATCTATTTTACAATACGTGTAATATGTATTCACAAAATGTCCATTTTCTATATGTGTGAACTTCACATCTTTTTTTTTTTTTAGTAAGTTTTAGTGCATGATGAGGTGGTGTTTACCTATAGGATCCACCATCTCTTGGACTGGGCACCATTGATGGTATTTATTGGGCCCCACGTTCTTAAGTAAATCTCAATATTGCTTCAAAAAGGTAGCTATGCATATACAGTTTACAGACAGAATGTTAACATATTAAGCAAGAGTGTGACAACTTATCAGTGCTAAATGTGCCATAAAAAACCCAGCATGTAAAATTCTTAGCTTTGACAAGTGACAACATATCTGGCAAAATGCATTGTAAACCAAATGTAATTTTTAGCTGCAGTAAATTTTAGACAATCAAAATGATGTTAAAATGTGTGTGTTTCTTACAGTCTAGAGGCTGCTTATTCTGATGGAGGAAAACACTGACAGCATCCTTCATGATCACTGAAAGAACTGTTCTCCTTTCTCCTGCCCCACACTGATCTATCTGATCGGTGCAGTGCAGGGGAGAAAGTCACCAGGACTTGCACGGATGTTGCGCATCCTGTGTAGCTGAAAAAACTTCTGCAAGACTAGCCCTTGGACCTCTTTATGAAAAGAAGAACGACACTCCTGATATGTGAGGTGGCATGGATAGGGTCCCAATCAAACAAAGTTGTTGATTAGCCATTGAACCTTTCAGGTCATGTGATCAGTCACATTCCTGGAAGGAATTTCAAGATGTGGTAATGTATACGATGGATGAGTGTACATATATATATATATATATATATATATATATATATATATAAGTGTTTGTGTGTGTGGAGCTGCATGAGTATATAAGAGAGCTGTTGGTGTATGTAAGAAAGCTGTGTACAAGTATGTAGCAAAACAGTGCGTGTATGTAACAGAGGTGTGAGTGCATACTTCAAAGCTGTAGAAAAGCTATATGTGTTAGAACTGTGTTTGTGTATGGAGGAGAGTTGTGTGTGTATTTCGGAAAATTGCGTGTGTGATAGTAGTAGAGTTGTGTGTATGCAGGAGAGATGTGTGTATGTAGGAAAGAGGGTGGAAACTTATCAATGCTATAGGACCTATGCAAGAACCTAACATGATCAAATTTGACTCATGACAATACAGCTTTAAAAAATGCATTGGCAGCAATTGTACCGATCATCTACTTTCAATGAATTATCAGCAAATTGGTGAAAGTACACCTATTAAAAAAAAAATAACAGCCTCCTCCATATCCCCTCTAGCTGTCCTGTCCATCACCAAGATAGGTGCGTTTTCTGCCATTTTAGGTAGAAGTAATGTTCAACCAATTTGCTTCTAATTTAGACAAAGTAGTAGGAAAGTTTATCAAACAAACTCTACATATGAGCTCTATCTATTTTACAATACGTGTAATATGTATTCACAAAATGTCCATTTTCTATATGTGTGAACTTCACATCTTTTTTTTTTTTAGTAAGTTTTAGTGCATGATGAGGTGGTGTTTACCTATAGGATCCACCATCTCTTGGACTGGGCACCATTGATGGTATTTATTGGGCCCCACGTTCTTAAGTAAATCTCAATATTGCTTCAAAAAGGTAGCTATGCATATACAGTTTACAGACAGAATGTTAACATATTAAGCAAGAGTGTGACAACTTATCAGTGCTAAATGTGCCATAAAAAAACCCAGCATGTAAAATTCTTAGCTTTGACAAGTGACAACATATCTGGCAAAATGCATTGTAAACCAAATGTAATTTTTAGCTGCAGTAAATTTTAGACAATCAAAATGATGTTAAAATGTGTGTGTTTCTTACAGTCTAGAGGCTGCTTATTCTGATGGAGGAAAACACTGACAGCATCCTTCATGATCACTGAAAGAACTGTTCTCCTTTCTCCTGCCCCACACTGATCTATCTGATCGGTGCAGTGCAGGGGAGAAAGTCACCAGGACTTGCACGGATGTTGCGCATCCTGTGTAGCTGAAAAAACTTCTGCAAGACTAGCCCTTGGACCTCTTTATGAAAAGAAGAACGACACTCCTGATATGTGAGGTGGCATGGATAGGGTCCCAATCAAACAAAGTTGTTGATTAGCCATTGAACCTTTCAGGTCATGTGATCAGTCACATTCCTGGAAGGAATTTCAAGATGTGGTAATGTATACGATGGATGAGTGTACATATATATATATATATAAGTGTTTGTGTGTGTGGAGCTGCATGAGTATATAAGAGAGCTGTTGGTGTATGTAAGAAAGCTGTGTACAAGTATGTAGCAAAACAGTGCGTGTATGTAACAGAGGTGTGAGTGCATACTTCAAAGCTGTAGAAAAGCTATATGTGTTAGAACTGTGTTTGTGTATGGAGGAGAGTTGTGTGTGTATTTCGGAAAATTGCGTGTGTGATAGTAGTAGAGTTGTGTGTATGCAGGAGAGATGTGTGTATGTAGGAAAGAGGGTGGAAACTTATCAATGCTATAGGACCTATGCAAGAACCTAACATGATCAAATTTGACTCATGACAATACAGCTTTAAAAAATGCATTGGCAGCAATTGTACCGATCATCTACTTTCAATGAATTATCAGCAAATTGGTGAAAGTACACCTATTAAAAAAAAAATAACAGCCTCCTCCATATCCCCTCTAGCTGTCCTGTCCATCACCAAGATAGGTGCGTTTTCTGCCATTTTAGGTAGAAGTAATGTTCAACCAATTTGCTTCTAATTTAGACAAAGTAGTAGGAAAGTTTATCAAACAAACTCTACATATGAGCTCTATCTATTTTACAATACGTGTAATATGTATTCACAAAATGTCCATTTTCTATATGTGTGAACTTCACATCTTTTTTTTTTTTAGTAAGTTTTAGTGCATGATGAGGTGGTGTTTACCTATAGGATCCACCATCTCTTGGACTGGGCACCATTGATGGTATTTATTGGGCCCCACGTTCTTAAGTAAATCTCAATATTGCTTCAAAAAGGTAGCTATGCATATACAGTTTACAGACAGAATGTTAACATATTAAGCAAGAGTGTGACAACTTATCAGTGCTAAATGTGCCATAAAAAAACCCAGCATGTAAAATTCTTAGCTTTGACAAGTGACAACATATCTGGCAAAATGCATTGTAAACCAAATGTAATTTTTAGCTGCAGTAAATTTTAGACAATCAAAATGATGTTAAAATGTGTGTGTTTCTTACAGTCTAGAGGCTGCTTATTCTGATGGAGGAAAACACTGACAGCATCCTTCATGATCACTGAAAGAACTGTTCTCCTTTCTCCTGCCCCACACTGATCTATCTGATCGGTGCAGTGCAGGGGAGAAAGTCACCAGGACTTGCACGGATGTTGCGCATCCTGTGTAGCTGAAAAAACTTCTGCAAGACTAGCCCTTGGACCTCTTTATGAAAAGAAGAACGACACTCCTGATATGTGAGGTGGCATGGATAGGGTCCCAATCAAACAAAGTTGTTGATTAGCCATTGAACCTTTCAGGTCATGTGATCAGTCACATTCCTGGAAGGAATTTCAAGATGTGGTAATGTATACGATGGATGAGTGTACATATATATATATATATAAGTGTTTGTGTGTGTGGAGCTGCATGAGTATATAAGAGAGCTGTTGGTGTATGTAAGAAAGCTGTGTACAAGTATGTAGCAAAACAGTGCGTGTATGTAACAGAGGTGTGAGTGCATACTTCAAAGCTGTAGAAAAGCTATATGTGTTAGAACTGTGTTTGTGTATGGAGGAGAGTTGTGTGTGTATTTCGGAAAATTGCGTGTGTGATAGTAGTAGAGTTGTGTGTATGCAGGAGAGATGTGTGTATGTAGGAAAGAGGGTGGAAACTTATCAATGCTATAGGACCTATGCAAGAACCTAACATGATCAAATTTGACTCCTGACAATACAGCTTTAAAAAATGCATTGGCAGCAATTGTACCGATCATCTACTTTCAATGAATTATCAGCAAATTGGTGAAAGTACACCTATTAAAAAAAAAATAACAGCCTCCTCCATATCCCCTCTAGCTGTCCTGTCCATCACCAAGATAGGTGCGTTTTCTGCCATTTTAGGTAGAAGTAATGTTCAACCAATTTGCTTCTAATTTAGACAAAGTAGTAGGAAAGTTTATCAAACAAATTCTACATATGAGCTCTATCTATTTTACAATACGTGTAATATGTATTCACAAAATGTCCATTTTCTATATGTGTGAACTTCACATCTTTTTTTTTTTTAGTAAGTTTTAGTGCATGATGAGGTGGTGTTTACCTATAGGATCCACCATCTCTTGGACTGGGCACCATTGATGGTATTTATTGGGCCCCACGTTCTTAAGTAAATCTCAATATTGCTTCAAAAAGGTAGCTATGCATATACAGTTTACAGACAGAATGTTAACATATTAAGCAAGAGTGTGACAACTTATCAGTGCTAAATGTGCCATAAAAAAACCCAGCATGTAAAATTCTTAGCTTTGACAAGTGACAACATATCTGGCAAAATGCATTGTAAACCAAATGTAATTTTTAGCTGCAGTAAATTTTAGACAATCAAAATGATGTTAAAATGTGTGTGTTTCTTACAGTCTAGAGGCTGCTTATTCTGATGGAGGAAAACACTGACAGCATCCTTCATGATCACTGAAAGAACTGTTCTCCTTTCTCCTGCCCCACACTGATCTATCTGATCGGTGCAGTGCAGGGGAGAAAGTCACCAGGACTTGCACGGATGTTGCGCATCCTGTGTAGCTGAAAAAACTTCTGCAAGACTAGCCCTTGGACCTCTTTATGAAAAGAAGAACGACACTCCTGATATGTGAGGTGGCATGGATAGGGTCCCAATCAAACAAAGTTGTTGATTAGCCATTGAACCTTTCAGGTCATGTGATCAGTCACATTCCTGGAAGGAATTTCAAGATGTGGTAATGTATACGATGGATGAGTGTACATATATATATATATATAAGTGTTTGTGTGTGTGGAGCTGCATGAGTATATAAGAGAGCTGTTGGTGTATGTAAGAAAGCTGTGTACAAGTATGTAGCAAAACAGTGCGTGTATGTAACAGAGGTGTGAGTGCATACTTCAAAGCTGTAGAAAAGCTATATGTGTTAGAACTGTGTTTGTGTATGGAGGAGAGTTGTGTGTGTATTTCGGAAAATTGCGTGTGTGATAGTAGTAGAGTTGTGTGTATGCAGGAGAGATGTGTGTATGTAGGAAAGAGGGTGGAAACTTATCAATGCTATAGGACCTATGCAAGAACCTAACATGATCAAATTTGACTCATGACAATACAGCTTTAAAAAATGCATTGGCAGCAATTGTACCGATCATCTACTTTCAATGAATTATCAGCAAATTGGTGAAAGTACACCTATTAAAAAAAAAATAACAGCCTCCTCCATATCCCCTCTAGCTGTCCTGTCCATCACCAAGATAGGTGCGTTTTCTGCCATTTTAGGTAGAAGTAATGTTCAACCAATTTGCTTCTAATTTAGACAAAGTAGTAGGAAAGTTTATCAAACAAACTCTACATATGAGCTCTATCTATTTTACAATACGTGTAATATGTATTCACAAAATGTCCATTTTCTATATGTGTGAACTTCACATCTTTTTTTTTTTTAGTAAGTTTTAGTGCATGATGAGGTGGTGTTTACCTATAGGATCCACCATCTCTTGGACTGGGCACCATTGATGGTATTTATTGGGCCCCACGTTCTTAAGTAAATCTCAATATTGCTTCAAAAAGGTAGCTATGCATATACAGTTTACAGACAGAATGTTAACATATTAAGCAAGAGTGTGACAACTTATCAGTGCTAAATGTGCCATAAAAAAACCCAGCATGTAAAATTCTTAGCTTTGACAAGTGACAACATATCTGGCAAAATGCATTGTAAACCAAATGTAATTTTTAGCTGCAGTAAATTTTAGACAATCAAAATGATGTTAAAATGTGTGTGTTTCTTACAGTCTAGAGGCTGCTTATTCTGATGGAGGAAAACACTGACAGCATCCTTCATGATCACTGAAAGAACTGTTCTCCTTTCTCCTGCCCCACACTGATCTATCTGATCGGTGCAGTGCAGGGGAGAAAGTCACCAGGACTTGCACGGATGTTGCGCATCCTGTGTAGCTGAAAAAACTTCTGCAAGACTAGCCCTTGGACCTCTTTATGAAAAGAAGAACGACACTCCTGATATGTGAGGTGGCATGGATAGGGTCCCAATCAAACAAAGTTGTTGATTAGCCATTGAACCTTTCAGGTCATGTGATCAGTCACATTCCTGGAAGGAATTTCAAGATGTGGTAATGTATACGATGGATGAGTGTACATATATATATATATATAAGTGTTTGTGTGTGTGGAGCTGCATGAGTATATAAGAGAGCTGTTGGTGTATGTAAGAAAGCTGTGTACAAGTATGTAGCAAAACAGTGCGTGTATGTAACAGAGGTGTGAGTGCATACTTCAAAGCTGTAGAAAAGCTATATGTGTTAGAACTGTGTTTGTGTATGGAGGAGAGTTGTGTGTGTATTTCGGAAAATTGCGTGTGTGATAGTAGTAGAGTTGTGTGTATGCAGGAGAGATGTGTGTATGTAGGAAAGAGGGTGGAAACTTATCAATGCTATAGGACCTATGCAAGAACCTAACATGATCAAATTTGACTCATGACAATACAGCTTTAAAAAATGCATTGGCAGCAATTGTACCGATCATCTACTTTCAATTAATTATCAGTAAATTTGTGAAAGTACACCTATTAAAAAAAAAATAACAGCCTCCTCCATATCCCCTCTAGCTGTCCTGTCCATCACCAAGATAGGTGCGTTTTCTGCCATTTTAGGTAGAAGTAATGTTCAACCAATTTGCTTCTAATTTAGACAAAGTAGTAGGAAAGTTTATCAAACAAACTCTACATATGAGCTCTATCTATTTTACAATACGTGTAATATGTATTCACAAAATGTCCATTTTCTATATGTGTGAACTTCACATCTTTTTTTTTTTTAGTAAGTTTTAGTGCATGATGAGGTGGTGTTTACCTATAGGATCCACCATCTCTTGGACTGGGCACCATTGATGGTATTTATTGGGCCCCACGTTCTTAAGTAAATCTCAATATTGCTTCAAAAAGGTAGCTATGCATATACAGTTTACAGACAGAATGTTAACATATTAAGCAAGAGTGTGACAACTTATCAGTGCTAAATGTGCCATAAAAAAACCCAGCATGTAAAATTCTTAGCTTTGACAAGTGACAACATATCTGGCAAAATGCATTGTAAACCAAATGTAATTTTTAGCTGCAGTAAATTTTAGACAATCAAAATGATGTTAAAATGTGTGTGTTTCTTACAGTCTAGAGGCTGCTTATTCTGATGGAGGAAAACACTGACAGCATCCTTCATGATCACTGAAAGAACTGTTCTCCTTTCTCCTGCCCCACACTGATCTATCTGATCGGTGCAGTGCAGGGGAGAAAGTCACCAGGACTTGCACGGATGTTGCGCATCCTGTGTAGCTGAAAAAACTTCTGCAAGACTAGCCCTTGGACCTCTTTATGAAAAGAAGAACGACACTCCTGATATGTGAGGTGGCATGGATAGGGTCCCAATCAAACAAAGTTGTTGATTAGCCATTGAACCTTTCAGGTCATGTGATCAGTCACATTCCTGGAAGGAATTTCAAGATGTGGTAATGTATACGATGGATGAGTGTACATATATATATATATATATATATATATAAGTGTTTGTGTGTGTGGAGCTGCATGAGTATATAAGAGAGCTGTTGGTGTATGTAAGAAAGCTGTGTACAAGTATGTAGCAAAACAGTGCGTGTATGTAACAGAGGTGTGAGTGCATACTTCAAAGCTGTAGAAAAGCTATATGTGTTAGAACTGTGTTTGTGTATGGAGGAGAGTTGTGTGTGTATTTCGGAAAATTGCGTGTGTGATAGTAGTAGAGTTGTGTGTATGCAGGAGAGATGTGTGTATGTAGGAAAGAGGGTGGAAACTTATCAATGCTATAGGACCTATGCAAGAACCTAACATGATCAAATTTGACTCATGACAATACAGCTTTAAAAAATGCATTGGCAGCAATTGTACCGATCATCTACTTTCAATGAATTATCAGCAAATTGGTGAAAGTACACCTATTAAAAAAAAAATAACAGCCTCCTCCATATCCCCTCTAGCTGTCCTGTCCATCACCAAGATAGGTGCGTTTTCTGCCATTTTAGGTAGAAGTAATGTTCAACCAATTTGCTTCTAATTTAGACAAAGTAGTAGGAAAGTTTATCAAACAAACTCTACATATGAGCTCTATCTATTTTACAATACGTGTAATATGTATTCACAAAATGTCCATTTTCTATATGTGTGAACTTCACATCTTTTTTTTTTTTAGTAAGTTTTAGTGCATGATGAGGTGGTGTTTACCTATAGGATCCACCATCTCTTGGACTGGGCACCATTGATGGTATTTATTGGGCCCCACGTTCTTAAGTAAATCTCAATATTGCTTCAAAAAGGTAGCTATGCATATACAGTTTACAGACAGAATGTTAACATATTAAGCAAGAGTGTGACAACTTATCAGTGCTAAATGTGCCATAAAAAAACCCAGCATGTAAAATTCTTAGCTTTGACAAGTGACAACATATCTGGCAAAATGCATTGTAAACCAAATGTAATTTTTAGCTGCAGTAAATTTTAGACAATCAAAATGATGTTAAAATGTGTGTGTTTCTTACAGTCTAGAGGCTGCTTATTCTGATGGAGGAAAACACTGACAGCATCCTTCATGATCACTGAAAGAACTGTTCTCCTTTCTCCTGCCCCACACTGATCTATCTGATCGGTGCAGTGCAGGGGAGAAAGTCACCAGGACTTGCACGGATGTTGCGCATCCTGTGTAGCTGAAAAAACTTCTGCAAGACTAGCCCTTGGACCTCTTTATGAAAAGAAGAACGACACTCCTGATATGTGAGGTGGCATGGATAGGGTCCCAATCAAACAAAGTTGTTGATTAGCCATTGAACCTTTCAGGTCATGTGATCAGTCACATTCCTGGAAGGAATTTCAAGATGTGGTAATGTATACGATGGATGAGTGTACATATATATATATATATAAGTGTTTGTGTGTGTGGAGCTGCATGAGTATATAAGAGAGCTGTTGGTGTATGTAAGAAAGCTGTGTACAAGTATGTAGCAAAACAGTGCGTGTATGTAACAGAGGTGTGAGTGCATACTTCAAAGCTGTAGAAAAGCTATATGTGTTAGAACTGTGTTTGTGTATGGAGGAGAGTTGTGTGTGTATTTCGGAAAATTGCGTGTGTGATAGTAGTAGAGTTGTGTGTATGCAGGAGAGATGTGTGTATGTAGGAAAGAGGGTGGAAACTTATCAATGCTATAGGACCTATGCAAGAACCTAACATGATCAAATTTGACTCATGACAATACAGCTTTAAAAAATGCATTGGCAGCAATTGTACCGATCATCTACTTTCAATTAATTATCAGTAAATTGGTGAAAGTACACCTATTAAAAAAAAAATAACAGCCTCCTCCATATCCCCTCTAGCTGTCCTGTCCATCACCAAGATAGGTGCGTTTTCTGCCATTTTAGGTAGAAGTAATGTTCAACCAATTTGCTTCTAATTTAGACAAAGTAGTAGGAAAGTTTATCAAACAAACTCTACATATGAGCTCTATCTATTTTACAATACGTGTAATATGTATTCACAAAATGTCCATTTTCTATATGTGTGAACTTCACATCTTTTTTTTTTTTAGTAAGTTTTAGTGCATGATGAGGTGGTGTTTACCTATAGGATCCACCATCTCTTGGACTGGGCACCATTGATGGTATTTATTGGGCCCCACGTTCTTAAGTAAATCTCAATATTGCTTCAAAAAGGTAGCTATGCATATACAGTTTACAGACAGAATGTTAACATATTAAGCAAGAGTGTGACAACTTATCAGTGCTAAATGTGCCATAAAAAAACCCAGCATGTAAAATTCTTAGCTTTGACAAGTGACAACATATCTGGCAAAATGCATTGTAAACCAAATGTAATTTTTAGCTGCAGTAAATTTTAGACAATCAAAATGATGTTAAAATGTGTGTGTTTCTTACAGTCTAGAGGCTGCTTATTCTGATGGAGGAAAACACTGACAGCATCCTTCATGATCACTGAAAGAACTGTTCTCCTTTCTCCTGCCCCACACTGATCTATCTGATCGGTGCAGTGCAGGGGAGAAAGTCACCAGGACTTGCACGGATGTTGCGCATCCTGTGTAGCTGAAAAAACTTCTGCAAGACTAGCCCTTGGACCTCTTTATGAAAAGAAGAACGACACTCCTGATATGTGAGGTGGCATGGATAGGGTCCCAATCAAACAAAGTTGTTGATTAGCCATTGAACCTTTCAGGTCATGTGATCAGTCACATTCCTGGAAGGAATTTCAAGATGTGGTAATGTATACGATGGATGAGTGTACATATATATATATATATATATAAGTGTTTGTGTGTGTGGAGCTGCATGAGTATATAAGAGAGCTGTTGGTGTATGGTATGTAAGAAAGCTGTGTACAAGTATGTAGCAAAACAGTGCGTGTATGTAACAGAGGTGTGAGTGCATACTTCAAAGCTGTAGAAAAGCTATATGTGTTAGAACTGTGTTTGTGTATGGAGGAGAGTTGTGTGTGTATTTCGGAAAATTGCGTGTGTGATAGTAGTAGAGTTGTGTGTATGCAGGAGAGATGTGTGTATGTAGGAAAGAGGGTGGAAACTTATCAATGCTATAGGACCTATGCAAGAACCTAACATGATCAAATTTGACTCATGACAATACAGCTTTAAAAAATGCATTGGCAGCAATTGTACCGATCATCTACTTTCAATGAATTATCAGCAAATTGGTGAAAGTACACCTATTAAAAAAAAAATAACAGCCTCCTCCATATCCCCTCTAGCTGTCCTGTCCATCACCAAGATAGGTGCGTTTTCTGCCATTTTAGGTAGAAGTAATGTTCAACCAATTTGCTTCTAATTTAGACAAAGTAGTAGGAAAGTTTATCAAACAAACTCTACATATGAGCTCTATCTATTTTACAATACGTGTAATATGTATTCACAAAATGTCCATTTTCTATATGTGTGAACTTCACATCTTTTTTTTTTTTAGTAAGTTTTAGTGCATGATGAGGTGGTGTTTACCTATAGGATCCACCATCTCTTGGACTGGGCACCATTGATGGTATTTATTGGGCCCCACGTTCTTAAGTAAATCTCAATATTGCTTCAAAAAGGTAGCTATGCATATACAGTTTACAGACAGAATGTTAACATATTAAGCAAGAGTGTGACAACTTATCAGTGCTAAATGTGCCATAAAAAAACCCAGCATGTAAAATTCTTAGCTTTGACAAGTGACAACATATCTGGCAAAATGCATTGTAAACCAAATGTAATTTTTAGCTGCAGTAAATTTTAGACAATCAAAATGATGTTAAAATGTGTGTGTTTCTTACAGTCTAGAGGCTGCTTATTCTGATGGAGGAAAACACTGACAGCATCCTTCATGATCACTGAAAGAACTGTTCTCCTTTCTCCTGCCCCACACTGATCTATCTGATCGGTGCAGTGCAGGGGAGAAAGTCACCAGGACTTGCACGGATGTTGCGCATCCTGTGTAGCTGAAAAAACTTCTGCAAGACTAGCCCTTGGACCTCTTTATGAAAAGAAGAACGACACTCCTGATATGTGAGGTGGCATGGATAGGGTCCCAATCAAACAAAGTTGTTGATTAGCCATTGAACCTTTCAGGTCATGTGATCAGTCACATTCCTGGAAGGAATTTCAAGATGTGGTAATGTATACGATGGATGAGTGTACATATATATATATATATAAGTGTTTGTGTGTGTGGAGCTGCATGAGTATATAAGAGAGCTGTTGGTGTATGTAAGAAAGCTGTGTACAAGTATGTAGCAAAACAGTGCGTGTATGTAACAGAGGTGTGAGTGCATACTTCAAAGCTGTAGAAAAGCTATATGTGTTAGAACTGTGTTTGTGTATGGAGGAGAGTTGTGTGTGTATTTCGGAAAATTGCGTGTGTGATAGTAGTAGAGTTGTGTGTATGCAGGAGAGATGTGTGTATGTAGGAAAGAGGGTGGAAACTTATCAATGCTATAGGACCTATGCAAGAACCTAACATGATCAAATTTGACTCATGACAATACAGCTTTAAAAAATGCATTGGCAGCAATTGTACCGATCATCTACTTTCAATGAATTATCAGCAAATTGGTGAAAGTACACCTATTAAAAAAAAAATAACAGCCTCCTCCATATCCCCTCTAGCTGTCCTGTCCATCACCAAGATAGGTGCGTTTTCTGCCATTTTAGGTAGAAGTAATGTTCAACCAATTTGCTTCTAATTTAGACAAAGTAGTAGGAAAGTTTATCAAACAAACTCTACATATGAGCTCTATCTATTTTACAATACGTGTAATATGTATTCACAAAATGTCCATTTTCTATATGTGTGAACTTCACATCTTTTTTTTTTTTAGTAAGTTTTAGTGCATGATGAGGTGGTGTTTACCTATAGGATCCACCATCTCTTGGACTGGGCACCATTGATGGTATTTATTGGGCCCCACGTTCTTAAGTAAATCTCAATATTGCTTCAAAAAGGTAGCTATGCATATACAGTTTACAGACAGAATGTTAACATATTAAGCAAGAGTGTGACAACTTATCAGTGCTAAATGTGCCATAAAAAAACCCAGCATGTAAAATTCTTAGCTTTGACAAGTGACAACATATCTGGCAAAATGCATTGTAAACCAAATGTAATTTTTAGCTGCAGTAAATTTTAGACAATCAAAATGATGTTAAAATGTGTGTGTTTCTTACAGTCTAGAGGCTGCTTATTCTGATGGAGGAAAACACTGACAGCATCCTTCATGATCACTGAAAGAACTGTTCTCCTTTCTCCTGCCCCACACTGATCTATCTGATCGGTGCAGTGCAGGGGAGAAAGTCACCAGGACTTGCACGGATGTTGCGCATCCTGTGTAGCTGAAAAAACTTCTGCAAGACTAGCCCTTGGACCTCTTTATGAAAAGAAGAACGACACTCCTGATATGTGAGGTGGCATGGATAGGGTCCCAATCAAACAAAGTTGTTGATTAGCCATTGAACCTTTCAGGTCATGTGATCAGTCACATTCCTGGAAGGAATTTCAAGATGTGGTAATGTATACGATGGATGAGTGTACATATATATATATATATAAGTGTTTGTGTGTGTGGAGCTGCATGAGTATATAAGAGAGCTGTTGGTGTATGTAAGAAAGCTGTGTACAAGTATGTAGCAAAACAGTGCGTGTATGTAACAGAGGTGTGAGTGCATACTTCAAAGCTGTAGAAAAGCTATATGTGTTAGAACTGTGTTTGTGTATGGAGGAGAGTTGTGTGTGTATTTCGGAAAATTGCGTGTGTGATAGTAGTAGAGTTGTGTGTATGCAGGAGAGATGTGTGTATGTAGGAAAGAGGGTGGAAACTTATCAATGCTATAGGACCTATGCAAGAACCTAACATGATCAAATTTGACTCATGACAATACAGCTTTAAAAAATGCATTGGCAGCAATTGTACCGATCATCTACTTTCAATGAATTATCAGCAAATTGGTGAAAGTACACCTATTAAAAAAAAAATAACAGCCTCCTCCATATCCCCTCTAGCTGTCCTGTCCATCACCAAGATAGGTGCGTTTTCTGCCATTTTAGGTAGAAGTAATGTTCAACCAATTTGCTTCTAATTTAGACAAAGTAGTAGGAAAGTTTATCAAACAAACTCTACATATGAGCTCTATCTATTTTACAATACGTGTAATATGTATTCACAAAATGTCCATTTTCTATATGTGTGAACTTCACATCTTTTTTTTTTTTAGTAAGTTTTAGTGCATGATGAGGTGGTGTTTACCTATAGGATCCACCATCTCTTGGACTGGGCACCATTGATGGTATTTATTGGGCCCCACGTTCTTAAGTAAATCTCAATATTGCTTCAAAAAGGTAGCTATGCATATACAGTTTACAGACAGAATGTTAACATATTAAGCAAGAGTGTGACAACTTATCAGTGCTAAATGTGCCATAAAAAAACCCAGCATGTAAAATTCTTAGCTTTGACAAGTGACAACATATCTGGCAAAATGCATTGTAAACCAAATGTAATTTTTAGCTGCAGTAAATTTTAGACAATCAAAATGATGTTAAAATGTGTGTGTTTCTTACAGTCTAGAGGCTGCTTATTCTGATGGAGGAAAACACTGACAGCATCCTTCATGATCACTGAAAGAACTGTTCTCCTTTCTCCTGCCCCACACTGATCTATCTGATCGGTGCAGTGCAGGGGAGAAAGTCACCAGGACTTGCACGGATGTTGCGCATCCTGTGTAGCTGAAAAAACTTCTGCAAGACTAGCCCTTGGACCTCTTTATGAAAAGAAGAACGACACTCCTGATATGTGAGGTGGCATGGATAGGGTCCCAATCAAACAAAGTTGTTGATTAGCCATTGAACCTTTCAGGTCATGTGATCAGTCACATTCCTGGAAGGAATTTCAAGATGTGGTAATGTATACGATGGATGAGTGTACATATATATATATATATAAGTGTTTGTGTGTGTGGAGCTGCATGAGTATATAAGAGAGCTGTTGGTGTATGTAAGAAAGCTGTGTACAAGTATGTAGCAAAACAGTGCGTGTATGTAACAGAGGTGTGAGTGCATACTTCAAAGCTGTAGAAAAGCTATATGTGTTAGAACTGTGTTTGTGTATGGAGGAGAGTTGTGTGTGTATTTCGGAAAATTGCGTGTGTGATAGTAGTAGAGTTGTGTGTATGCAGGAGAGATGTGTGTATGTAGGAAAGAGGGTGGAAACTTATCAATGCTATAGGACCTATGCAAGAACCTAACATGATCAAATTTGACTCATGACAATACAGCTTTAAAAAATGCATTGGCAGCAATTGTACCGATCATCTACTTTCAATTAATTATCAGTAAATTGGTGAAAGTACACCTATTAAAAAAAAAATAACAGCCTCCTCCATATCCCCTCTAGCTGTCCTGTCCATCACCAAGATAGGTGCGTTTTCTGCCATTTTAGGTAGAAGTAATGTTCAACCAATTTGCTTCTAATTTAGACAAAGTAGTAGGAAAGTTTATCAAACAAACTCTACATATGAGCTCTATCTATTTTACAATACGTGTAATATGTATTCACAAAATGTCCATTTTCTATATGTGTGAACTTCACATCTTTTTTTTTTTTAGTAAGTTTTAGTGCATGATGAGGTGGTGTTTACCTATAGGATCCACCATCTCTTGGACTGGGCACCATTGATGGTATTTATTGGGCCCCACGTTCTTAAGTAAATCTCAATATTGCTTCAAAAAGGTAGCTATGCATATACAGTTTACAGACAGAATGTTAACATATTAAGCAAGAGTGTGACAACTTATCAGTGCTAAATGTGCCATAAAAAAACCCAGCATGTAAAATTCTTAGCTTTGACAAGTGACAACATATCTGGCAAAATGCATTGTAAACCAAATGTAATTTTTAGCTGCAGTAAATTTTAGACAATCAAAATGATGTTAAAATGTGTGTGTTTCTTACAGTCTAGAGGCTGCTTATTCTGATGGAGGAAAACACTGACAGCATCCTTCATGATCACTGAAAGAACTGTTCTCCTTTCTCCTGCCCCACACTGATCTATCTGATCGGTGCAGTGCAGGGGAGAAAGTCACCAGGACTTGCACGGATGTTGCGCATCCTGTGTAGCTGAAAAAACTTCTGCAAGACTAGCCCTTGGACCTCTTTATGAAAAGAAGAACGACACTCCTGATATGTGAGGTGGCATGGATAGGGTCCCAATCAAACAAAGTTGTTGATTAGCCATTGAACCTTTCAGGTCATGTGATCAGTCACATTCCTGGAAGGAATTTCAAGATGTGGTAATGTATACGATGGATGAGTGTACATATATATATATATATATATATATAACTGTTTGTGTGTGTGGAGCTGCATGAGTATATAAGAGAGCTGTTGGTGTATGTAAGAAAGCTGTGTACAAGTATGTAGCAAAACAGTGCGTGTATGTAACAGAGGTGTGAGTGCATACTTCAAAGCTGTAGAAAAGCTATATGTGTTAGAACTGTGTTTGTGTATGGAGGAGAGTTGTGTGTGTATTTCGGAAAATTGCGTGTGTGATAGTAGTAGAGTTGTGTGTATGCAGGAGAGATGTGTGTATGTAGGAAAGAGGGTGGAAACTTATCAATGCTATAGGACCTATGCAAGAACCTAACATGATCAAATTTGACTCATGACAATACAGCTTTAAAAAATGCATTGGCAGCAATTGTACCGATCATCTACTTTCAATGAATTATCAGCAAATTGGTGAAAGTACACCTATTAAAAAAAAAATAACAGCCTCCTCCATATCCCCTCTAGCTGTCCTGTCCATCACCAAGATAGGTGCGTTTTCTGCCATTTTAGGTAGAAGTAATGTTCAACCAATTTGCTTCTAATTTAGACAAAGTAGTAGGAAAGTTTATCAAACAAACTCTACATATGAGCTCTATCTATTTTACAATACGTGTAATATGTATTCACAAAATGTCCATTTTCTATATGTGTGAACTTCACATCTTTTTTTTTTTTTAGTAAGTTTTAGTGCATGATGAGGTGGTGTTTACCTATAGGATCCACCATCTCTTGGACTGGGCACCATTGATGGTATTTATTGGGCCCCACGTTCTTAAGTAAATCTCAATATTGCTTCAAAAAGGTAGCTATGCATATACAGTTTACAGACAGAATGTTAATATATTAAGCAAGAGTGTGACAACTTATCAGTGCTAAATGTGCCATAAAAAAACCCAGCATGTAAAATTCTTAGCTTTGACAAGTGACAACATATCTGGCAAAATGCATTGTAAACCAAATGTAATTTTTAGCTGCAGTAAATTTTAGACAATCAAAATGATGTTAAAATGTGTGTGTTTCTTACAGTCTAGAGGCTGCTTATTCTGATGGAGGAAAACACTGACAGCATCCTTCATGATCACTGAAAGAACTGTTCTCCTTTCTCCTGCCCCACACTGATCTATCTGATCGGTGCAGTGCAGGGGAGAAAGTCACCAGGACTTGCACGGATGTTGCGCATCCTGTGTAGCTGAAAAAACTTCTGCAAGACTAGCCCTTGGACCTCTTTATGAAAAGAAGAACGACACTCCTGATATGTGAGGTGGCATGGATAGGGTCCCAATCAAACAAAGTTGTTGATTAGCCATTGAACCTTTCAGGTCATGTGATCAGTCACATTCCTGGAAGGAATTTCAAGATGTGGTAATGTATACGATGGATGAGTGTACATATATATATATATATATATATATAAGTGTTTGTGTGTGTGGAGCTGCATGAGTATATAAGAGAGCTGTTGGTGTATGTAAGAAAGCTGTGTACAAGTATGTAGCAAAACAGTGCGTGTATGTAACAGAGGTGTGAGTGCATACTTCAAAGCTGTAGAAAAGCTATATGTGTTAGAACTGTGTTTGTGTATGGAGGAGAGTTGTGTGTGTATTTCGGAAAATTGCGTGTGTGATAGTAGTAGAGTTGTGTGTATGCAGGAGAGATGTGTGTATGTAGGAAAGAGGGTGGAAACTTATCAATGCTATAGGACCTATGCAAGAACCTAACATGATCAAATTTGACTCATGACAATACAGCTTTAAAAAATGCATTGGCAGCAATTGTACCGATCATCTACTTTCAATGAATTATCAGCAAATTGGTGAAAGTACACCTATTAAAAAAAAAATAACAGCCTCCTCCATATCCCCTCTAGCTGTCCTGTCCATCACCAAGATAGGTGCGTTTTCTGCCATTTTAGGTAGAAGTAATGTTCAACCAATTTGCTTCTAATTTAGACAAAGTAGTAGGAAAGTTTATCAAACAAACTCTACATATGAGCTCTATCTATTTTACAATACGTGTAATATGTATTCACAAAATGTCCATTTTCTATATGTGTGAACTTCACATCTTTTTTTTTTTTTAGTAAGTTTTAGTGCATGATGAGGTGGTGTTTACCTATAGGATCCACCATCTCTTGGACTGGGCACCATTGATGGTATTTATTGGGCCCCACGTTCTTAAGTAAATCTCAATATTGCTTCAAAAAGGTAGCTATGCATATACAGTTTAAAGACAGAATGTTAATATATTAAGCAAGAGTGTGACAACTTATCAGTGCTAAATGTGCCATAAAAAAACCCAGCATGTAAAATTCTTAGCTTTGACAAGTGACAACATATCTGGCAAAATGCATTGTAAACCAAATGTAATTTTTAGCTGCAGTAAATTTTAGACAATCAAAATGATGTTAAAATGTGTGTGTTTCTTACAGTCTAGAGGCTGCTTATTCTGATGGAGGAAAACACTGACAGCATCCTTCATGATCACTGAAAGAACTGTTCTCCTTTCTCCTGCCCCACACTGATCTATCTGATCGGTGCAGTGCAGGGGAGAAAGTCACCAGGACTTGCACGGATGTTGCGCATCCTGTGTAGCTGAAAAAACTTCTGCAAGACTAGCCCTTGGACCTCTTTATGAAAAGAAGAACGACACTCCTGATATGTGAGGTGGCATGGATAGGGTCCCAATCAAACAAAGTTGTTGATTAGCCATTGAACCTTTCAGGTCATGTGATCAGTCACATTCCTGGAAGGAATTTCAAGATGTGGTAATGTATACGATGGATGAGTGTACATATATATATATATATATATATATATAAGTGTTTGTGTGTGTGGAGCTGCATGAGTATATAAGAGAGCTGTTGGTGTATGTAAGAAAGCTGTGTACAAGTATGTAGCAAAACAGTGCGTGTATGTAACAGAGGTGTGAGTGCATACTTCAAAGCTGTAGAAAAGCTATATGTGTTAGAACTGTGTTTGTGTATGGAGGAGAGTTGTGTGTGTATTTCGGAAAATTGCGTGTGTGATAGTAGTAGAGTTGTGTGTATGCAGGAGAGATGTGTGTATGTAGGAAAGAGGGTGGAAACTTATCAATGCTATAGGACCTATGCAAGAACCTAACATGATCAAATTTGACTCATGACAATACAGCTTTAAAAAATGCATTGGCAGCAATTGTACCGATCATCTACTTTCAATGAATTATCAGCAAATTGGTGAAAGTACACCTATTAAAAAAAAAATAACAGCCTCCTCCATATCCCCTCTAGCTGTCCTGTCCATCACCAAGATAGGTGCGTTTTCTGCCATTTTAGGTAGAAGTAATGTTCAACCAATTTGCTTCTAATTTAGACAAAGTAGTAGGAAAGTTTATCAAACAAACTCTACATATGAGCTCTATCTATTTTACAATACGTGTAATATGTATTCACAAAATGTCCATTTTCTATATGTGTGAACTTCACATCTTTTTTTTTTTTAGTAAGTTTTAGTGCATGATGAGGTGGTGTTTACCTATAGGATCCACCATCTCTTGGACTGGGCACCATTGATGGTATTTATTGGGCCCCACGTTCTTAAGTAAATCTCAATATTGCTTCAAAAAGGTAGCTATGCATATACAGTTTACAGACAGAATGTTAACATATTAAGCAAGAGTGTGACAACTTATCAGTGCTAAATGTGCCATAAAAAAACCCAGCATGTAAAATTCTTAGCTTTGACAAGTGACAACATATCTGGCAAAATGCATTGTAAACCAAATGTAATTTTTAGCTGCAGTAAATTTTAGACAATCAAAATGATGTTAAAATGTGTGTGTTTCTTACAGTCTAGAGGCTGCTTATTCTGATGGAGGAAAACACTGACAGCATCCTTCATGATCACTGAAAGAACTGTTCTCCTTTCTCCTGCCCCACACTGATCTATCTGATCGGTGCAGTGCAGGGGAGAAAGTCACCAGGACTTGCACGGATGTTGCGCATCCTGTGTAGCTGAAAAAACTTCTGCAAGACTAGCCCTTGGACCTCTTTATGAAAAGAAGAACGACACTCCTGATATGTGAGGTGGCATGGATAGGGTCCCAATCAAACAAAGTTGTTGATTAGCCATTGAACCTTTCAGGTCATGTGATCAGTCACATTCCTGGAAGGAATTTCAAGATGTGGTAATGTATACGATGGATGAGTGTACATATATATATATATATATATAAGTGTTTGTGTGTGTGGAGCTGCATGAGTATATAAGAGAGCTGTTGGTGTATGTAAGAAAGCTGTGTACAAGTATGTAGCAAAACAGTGCGTGTATGTAACAGAGGTGTGAGTGCATACTTCAAAGCTGTAGAAAAGCTATATGTGTTAGAACTGTGTTTGTGTATGGAGGAGAGTTGTGTGTGTATTTCGGAAAATTGCGTGTGTGATAGTAGTAGAGTTGTGTGTATGCAGGAGAGATGTGTGTATGTAGGAAAGAGGGTGGAAACTTATCAATGCTATAGGACCTATGCAAGAACCTAACATGATCAAATTTGACTCATGACAATACAGCTTTAAAAAATGCATTGGCAGCAATTGTACCGATCATCTACTTTCAATGAATTATCAGCAAATTGGTGAAAGTACACCTATTAAAAAAAAAATAACAGCCTCCTCCATATCCCCTCTAGCTGTCCTGTCCATCACCAAGATAGGTGCGTTTTCTGCCATTTTAGGTAGAAGTAATGTTCAACCAATTTGCTTCTAATTTAGACAAAGTAGTAGGAAAGTTTATCAAACAAACTCTACATATGAGCTCTATCTATTTTACAATACGTGTAATATGTATTCACAAAATGTCCATTTTCTATATGTGTGAACTTCACATCTTTTTTTTTTTTTAGTAAGTTTTAGTGCATGATGAGGTGGTGTTTACCTATAGGATCCACCATCTCTTGGACTGGGCACCATTGATGGTATTTATTGGGCCCCACGTTCTTAAGTAAATCTCAATATTGCTTCAAAAAGGTAGCTATGCATATACAGTTTACAGACAGAATGTTAACATATTAAGCAAGAGTGTGACAACTTATCAGTGCTAAATGTGCCATAAAAAAACCCAGCATGTAAAATTCTTAGCTTTGACAAGTGACAACATATCTGGCAAAATGCATTGTAAACCAAATGTAATTTTTAGCTGCAGTAAATTTTAGACAATCAAAATGATGTTAAAATGTGTGTGTTTCTTACAGTCTAGAGGCTGCTTATTCTGATGGAGGAAAACACTGACAGCATCCTTCATGATCACTGAAAGAACTGTTCTCCTTTCTCCTGCCCCACACTGATCTATCTGATCGGTGCAGTGCAGGGGAGAAAGTCACCAGGACTTGCACGGATGTTGCGCATCCTGTGTAGCTGAAAAAACTTCTGCAAGACTAGCCCTTGGACCTCTTTATGAAAAGAAGAACGACACTCCTGATATGTGAGGTGGCATGGATAGGGTCCCAATCAAACAAAGTTGTTGATTAGCCATTGAACCTTTCAGGTCATGTGATCAGTCACATTCCTGGAAGGAATTTCAAGATGTGGTAATGTATACGATGGATGAGTGTACATATATATATATATATATATATAAGTGTTTGTGTGTGTGGAGCTGCATGAGTATATAAGAGAGCTGTTGGTGTATGTAAGAAAGCTGTGTACAAGTATGTAGCAAAACAGTGCGTGTATGTAACAGAGGTGTGAGTGCATACTTCAAAGCTGTAGAAAAGCTATATGTGTTAGAACTGTGTTTGTGTATGGAGGAGAGTTGTGTGTGTATTTCGGAAAATTGCGTGTGTGATAGTAGTAGAGTTGTGTGTATGCAGGAGAGATGTGTGTATGTAGGAAAGAGGGTGGAAACTTATCAATGCTATAGGACCTATGCAAGAACCTAACATGATCAAATTTGACTCATGACAATACAGCTTTAAAAAATGCATTGGCAGCAATTGTACCGATCATCTACTTTCAATGAATTATCAGCAAATTGGTGAAAGTACACCTATTAAAAAAAAAATAACAGCCTCCTCCATATCCCCTCTAGCTGTCCTGTCCATCACCAAGATAGGTGCGTTTTCTGCCATTTTAGGTAGAAGTAATGTTCAACCAATTTGCTTCTAATTTAGACAAAGTAGTAGGAAAGTTTATCAAACAAACTCTACATATGAGCTCTATCTATTTTACAATACGTGTAATATGTATTCACAAAATGTCCATTTTCTATATGTGTGAACTTCACATCTTTTTTTTTTTTAGTAAGTTTTAGTGCATGATGAGGTGGTGTTTACCTATAGGATCCACCATCTCTTGGACTGGGCACCATTGATGGTATTTATTGGGCCCCACGTTCTTAAGTAAATCTCAATATTGCTTCAAAAAGGTAGCTATGCATATACAGTTTACAGACAGAATGTTAACATATTAAGCAAGAGTGTGACAACTTATCAGTGCTAAATGTGCCATAAAAAAACCCAGCATGTAAAATTCTTAGCTTTGACAAGTGACAACATATCTGGCAAAATGCATTGTAAACCAAATGTAATTTTTAGCTGCAGTAAATTTTAGACAATCAAAATGATGTTAAAATGTGTGTGTTTCTTACAGTCTAGAGGCTGCTTATTCTGATGGAGGAAAACACTGACAGCATCCTTCATGATCACTGAAAGAACTGTTCTCCTTTCTCCTGCCCCACACTGATCTATCTGATCGGTGCAGTGCAGGGGAGAAAGTCACCAGGACTTGCACGGATGTTGCGCATCCTGTGTAGCTGAAAAAACTTCTGCAAGACTAGACCTTGGACCTCTTTATGAAAAGAAGAACGACACTCCTGATATGTGAGGTGGCATGGATAGGGTCCCAATCAAACAAAGTTGTTGATTAGCCATTGAACCTTTCAGGTCATGTGATCAGTCACATTCCTGGAAGGAATTTCAAGATGTGGTAATGTATACGATGGATGAGTGTACATATATATATATATATATAAGTGTTTGTGTGTGTGGAGCTGCATGAGTATATAAGAGAGCTGTTGGTGTATGTAAGAAAGCTGTGTACAAGTATGTAGCAAAACAGTGCGTGTATGTAACAGAGGTGTGAGTGCATACTTCAAAGCTGTAGAAAAGCTATATGTGTTAGAACTGTGTTTGTGTATGGAGGAGAGTTGTGTGTGTATTTCGGAAAATTGCGTGTGTGATAGTAGTAGAGTTGTGTGTATGCAGGAGAGATGTGTGTATGTAGGAAAGAGGGTGGAAACTTATCAATGCTATAGGACCTATGCAAGAACCTAACATGATCAAATTTGACTCATGACAATACAGCTTTAAAAAATGCATTGGCAGCAATTGTACCGATCATCTACTTTCAATGAATTATCAGCAAATTGGTGAAAGTACACCTATTAAAAAAAAAATAACAGCCTCCTCCATATCCCCTCTAGCTGTCCTGTCCATCACCAAGATAGGTGCGTTTTCTGCCATTTTAGGTAGAAGTAATGTTCAACCAATTTGCTTCTAATTTAGACAAAGTAGTAGGAAAGTTTATCAAACAAACTCTACATATGAGCTCTATCTATTTTACAATACGTGTAATATGTATTCACAAAATGTCCATTTTCTATATGTGTGAACTTCACATCTTTTTTTTTTTTTAGTAAGTTTTAGTGCATGATGAGGTGGTGTTTACCTATAGGATCCACCATCTCTTGGACTGGGCACCATTGATGGTATTTATTGGGCCCCACGTTCTTAAGTAAATCTCAATATTCTCAATATTGCTTCAAAAAGTAGCTATGCATATACAGTTTACAGACAGAATGTTAACATATTAAGCAAGAGTGTGACAACTTATCAGTGCTAAATGTGCCATAAAAAAACCCAGCATGTAAAATTCTTAGCTTTGACAAGTGACAACATATCTGGCAAAATGCATTGTAAACCAAATGTAATTTTTAGCTGCAGTAAATTTTAGACAATCAAAATGATGTTAAAATGTGTGCGTTTCTTACAGTCTAGAGGCTGCTTATTCTGATGGAGGAAAACACTGACAGCATCCTTCATGATCACTGAAAGAACTGTTCTCCTTTCTCCTGCCCTACACTGATCTATCTGATCGGTGCAGTGCAGGGGAGAAAGTCACCAGGACTTACACGGATGTTGCGCATCCTGTGTAGCTGAAAAAACTTCTGCAAGACTAGCCCTTGGACCTCTTTATGAAAAGAAGAACGACACTCCTGATATGTGAGGTGGCATGGATAGGGTCCCAATCAAACAAAGTTGTTGATTAGCCATTGAACCTTTCAGGTCATGTGATCAGTCACATTCCTGGAAGGAATTTCAAGATGTGGTAATGTATACGATGGATGAGTGTACATATATATATATATATATATATATATAAGTGTTTGTGTGTGTGGAGCTGCATGAGTATATAAGAGAGCTGTTGGTGTATGTAAGAAAGCTGTGTACAAGTATGTAGCAAAACAGTGCGTGTATGTAACAGAGGTGTGAGTGCATACTTCAAAGCTGTAGAAAAGCTATATGTGTTAGAACTGTGTTTGTGTATGGAGGAGAGTTGTGTGTGTATTTCGGAAAATTGCGTGTGTGATAGTAGTAGAGTTGTGTGTATGCAGGAGAGATGTGTGTATGTAGGAAAGAGGGTGGAAACTTATCAATGCTATAGGACCTATGCAAGAACCTAACATGATCAAATTTGACTCATGACAATACAGCTTTAAAAAATGCATTGGCAGCAATTGTACCGATCATCTACTTTCAATGAATTATCAGCAAATTGGTGAAAGTACACCTATTAAAAAAAAAATAACAGCCTCCTCCATATCCCCTCTAGCTGTCCTGTCCATCACCAAGATAGGTGCGTTTTCTGCCATTTTAGGTAGAAGTAATGTTCAACCAATTTGCTTCTAATTTAGACAAAGTAGTAGGAAAGTTTATCAAACAAACTCTACATATGAGCTCTATCTATTTTACAATACGTGTAATATGTATTCACAAAATGTCCATTTTCTATATGTGTGAACTTCACATCTTTTTTTTTTTTAGTAAGTTTTAGTGCATGATGAGGTGGTGTTTACCTATAGGATCCACCATCTCTTGGACTGGGCACCATTGATGGTATTTATTGGGCCCCACGTTCTTAAGTAAATCTCAATATTGCTTCAAAAAGGTAGCTATGCATATACAGTTTACAGACAGAATGTTAACATATTAAGCAAGAGTGTGACAACTTATCAGTGCTAAATGTGCCATAAAAAAACCCAGCATGTAAAATTCTTAGCTTTGACAAGTGACAACATATCTGGCAAAATGCATTGTAAACCAAATGTAATTTTTAGCTGCAGTAAATTTTAGACAATCAAAATGATGCTAAAATGTGTGTGTTTCTTACAGTCTAGAGGCTGCTTATTCTGATGGAGGAAAACACTGACAGCATCCTTCATGATCACTGAAAGAACTGTTCTCCTTTCTCCTGCCCCACACTGATCTATCTGATCGGTGCAGTGCAGGGGAGAAAGTCACCAGGACTTGCACGGATGTTGCGCATCCTGTGTAGCTGAAAAAACTTCTGCAAGACTAGCCCTTGGACCGCTTTATGAAAAGAAGAACGACACTCCTGATATGTGAGGTGGCATGGATAGGGTCCCAATCAAACAAAGTTGTTGATTAGCCATTGAACCTTTCAGGTCATGTGATCAGTCACATTCCTGGAAGGAATTTCAAGATGTGGTAATGTATACGATGGATGAGTGTACATATATATATATATATATATATATATATATATATAAGTGTTTGTGTGTGTGGAGCTGCATGAGTATATAAGAGAGCTGTTGGTGTATGTAAGAAAGCTGTGTACAAGTATGTAGCAAAACAGTGCGTGTATGTAACAGAGGTGTGAGTGCATACTTCAAAGCTGTAGAAAAGCTATATGTGTTAGAACTGTGTTTGTGTATGGAGGAGAGTTGTGTGTGTATTTCGGAAAATTGCGTGTGTGATAGTAGTAGAGTTGTGTGTATGCAGGAGAGATGTGTGTATGTAGGAAAGAGGGTGGAAACTTATCAATGCTATAGGACCTATGCAAGAACCTAACATGATCAAATTTGACTCATGACAATACAGCTTTAAAAAATGCATTGGCAGCAATTGTACCGATCATCTACTTTCAATGAATTATCAGCAAATTGGTGAAAGTACACCTATTAAAAAAAAAATAACAGCCTCCTCCATATCCCCTCTAGCTGTCCTGTCCATCACCAAGATAGGTGCGTTTTCTGCCATTTTAGGTAGAAGTAATGTTCAACCAATTTGCTTCTAATTTAGACAAAGTAGTAGGAAAGTTTATCAAACAAACTCTACATATGAGCTCTATCTATTTTACAATACATGTAATATGTATTCACAAAATGTCCATTTTCTATATGTGTGAACTTCACATCTTTTTTTTTTTTAGTAAGTTTTAGTGCATGATGAGGTGGTGTTTACCTATAGGATCCACCATCTCTTGGACTGGGCACCATTGATGGTATTTATTGGGCCCCACGTTCTTAAGTAAATCTCAATATTGCTTCAAAAAGGTAGCTATGCATATACAGTTTACAGACAGAATGTTAACATATTAAGCAAGAGTGTGACAACTTATCAGTGCTAAATGTGCCATAAAAAAACCCAGCATGTAAAATTCTTAGCTTTGACAAGTGACAACATATCTGGCAAAATGCATTGTAAACCAAATGTAATTTTTAGCTGCAGTAAATTTTAGACAATCAAAATGATGTTAAAATGTGTGTGTTTCTTACAGTCTAGAGGCTGCTTATTCTGATGGAGGAAAACACTGACAGCATCCTTCATGATCACTGAAAGAACTGTTCTCCTTTCTCCTGCCCCACACTGATCTATCTGATCGGTGCAGTGCAGGGGAGAAAGTCACCAGGACTTGCACGGATGTTGCGCATCCTGTGTAGCTGAAAAAACTTCTGCAAGACTAGCCCTTGGACCTCTTTATGAAAAGAAGAACGACACTCCTGATATGTGAGGTGGCATGGATAGGGTCCCAATCAAACAAAGTTGTTGATTAGCCATTGAACCTTTCAGGTCATGTGATCAGTCACATTCCTGGAAGGAATTTCAAGATGTGGTAATGTATACGATGGATGAGTGTACATATATATATATATATATATATATATATATATATATATAAGTGTTTGTGTGTGTGGAGCTGCATGAGTATATAAGAGAGCTGTTGGTGTATGTAAGAAAGCTGTGTACAAGTATGTAGCAAAACAGTGCGTGTATGTAACAGAGGTGTGAGTGCATACTTCAAAGCTGTAGAAAAGCTATATGTGTTAGAACTGTGTTTGTGTATGGAGGAGAGTTGTGTGTGTATTTCGGAAAATTGCGTGTGTGATAGTAGTAGAGTTGTGTGTATGCAGGAGAGATGTGTGTATGTAGGAAAGAGGGTGGAAACTTATCAATGCTATAGGACCTATGCAAGAACCTAACATGATCAAATTTGACTCATGACAATACAGCTTTAAAAAATGCATTGGCAGCAATTGTACCGATCATCTACTTTCAATGAATTATCAGCAAATTGGTGAAAGTACACCTATTAAAAAAAAAATAACAGCCTCCTCCATATCCCCTCTAGCTGTCCTGTCCATCACCAAGATAGGTGCGTTTTCTGCCATTTTAGGTAGAAGTAATGTTCAACCAATTTGCTTCTAATTTAGACAAAGTAGTAGGAAAGTTTATCAAACAAACTCTACATATGAGCTCTATCTATTTTACAATACGTGTAATATGTATTCACAAAATGTCCATTTTCTATATGTGTGAACTTCACATCTTTTTTTTTTTTAGTAAGTTTTAGTGCATGATGAGGTGGTGTTTACCTATAGGATCCACCATCTCTTGGACTGGGCACCATTGATGGTATTTATTGGGCCCCACGTTCTTAAGTAAATCTCAATATTGCTTCAAAAAGGTAGCTATGCATATACAGTTTACAGACAGAATGTTAACATATTAAGCAAGAGTGTGACAACTTATCAGTGCTAAATGTGCCATAAAAAAACCCAGCATGTAAAATTCTTAGCTTTGACAAGTGACAACATATCTGGCAAAATGCATTGTAAACCAAATGTAATTTTTAGCTGCAGTAAATTTTAGACAATCAAAATGATGTTAAAATGTGTGTGTTTCTTACAGTCTAGAGGCTGCTTATTCTGATGGAGGAAAACACTGACAGCATCCTTCATGATCACTGAAAGAACTGTTCTCCTTTCTCCTGCCCCACACTGATCTATCTGATCGGTGCAGTGCAGGGGAGAAAGTCACCAGGACTTGCACGGATGTTGCGCATCCTGTGTAGCTGAAAAAACTTCTGCAAGACTAGCCCTTGGACCTCTTTATGAAAAGAAGAACGACACTCCTGATATGTGAGGTGGCATGGATAGGGTCCCAATCAAACAAAGTTGTTGATTAGCCATTGAACCTTTCAGGTCATGTGATCAGTCACATTCCTGGAAGGAATTTCAAGATGTGGTAATGTATACGATGGATGAGTGTACATATATATATATATATATATATATATAAGTGTTTGTGTGTGTGGAGCTGCATGAGTATATAAGAGAGCTGTTGGTGTATGTAAGAAAGCTGTGTACAAGTATGTAGCAAAACAGTGCGTGTATGTAACAGAGGTGTGAGTGCATACTTCAAAGCTGTAGAAAAGCTATATGTGTTAGAACTGTGTTTGTGTATGGAGGAGAGTTGTGTGTGTATTTCGGAAAATTGCGTGTGTGATAGTAGTAGAGTTGTGTGTATGCAGGAGAGATGTGTGTATGTAGGAAAGAGGGTGGAAACTTATCAATGCTATAGGACCTATGCAAGAACCTAACATGATCAAATTTGACTCATGACAATACAGCTTTAAAAAATGCATTGGCAGCAATTGTACCGATCATCTACTTTCAATGAATTATCAGCAAATTGGTGAAAGTACACCTATTAAAAAAAAAATAACAGCCTCCTCCATATCCCCTCTAGCTGTCCTGTCCATCACCAAGATAGGTGCGTTTTCTGCCATTTTAGGTAGAAGTAATGTTCAACCAATTTGCTTCTAATTTAGACAAAGTAGTAGGAAAGTTTATCAAACAAACTCTACATATGAGCTCTATCTATTTTACAATACGTGTAATATGTATTCACAAAATGTCCATTTTCTATATGTGTGAACTTCACATCTTTTTTTTTTTTAGTAAGTTTTAGTGCATGATGAGGTGGTGTTTACCTATAGGATCCACCATCTCTTGGACTGGGCACCATTGATGGTATTTATTGGGCCCCACGTTCTTAAGTAAATCTCAATATTGCTTCAAAAAGGTAGCTATGCATATACAGTTTACAGACAGAATGTTAACATATTAAGCAAGAGTGTGACAACTTATCAGTGCTAAATGTGCCATAAAAAAACCCAGCATGTAAAATTCTTAGCTTTGACAAGTGACAACATATCTGGCAAAATGCATTGTAAACCAAATGTAATTTTTAGCTGCAGTAAATTTTAGACAATCAAAATGATGTTAAAATGTGTGTGTTTCTTACAGTCTAGAGGCTGCTTATTCTGATGGAGGAAAACACTGACAGCATCCTTCATGATCACTGAAAGAACTGTTCTCCTTTCTCCTGCCCCACACTGATCTATCTGATCGGTGCAGTGCAGGGGAGAAAGTCACCAGGACTTGCACGGATGTTGCGCATCCTGTGTAGCTGAAAAAACTTCTGCAAGACTAGCCCTTGGACCTCTTTATGAAAAGAAGAACGACACTCCTGATATGTGAGGTGGCATGGATAGGGTCCCAATCAAACAAAGTTGTTGATTAGCCATTGAACCTTTCAGGTCATGTGATCAGTCACATTCCTGGAAGGAATTTCAAGATGTGGTAATGTATACGATGGATGAGTGTACATATATATATATATATATATATATATATAAGTGTTTGTGTGTGTGGAGCTGCATGAGTATATAAGAGAGCTGTTGGTGTATGTAAGAAAGCTGTGTACAAGTATGTAGCAAAACAGTGCGTGTATGTAACAGAGGTGTGAGTGCATACTTCAAAGCTGTAGAAAAGCTATATGTGTTAGAACTGTGTTTGTGTATGGAGGAGAGTTGTGTGTGTATTTCGGAAAATTGCGTGTGTGATAGTAGTAGAGTTGTGTGTATGCAGGAGAGATGTGTGTATGTAGGAAAGAGGGTGGAAACTTATCAATGCTATAGGACCTATGCAAGAACCTAACATGATCAAATTTGACTCATGACAATACAGCTTTAAAAAATGCATTGGCAGCAATTGTACCGATCATCTACTTTCAATGAATTATCAGCAAATTGGTGAAAGTACACCTATTAAAAAAAAAATAACAGCCTCCTCCATATCCCCTCTAGCTGTCCTGTCCATCACCAAGATAGGTGCGTTTTCTGCCATTTTAGGTAGAAGTAATGTTCAACCAATTTGCTTCTAATTTAGACAAAGTAGTAGGAAAGTTTATCAAACAAACTCTACATATGAGCTCTATCTATTTTACAATACGTGTAATATGTATTCACAAAATGTCCATTTTCTATATGTGTGAACTTCACATCTTTTTTTTTTTTAGTAAGTTTTAGTGCATGATGAGGTGGTGTTTACCTATAGGATCCACCATCTCTTGGACTGGGCACCATTGATGGTATTTATTGGGCCCCACGTTCTTAAGTAAATCTCAATATTGCTTCAAAAAGGTAGCTATGCATATACAGTTTACAGACAGAATGTTAACATATTAAGCAAGAGTGTGACAACTTATCAGTGCTAAATGTGCCATAAAAAAACCCAGCATGTAAAATTCTTAGCTTTGACAAGTGACAACATATCTGGCAAAATGCATTGTAAACCAAATGTAATTTTTAGCTGCAGTAAATTTTAGACAATCAAAATGATGTTAAAATGTGTGCGTTTCTTACAGTCTAGAGGCTGCTTATTCTGATGGAGGAAAACACTGACAGCATCCTTCATGATCACTGAAAGAACTGTTCTCCTTTCTCCTGCCCTACACTGATCTATCTGATCGGTGCAGTGCAGGGGAGAAAGTCACCAGGACTTACACGGATGTTGCGCATCCTGTGTAGCTGAAAAAACTTCTGCAAGACTAGCCCTTGGACCTCTTTATGAAAAGAAGAACGACACTCCTGATATGTGAGGTGGCATGGATAGGGTCCCAATCAAACAAAGTTGTTGATTAGCCATTGAACCTTTCAGGTCATGTGATCAGTCACATTCCTGGAAGGAATTTCAAGATGTGGTAATGTATACGATGGATGAGTGTACATATATATATATATATATATATATAAGTGTTTGTGTGTGTGGAGCTGCATGAGTATATAAGAGAGCTGTTGGTGTATGTAAGAAAGCTGTGTACAAGTATGTAGCAAAACAGTGCGTGTATGTAACAGAGGTGTGAGTGCATACTTCAAAGCTGTAGAAAAGCTATATGTGTTAGAACTGTGTTTGTGTATGGAGGAGAGTTGTGTGTGTATTTCGGAAAATTGCGTGTGTGATAGTAGTAGAGTTGTGTGTATGCAGGAGAGATGTGTGTATGTAGGAAAGAGGGTGGAAACTTATCAATGCTATAGGACCTATGCAAGAACCTAACATGATCAAATTTGACTCATGACAATACAGCTTTAAAAAATGCATTGGCAGCAATTGTACCGATCATCTACTTTCAATGAATTATCAGCAAATTGGTGAAAGTACACCTATTAAAAAAAAAATAACAGCCTCCTCCATATCCCCTCTAGCTGTCCTGTCCATCACCAAGATAGGTGCGTTTTCTGCCATTTTAGGTAGAAGTAATGTTCAACCAATTTGCTTCTAATTTAGACAAAGTAGTAGGAAAGTTTATCAAACAAACTCTACATATGAGCTCTATCTATTTTACAATACGTGTAATATGTATTCACAAAATGTCCATTTTCTATATGTGTGAACTTCACATCTTTTTTTTTTTTAGTAAGTTTTAGTGCATGATGAGGTGGTGTTTACCTATAGGATCCACCATCTCTTGGACTGGGCACCATTGATGGTATTTATTGGGCCCCACGTTCTTAAGTAAATCTCAATATTGCTTCAAAAAGGTAGCTATGCATATACAGTTTACAGACAGAATGTTAACATATTAAGCAAGAGTGTGACAACTTATCAGTGCTAAATGTGCCATAAAAAAACCCAGCATGTAAAATTCTTAGCTTTGACAAGTGACAACATATCTGGCAAAATGCATTGTAAACCAAATGTAATTTTTAGCTGCAGTAAATTTTAGACAATCAAAATGATGCTAAAATGTGTGTGTTTCTTACAGTCTAGAGGCTGCTTATTCTGATGGAGGAAAACACTGACAGCATCCTTCATGATCACTGAAAGAACTGTTCTCCTTTCTCCTGCCCCACACTGATCTATCTGATCGGTGCAGTGCAGGGGAGAAAGTCACCAGGACTTGCACGGATGTTGCGCATCCTGTGTAGCTGAAAAAACTTCTGCAAGACTAGCCCTTGGACCGCTTTATGAAAAGAAGAACGACACTCCTGATATGTGAGGTGGCATGGATAGGGTCCCAATCAAACAAAGTTGTTGATTAGCCATTGAACCTTTCAGGTCATGTGATCAGTCACATTCCTGGAAGGAATTTCAAGATGTGGTAATGTATACGATGGATGAGTGTACATATATATATATATATATATATATATATATATATAAGTGTTTGTGTGTGTGGAGCTGCATGAGTATATAAGAGAGCTGTTGGTGTATGTAAGAAAGCTGTGTACAAGTATGTAGCAAAACAGTGCGTGTATGTAACAGAGGTGTGAGTGCATACTTCAAAGCTGTAGAAAAGCTATATGTGTTAGAACTGTGTTTGTGTATGGAGGAGAGTTGTGTGTGTATTTTGGAAAATTGCGTGTGTGATAGTAGTAGAGTTGTGTGTATGCAGGAGAGATGTGTGTATGTAGGAAAGAGGGTGGAAACTTATCAATGCTATAGGACCTATGCAAGAACCTAACATGATCAAATTTGACTCATGACAATACAGCTTTAAAAAATGCATTGGCAGCAATTGTACCGATCATCTACTTTCAATGAATTATCAGCAAATTGGTGAAAGTACACCTATTAAAAAAAAAATAACAGCCTCCTCCATATCCCCTCTAGCTGTCCTGTCCATCACCAAGATAGGTGCGTTTTCTGCCATTTTAGGTAGAAGTAATGTTCAACCAATTTGCTTCTAATTTAGACAAAGTAGTAGGAAAGTTTATCAAACAAACTCTACATATGAGCTCTATCTATTTTACAATACGTGTAATATGTATTCACAAAATGTCCATTTTCTATATGTGTGAACTTCACATCTTTTTTTTTTTTAGTAAGTTTTAGTGCATGATGAGGTGGTGTTTACCTATAGGATCCACCATCTCTTGGACTGGGCACCATTGATGGTATTTATTGGGCCCCACGTTCTTAAGTAAATCTCAATATTGCTTCAAAAAGGTAGCTATGCATATACAGTTTACAGACAGAATGTTAACATATTAAGCAAGAGTGTGACAACTTATCAGTGCTAAATGTGCCATAAAAAAACCCAGCATGTAAAATTCTTAGCTTTGACAAGTGACAACATATCTGGCAAAATGCATTGTAAACCAAATGTAATTTTTAGCTGCAGTATATTTTAGACAATCAAAATGATGCTAAAATGTGTGTGTTTCTTGCAGTCTAGAGGCAGCTTATTCTGATGGAGGAAAACGCTGACAGCATCCTTCATGATCACTGAAAGAACTGTTCTCCTTTCTCCTGCCCCACACTGATCTATCTGATCGGTGCAGTGCAGGAGAGAAAGACACCAGGACTTGCACGGATGTTGCACATCCTGTGTAGCTGAAAAAACTTCTGCAAGACTAGCCCTTGGACCTCTTTATGAAAAGAAGAACGACACTCCTGATATGTGAGGTGGCATGGATAGGGTCCCAATCAAACAAAGTTGTTGATTAGCCATTGAACCTTTCAGGTCATGTGATCAGTCACATTCCTGGAAGGAATTTCATGATGTTGTAGGAAAGCTGGGTGGTTATATTAGAAAACTATGTGTATATATGTAGCAGAGCTGTGTATGCATATATAGCAGAGCTTGATGTGCATGTCCTGTGGATGCAGAAGTGATGTGTTTTTGTGCATTGTAGTGAATGCATATAATTTGCCTGCTGTAAAGCTGTATGAGTATAATACACATGCTGCAGAGAAACATTAATATTAGATCTCTAACTACTCTATTGTACCCTAAAGCATTAAAATTAGTGTAATTGACTTCTCCACATATCTACACCTCCAGGAAATTTGTAATTAGTTGGAAAAGTGTTTTTCCTAATTTTTTACTATGTAGTCCTCCTGAGTTTTTTATAGAAAGCATTAAAGTGAAAAATATGATAATTTATGCTAAGTATTAGGAAAATGTTGAAATTACACCTATCAAAAAAACAGCCTCCTCAATTTCCCTTAAAGCTGCCCTATCCATCTCCATGAGTAGCGGGAGTATATATCATTCAAACTCTACATGTGAAGTTCACCTATTTTTCAATATTTGAAATTTGTATTCACAACACTTTAGTTTTTTATATGTCTGAAGTATACGGCTATGTGCCCACGATGTAGATATGCTCAGGATATTTTCCTGAGCGTTTCTGCATCTCCCTGGCAGAAAAAACGCATGTGGATTGTACATGCGGATTGTACATGCGTTTTTCCTGCCAGGGACATGCGGATGTGAAGCGTTCTTCACATGCATTTCCGCATGTGGGTTGACAAGCGCTTTCCAAGCGATTTTAGCATCACTTGGAAAGTGCTTGTCAACTTGGTCACACTATATAAATCCATGCAAACAGCATGGATTTATATAGTGTGACCCCCAAAGAATGTGAAAACATAAAAAAAATAAATCTATACTCACCTTCCGATGGCCCCCGCAGTCTTGCTACGCTCCGTCCTGGCTGCCGGCAACTCTCGGTGCACTGTACTGAAGGACCTGCTGTCACATGACTATGACGTCAGCGCAGATCCTACAGTTCACCGCGAGATGCCGGCAAAGGAGGACGAGCGCTGCGGGGGCCGCCAGAAGGTAAATATGATATTTATTTTTTATTTTATTTTTTTTTCACTGGTTCTATGGTACCTGGGTCCAGAGGAGAGTCTCCTGTCCTCCACACCCGGGTACCATCCACACATTTCATCTGTAGATGCGCCTTCCATGCGTTCCAGTGATGCGTAATCCATGCGTTCCAATGCAAGTCAATGGCGGCGAAAACGCAGCGTTTCCGCAAAATTAATGGACATGCTGCGTTTTTTTCCGCAATGATAATCCGCAGCGGAAATTTCCGCAGCATGTGCGCAGCACATGCGGATTATCATTGGGGAGCATGGCTGGCCTTCTACCATGCATTTTTTAAGCATTTCTGCAGCGTTTTTGCCGCTGCGGAAACGATTAAAAAACGTATCGTGGGCACATAGCCTACTACGTGTTTTGATAATCAGGTATTAGTACATAATGACGTGGTATTAGCTTATAGGACCCATCCATCTCTTGGATTGGGTGTCATTAACGGTACTTTTTAGGCCACAGGTACCTAATCATGTCTCAATATTATTTGGCCACAGGTACCTAGTCATGTCTTTATATCAGTGTTGTGAAACCAAAATCAAGAGTGAAACATAAACATAATCTATTATGAAAAGATCTGCACCTGTTTTGGGTTTTTCACCCACTCCTGATTTTGGCTTAGAAATACCGATGCCAAATCCAAGCCAAAATGTGTCTGTGTCCTTACAGTGTAAGTATCCAAAGCATGAAGAATGACAACTGTGTTTCAAAATGCGTGAGTTACAGCATCAGTTATCACAACCTCCCCCACCCCCTTGTCTCATAAATGTGTAACAGTGTTGGATGAAGCTTCGGGAGCTCTGCGATATTGATGTGAGCGCAGAAGATCAAGTCCTATGGAAAGGATTTATTCCTGTACCCACAGAATGGTGGCAGTAATATGGGATAGGGTTTACATGGTTTCTCCCACAGTTCCCACAGCTTCAGCCGTACAATAAACAGATATGATATGAGGCAACCTCTGCAATCCTGGTACTCAGCAGTACTTCGGTCATTGTTCTGGGGTCCTAGAAATTTATACTATAGGGAGCACAGTGGAGGGGAGAAACACTGACAGGAGAGACAAAGTCTGAATGTTGCTACCTACCTTTTGTAAACGTTTAGAACTTGATTATTGATACTTACCTGTGACTTTGTGATTGGCTTTTTGTGCAGAGTCTGAGATTATTCAATCATAATCTTCCATCTATGGCATGAAGAAAATGCTGGTCTTGTTTGGCATCTAAGGCGACACGTCTATTGGGAAGAAGACTTGTCTGCTCAAGTGATCGGCTGCAACTGGTGCATGTGGAGGATCCAGCTGTGTTATATAGGAGGAGGCTATGATGTCATAAGAGAAAAGAGAAGCCAATGAGGTCATAAGAGAGAAGCCGTTGATGTCATAAAATAGAATCTGATGATGTCATAAGAGAGAAAAGAGAAGCTGATGAGGTCATAAGAGAGAAGCCGATGATGTCATAAAATAGAATCTGATGATGTCATAAGAGAGAAGAGAATCCTAGTACTAGCATGGCAATATTTCCTACAGCAATTCATTATATAATCTGGAATAAATATTTATTTAGCGATATCTCCTTGTTAAACTTTTTCACCCCAAAAAACTCACTATGGCAATTTACTCCATAACTACTATTATTATTATTGACATGATAAAATGTATAAATATTTAAAGTGCTCATCCTGGCACTATTAATCAGAGCTCATTTTACCTGATGCAGTTACACTATACAGATAAATGAACATACACTGTATACTCTATACCTATATACTATATATACACAAACCTACCATGTATACTCTATATGCAAATGCATGTACACTGTATATTGGATACTCTATATCTATATACACAAACCTACCATATATACTCTATATGCAAATGCATGTACACTGTATATTGGATACTCTATATCTATATACACAAACCTACCATATATACTCTATATGCAAATGAATGTACACTGTATATTGGATACTGTATATCTATATACACAAACCTACCATATATACACTACATACTAATGTACATAGACTTTATATATGCTACACCTACATATCTGCATATTTTCACATCCACCTTATATACATTACACGCATATATACTCACTCTCATACACTGTATAAACACATTCACCTTATATATAAGTAAAAACATAGAACTGGATTATTGATATTTACCTGTGACTTTGTGATGAACTTTTTCTGCCGAGTCTGAGATTAGTCAATCACAATCTTCCATCAATTTCACAAAGAAAATGCTGGTCTTGTTTGGCATCTAAGGGGAAACATCCGCTGGGAAGAAGACTGCTCTGCTCAAGTGATCGGCTGCAACTGGTGCATGTGGAGGATCCAGCTGTGTTATATAGGAGGAGGCTATGATGTCATAAGAGAGAAAAGAGAAGCCAATGAGGTCATAAGAGAGAAGCCGATGATGTCATAAAATAGAATCTGATGATGTCATAAGAGAGAAGAGAATCCTAGGACTAGCATGGCAATATTTCTTACAGCAATTCATTATATAATCTGGAATAAATATTTATTTAGAGATATCTCCTTGTTAACCACTTCGCGCCAGAGCCTGTTTTTGCCTTCGTGACCGGGCCAATTTTTTCAATTCTGACCACTGTCACTTTATGAGGTAATTACTCTGGAACGCTTCAACGTATTCCCCTGATTCTGAGATTGTTTTTTCATGACATATTGTACTTCATGATAGTGGTAAAATTTATTCGATATCACTTGCGTTTATTTGTGAAAAAAATCGGAAATTTGGCGAAAATTTTGAAAATTTTGCAATTTTCAAACTTTGAATTTTCATGCCCTTAAATCAGAGAGATATGTCACACAAAATAGTTAATAAATAACATTTCCCACATGTCTACTTTACATCAGCACAATTTTGGAACCAACATTTTTTTTTGTTAGGGAGCTATAAGGGTTAAAAGTTGACCAGTGATTTCTCATTTTTCCAACAAAATTTACAAAAACATTTTTTTAGGGACCACATCATATTTGACGTCACTTTGAGGGGTCTTTATGACAGAAAATACCCAAAAGTGACACCATTCTAAAAACTGCACCCCTCAAGGTGCTCAAAACCACATTCAAGAACTTTATTAACCCTTCAGGTGCTTCACCGGAATTTTTGGAATGTGGAAGAAAAAAATTAACATTTAACTTTTTTCACAAAAATGTTACTTTAGACCCAATTTTTTTTATTTTCACAGGGGTAACAGGAAAAAATAGACCCCAAATTTTTTTGTGCAATTTCTCTTGAGCGTGCTGATACCCCATATGTGAGGGAAAACCACTGTTTGGGCGCACTGCAGGGTTCGGAAGGGAAGGAGCGCCATTAGACTTTTTGAATGTAAAATTTGTCTGAATAATTAGCAGACGCCATATTGCGTTTGAAGAGCTCCTGATGTGCCTAAACAGTGGAAACCCCCCACAAGTGACACCATTTTGGAAACTAGACCCCTTAGGGAACTTATCTAGATGTGTGGTGAGCACCTTGAACCCCAAGGTGCTTCACAGAAGTTTATAATATTGAGCTGTAAAAATAAAATTTTCACATTTTTCCCACAAAACCGTTTTTCATCCCTTAATTTTGCATTATCATAAGGGTAATAGGATAAATTGCACCATGAAATTTGTTGTTCAATTTCTCCTGAACACGCTGATACCCCATATGTGGAGGCAAATTACTGTTTGAGCACATGGCAGGGTTTGAAAGGGAAGGAGCGCCATTTGACTTTTTGAATGTAAAATTTGTTTGAATAATTAGCAGACGCCATGTCACATTTGGGGAGCCCCTAATGTGCCTAAACAGTGGAAACCCCCCACAAGTGCCACCATTTTGGAAACTAGACCTCTTAGGGAACTTATCTAGATGTGTGGTGAGCACCTTGCACCCCCAGCTGCTTCACAGAAGTTTATAATATTGAGCCGTAAAAATAAAATTTTCACATTTTTCCCATAAAAAATGTTTTTCATTCCCTAATTTTGCATTATCATAAGGGTAACAGGATAAATTGCACCATGAAATTTGTTGTACAATTTCTCCTGAGTACGCCGATACCCCATATGTGGGGGAAAACCACTGCTTTGGTGTACGGCAGGGTTCGGAAGAGAAAGGAGCGCTATGTTGGCTGGGATAGGCAGCAGACGCCATGTCACATTTGAAGAGTCGCTGACATGCCAAAACAGCAGAAACCCCCACAAGTGACCCCATTTTGTAAACTACACCTCTCAAGGAATTCATCTAGGGAAGTAGTGAGTATTTTTTAATTTTTAAATTTATACCATTGGGCAGTGAAAAAAGCATAATTATATTTTTACCACAAAAAAATGTTTTACCCTCAGATTTTACATTTTCACACAGGACAATGGGTAAAAATGGTGCCGAAATGTGTCACACAATTTCTTCTAAAAGTGGCAATACCCCATATGTGGCTGTATTGTACCGCTCAGCCGTACCGCGAGATCTGGGGGGGACGGAGCACTATTTGACAATTGGAGAACAAACTATTGTAGAATAGGCATTTGGATTTGGGAGCACAAAATTTTCTGAATTTCTTTTGGGGGGCAAGGGTCATTTTGCTTTTCCAGAGCCTTTCTGCTACCAGTAACTTGGAAGTCCCTTATATTTTTAACAGATGACGGACCTGAGTGGGGACTAGCTTTTTTTGAGGACTGAGTTGAAGCTTTTATTGGGAACATTTTACGTAACATTTATCCGGCGCTCTAGGCTGAGCACTTACATCGGGGTTTCCATCTAAATTTCCAAGTGATGTAATTCAGATGAAACCCCTGCAGGATCCATTCACTATAATGAGGCAGCAGAGTTACTCTGGACTCCGTCTGGCCTCTGTTTAGCGGTGTCCTTTTTTTCAGAAGTGCACAAAACTGTGGCCAACCGCACTTTTATGCACGCCTAAAACAAATGACACCGTGGGATCCCAGGCTAGACGGCGTCCACAGTGGCCTATATCTGCCTCATTACAGGGAATCTTCCATCATGGGTTCCGGCTGAATCACGTATTTCAGAGATTTACACAGAAACTCTGGTGTAAGTGCTCAGCGCAGAGCACAGGATAAATGTGAGCAGAGCCTTACTGGGATCTTTGGGAGACATAATAAACAAATCAGTAGCAGGTGAAGAATTGGTTTTATTTATTTTTTACGCCGTTCCTAGTGTGATATAACTGATTAGATTACTTTATTCTTCGGGTCGGTGCGATTACAGAGATACCAGATTTATATCGGGTTTTTATGACTGACAGCTGTCACACACTAAAATACGCTTTTTTTGCAAAATCTAGTTTTTGCATCACCATATTTTGAGAGCTATAATTTTTCCATATTTCGGCCGACAGAGTCATGTGATGGCTTGTTTTTTGCGAGACGAGTTGACATTTTTATTGGTACCATTTTTGGGAACGTGACATTTTTTGATCGCTTTCTATTCCGTTTTTTGGGAGGTAAAATTAACAAAAACAAACAATTCAGGAATTGTTTTTTGAGGTTTTTGTTTATGCCGTTCTGCGTGTGGTAAAAGTGATCAGGCAGCATTATTCTTGGGTTCAGTACGTTTACAGCGATACTACACTTACTGTATTTTTTTTATGTTTTGGCGCTTTTACACAATAAAACAATTTTATAGAAAAAAATATTTTTTTTGCATTGCTTTATTCTGAGCGCTATAACTTTTTTATTTTTCGGCTGATGGAGCTGTATGGCAGCTTTTTTTTTGCGGAACAAGGTGATGTTTTCAGCGGTACCATTTTTATTTCTATTTTGTTTTTTGATCGCATTTTTTTCCACTTTTTGTTTGGCGATATGATGAAAAAGCATATTTTTTTGTTCCGTTTTTTATTTATTTTTATTACGGTGTGCACAGAAGGAGTTAATTAGTGTGACAGTTTTATAGCTCGGGTTGTTTCGGACGCGGCGATACCAAATATGTGTACTTTTTTTGGTTTTGTAAAAATATACGGATTTATTGGTTTAATATTTTATTTATTTTTATTTATTTTGTGATTTTTTTTTTAATAGTTTAAAACTTTTTTTTTACTTTTTTTTACATTTTTACTTAGTCCCTGTATGGGACATTAATTTTTATTTTTCTGATCACTGATCTCATGTAATGTAATACACATATATTACATTACATGAGATCTTCCCTGACTGTTTCAGTCAGTCTCCTGTCTGGCTCAGCTTGCAGGCTGAGCCAGACATGACACCGTATATGGCAGAGCTGGAGGCGGTCATGTGACCTCCAGCTGCCATAGCAACCCCAGGTCCTGGAAGGAAACGGAGGTCTTCGGAGAGGTAAGATGACCCCCTCTCCTCCTGCTGTCTCCTATATGCCGCGATCACTATAGATCGCAGCATATAGAAGACAGCAAGGGGTTAACATCACTGGGACCTGATCTAATCAGGTCCCGATGATGTTCCCTGTCAGAGCTAACGCTCTGCACTGGAATCGCAGCGCTTGCAGGACCCTGGGGGTCCTGAGCGCTGCGAGACCACCCACCGTTTTTAAACGTCGGCGCTGCACAGAGCCCGGCAAGCGCCGACGTTTATCTACAGTGGGCGGTCGGGAACCGGTTAAACTTTTTCACCCCAAAAAACTCACTATGGCAATTTACTCCATAACTACTATTATTATTATTGACATGATAAAATGTATAAATATTTAAAGTGCTCATCCTGGCACTATTAATCAGAGCTCATTTTACCTGATGCAGTTACACTATACAGATAAATGAACATACACTGTATACTCTATACCTATATACTATATATACACAAACCTACCATATATACTCTATATGCAAATGCATGTACACTGTATATTGGATACTCTATATCTATATACACAAACCTACCATATATACTCTATATGCAAATGCATGTACACTGTATATTGGATACTCTATATCTATGTACACAAACCTACCATATATACACTACATACTAATGCACATAGACTTTATATATGCTACACCTACATATCTTCATATTTTCACATCCACCTTATATACACTACACGCATATATACACATTCTTATACACTGTATAAACACATTCACTTATATATAAGTAAATACATAGTAAAAACATAGAACTGGATTATTGATATTTACCTGTGACTTTGTGATGAACTTTTTCTGCTGAGTCTGAGATTAGTCAATCACAATCTTCCATCAGTTACACGGAGAAAATGCTGGTCTTGTTTGGCATCTAAGGGGAAACATCCGCTGGGAAGAAGACTGCTCTGCTCAAGTGATCGGCTTCAACTGGTGCATGTGGAGGATCCAGCTGTGTCATATAGGAGAAGGCTATGATGTCATAAGAGAGAAGCCGATGATGTCATAAGAGAAGAGAGAAGCCCAGGACTAGCATAGCAATATCTCCTACAGAAATTCATTATATAATTTGGAATAAATATTTATTTAGAGATATCTCTCTGTTAAACATGATAAAATGATGACATGTATAAATCTATAAAGGACTCATCTTGGTACTAATATTAATCAGAGCTCGTTTTGCCAGATGCAGATACACTATACAGATGCACATACACTGTATACTATATTACTATGTACTCTATACCTATACACTATATACAGTGGTGTGAAAAAGTTTTTGCCCCATCCCTGATTTCTTATTCTAACACTTAAATGTTTCAGATCACAAGACAAATGTAAATATTAGACAAAGATAACACAAGTAAAGACAAAATGCTATTTTAAATAAAGGTCTTTATTATTAAGGGAAAAAGAAATCCGAACTTACAGGGACCTGTGTGAAAAAGTGATTGCCCCCCTCCTTTAAACATAAATTAACTGTGAAAAACTACTGAATCTATCGCGCTACTTACAATATGGTAAGTTATATAGACCCAAAAAAAGGAATAAGTAAAATGATAACCTCAAAAAGAAGTAAAATGTGATATTAAGAACATAGTGATATTAATAGGCACAAGTTAACAGCACAATTTCACAAAATATCAGTTTTCCATAGGATAAATAAAGGTGCACAAGATTAAAAAGAGTCCATACAGACTTCCGGTTCCGGCTCTGACAGGGATGCGTCTGAGCTCCCAGCCCCCGTGGCGGTTAAACAGCAACATCGCACCACGCACCGACGCCACAACGCTCAAAATGAGCTCTAAGAAGGCAGCGTCACCGGCAGCAAAGGAGGGACGCATGGAGAGGTGACTCCGCAACACCGGGAGCGAGCACGGAACCTCGTCTCCTCAGCCCCAGCGGCAGAAGGTAACCGCCAAGATGGCGGCGGGCGGGAAGCAGAGGGACACAACGCGGGGACAACGACAGCAGAAGAAGCTGGAGGGTTCCGTAAGCGCAGACAGTAGCATAGATGTGGCAGCCCGTGGAGGGGAGTGTAGTGAAGGAGACGAAGAAGTACCCTCACCTGGTCACACTATGCCCCCACTAGATTATAAAAAGCTGGCACAGGAAGCATCACACTACCTAGCAGAAGATCTCAGGGAGACAATCAGAGAGGTGATGAAAGAGGCTCTGCTGGGCTTGCAAATCATATCTGACCAGCATGAATCCAGACTCCATACCTTAGAACAGAGGTTATCTGATTCGGAGGACAGGGTGTCACAACTGGAGAACCAAGTCTCTGATCTTCTCCAACAGTCAGCTTACACTAAAGACAAACTAGAGGATCTGGAGAACCGCTCGAGACGCATCAACCTGAAAATCATAGGGCTGCCTGAATCTATACCAAATGGGGCACTAAATGACATCTGAAAATTGAAATTTCTCGTGCCTTAGGGATTTCGCACAAATGCAAGGTAGAAAGAGCCCACAGAGTTGGCATGCCTCCAGCGACAAGACCAGATTCCAGCAAAATCAACAATTCTGAGTCTCAGATGCGTGAAAAGAACCGCACCTCCCTCCAGTCAAGACCAAGACAAGTGATTGTGCGCTACCTTGATTATAAAGACAAAGAAAATATCTTGCGCACCTTTAAGGGTATGAGACGTCCAGTATTGATTGGAGAGCATAGGATCCTGATTTTTGGAGATTTTTCTGTGGCGGTTACCAAGTTGAGAAAAGCTTTTAGCCCGGCATGTAGCATCATGTACAAGAGGAACATCCGTCTCCAACTCCTGTACCCTGCAGTGCTTAAATATAGAGGCCCTGATGGCAGGCTTAGAGTGCAGCGTGATCCCCAGGAAGCGCTAAGACATCTCACGCAAAGAGAGCCTGCGGATAGAAGTAATCACATATCTCCCAGATCGGATGAAATTAGACCGTCGGGGTCTCCGGACCTTGCCGTGATGCAGACTCCCGATCGCCTGGGCCCCGGCATGGTGAAATCTTGCCCTAGTCATCGGGAGGAGGTGTCCAAACCTTGTCCCCGAAAGAAAAGGGGGGCACAAACTACAGTGGGCCCACATGAGGTCAGCACTCAATCGCTTCTGAACCTTTGCCTATTCAAGACAGTGAAGATTTGTGCTAAGTCTGTCTCTCACTGGTAACATTAAGCTGTTTTTCTTGGGGTTTCTTCCCCTTTTTTTTTAATCTTTTCCCTCTTTTCCTTCCTCCGTGGACTCTATTCTACACTATTGGATGACTTCTTGAGCATTTGGAGGATTGGAACAGGGGTTGAGGAGAGGCGCTATGTATATGCAAAGACGGTTGCTACACTTTAAACTTTGTTCATAAGCCGTTGGGCGGGAGAGAAAGGAGGTTACCTGTCAGTATATGGAAGTTCGTTTACGTCGAATATTTAGAGGGATAATTGTTGAGGGGAGGGGGAGGGTATTTTTACAAGGGGGGGAAATGGGAATGGTTTTTACTGTTGTTGTATAAAGAGTTTTCAGAGCGCGATCCACTTAATGCAACGTCGTCTCAAATTATAATGTGCTGTTATACCACAAATTATGCTTACCCAGTTAGAGAGTACCATCACCTAATCTCACTATATAACAAAGAACATGGTTAAGGTTATAACCTGGAACGTTAAAGGATTAAGATCCCCGGAATAAAGATCAATGATATTGCGACATCTGAAGAGACTTAACGCTGATATTGCCATGTTACAGGAAACTCATTTGTCCCAAAATGAAATGTTTAGAATGCATAGAATGTGGGTAGGGCAGTATATGGCTCTGGGGCGGAAGGGAGGAAAGCAGGCGTGCTAATTCTGGTCAACAGGGCCTTCCAACACAAAATCCTCTCTGAGGTCAGGGACGATGGGGGACGCCTGATACACCTGGTACTGGATAGTCCGTCAGGTAGACTAAGTCTCTATAATATTTATGCCCCTAACTCGGCCCAGAAAGACTTCTTTACATACATTCAAAAGTTGGTCCTGGAAGATGGAGAGGATACAAAAATTTTGGGGGTGACTTCAATACAGTAGTATCTAGCTTAGAAGATAGAAGAAGGGGAGGACGTCATGGACTCTGTGTTGCCCAAAACGAGGAGTTCCAGGAGGGGTCGGGACTACTCCACAATTTGATTTCCTGCTTATGCTTGGGGGATGTGTGGAGAATGTATCATCCCCTAGATCGTGGTGAATTCACACATTATTCTCACCTGCATGATTAGTGGTCACGTATAGACATGTTCTTACTGGGGGGGGGTGCCGATAGATAGAGTAGAAGATGTGACCATAGAAGACATGGCTATTTCAGACCACAATCCAGTCACTCTACAATTGACAGATTCATCGCCAAGAGGGACAGATTATCTGTGGCGCTTCTCGTCATATCTTAGACGAGACGGGAATTTTGACAAATTATTAGGGGAATGGTGGACTGAATTCTCATTAGACAATGAAGCTCACAGGTCTGATCCACGGTTATTTTGGGAAACGAGTAAGGCCGTAATGAGAGGTAAAATCCTAGCCTACACAAAGACACAGAAATGTAAGGCCAATGAGCAGTTTAAAACTGCTAGCGAGGCCGTCAGGAAGGCGTACACTCAATTCAAAAATCTACAAACTTTGGACTTGAAATCCCAGTGGGTGACAGCTAAACAAAAATTTGACGCATGGGCCAAGAAAAAAGAGCTATTTTGGAAAGCCCAATGGGAGGTTGATTTATATAGATACGGGGATATAGCAGAAAAAATTTTAGCCAATTTAGCCAGAGGAAAGAGGCCGCATACGGCAATAACATCTTTGAAAAAGAAGGATGGTACTTTAGAATCCACTCCAAGGGGGATTAACAATCTACTCGGAAAATACTATTCAGAATTCTACAAAGACAATCTAGGGCCAAGAGAGGGAAGGGAGGACTGGTTGAAAAAAGTAAAATTACCAAACTTAGCAGAGGGAGAACTAGAGGGGTTAAATAGAGAAATAACCCAAGAAGAGGTCCTTGAGACGATAAAACACCTGGGTTCCCACAAGGCTCCGGGTCCTGACGGGTTCACTGGGGAATATTATAAAGCGCTTAATGATAAAGTTGCCACCTGCATGGTCCCTTACTTTAATAAGATCTTGAGGGGTGAGCGCCTGTCTGATCAAACCAATATGGCATATATTAAACTTTTCCCGAAAGGAGAAAGGGTAGCAACCGATCCCTCCAGTTATAGACCCATTTCACTAATCAATCAGAATCTCAAGATTCTGCCCAAGATTATGGCAGACTGTCTGGCACAAATTATGCCACGGCTTATCGGGAGCCAACAATCGGGGTTTATAAAGGGAAGGTCGGCAGTGGGTAATATTAGGAAGGCTATATTGATCCTGGATGAGGTGGGAAGGGGGAGGTTATGCAGGGATGATCCACCGGCATTACTATTGTTGGACGACGAAAAAGCGTTTGACAATGTAAGTTGGGCATGGCTTGATATGGTTTTGGATGCCTTTGGCTTTCTCGGGTCCTTTAGTACCTTTCTAAAAACACTATACTTTAACACAAGAGCGAAGGTGAACACCCCGGGCTTTCTGTCTGCAGCCTTCCCCTTGGAGAAGGGAAAACGCCAGGGATGTCCCTTGTCTCCTTTGCTTTTCAACCTGGCAACTGAACCTTTTTCTCGATTCCTCAATGATGGCGATGCATTTGAAGGAATACGAGTAGGGCAAAGAACTGTTGAATCAGCTTTATTTGCTGACAACGTAATATTATTTTTAAATAGACCGGGAAGAGATATGGGCAACCTGCTTGCACAGCTTGAAGTCTATGGCTCCTTTTCTGGCTTCAAACTAAACAAATCTAAATGTGAGCTGCTCAGACTGGGTGAGTCAGGTCGCAACATCCATCATGAGAGGTTGGTGGACCGGATAGGAGGTATTAAGGTTAGACGTGACCACATAAAATATCTAGGGGTTTATCTGGGGAGGTCTGCGAGCTCTGTGTATTCTCTGAACTTTGGCCCGTTAATTGCCAAGATAGAGAAAGAGTTGGAGGAGTGGAAAAACCTCCCATTGTCTCTATTGGGGAGGTGTCATCTGATAAAGATGATTAGTTTAGCGAGACTGCTGTACCCACTACAGACGATCCCTCTTCTCCTCCGATATACAGACATCAAACGACTCAATGTAGCATTCACGAGATTCTTATGGAGAGGAAAGAGAGCGAGAATAAGAACTGATACCCTGACGCTTCCCAAAGACAGGGGGTGGTTAGGACTCCCGGATATTAGGGGATATAATTTGGCTTGTCTTTCCCGACATGTGCTAGACTGGCTAAAGAAATCTAGCAAACACTCTAACTATGAAGATGAGGTGGAACTATGTAGACCATGGGACCCGGTTAGTCTCCTTCATGCCTCTTGGTCTGACATTCCACAGTCTTTGAAACACTCATTGATATACAGAGACACAGCGATGTGCTGGAAGCGGTCCGAAAGAAATTTAAGTTGGCGTGGAGGGTTTCAAAATATTTGAATCCCTGGGCCCATATCGGCTTTAAAATGGGAAGGGAGAACATTCTATTCAAGGAATGGAGAGTTAGGGGCATTCAGAGGATGGGTGACCTGTTACATGTGACTAAGAAAAGATGGTTACGTGGGTCGGAAGTGTTAGAGAAGTACGGTCTATCGGCCATGCAGTTGATGCAATATGGACAACTACAGTTCCATGTCTTAAACCAGCTGAAGGATGTCTCGATGGAATGCGTTACAATCTCTTACTTATACAAACGATTGAAAGACATAACCTCATTTGAGGGCGTTGATAAGAGATTTAAAGGTTGGGAGAGATTGATTTAAACTGAAGATCTGGAGGACAAAATACTTAAAGGCTGGGAATTGGTGAGAAAGTATATACCTAATGAAAAGTGGAGGAACATGCAATTCCGTATCATGTATAGAGCGATATTTGGCTTTACCATACCACCAACACCACAAGCACCTGATAGGTTACAAAGTTGCCCAAAATGTGACACCCCTAAGACAGATATGATTCATGGCCTGTGGACTTGTACAGCCATTCAGGGTTTTTGGAGACGGGTTATTATGGCAACACAAGATATTTATAATAATGACATAGGTCACGACCCCTTGACATGGCTGTTACACTTCCCGGCGGAAAAAATTTGGAGATGAAAAGAAGCTAGATTATTGCACATTATAGCTATAACAGCTAAGAAACTTATTTTAAGGGACTGGCTGAGTGGGGCATGCCCCAAGATCCCAGACTTAGTAACAATGCTGAAAGACAACATATTGACTGAGAGGATGGAAGCTGAGAGAAACAAGGATATCTTGACAGAAATTTTTTTTAATACGTGGAGAGCCTTCAAAATTTTGCATCTGACCCCGGACGAGTTGGTTCGTACGGTCCTTCCATTTAAAAATTCCAACTGGTATCTACTAGAAGACTTGAATGGTACTCTGGGGATCTTAAAGATATAGAAGTGGTTTTATTGTTTGTGGTGATAGCGGAGGAACCTTCATTCGATATCTTTCAGGACACTACTAGAGTCATTTGATATACATGATAGATGGCTGTACTGCATTTTGTGGATGTATCTATATTGGGGGCTTATGTTTGATTTTGATTTTGTGCTCTTATGATGTTATTTTGTTATTTTGCTATTTTGTACCATTGACAAACTGTAATAAAAATGATTTTGGAAAAAAAAAAAAAAAAAAGAGTCCATAATAATAATATCATAGAATCATAGAATGGTAGAGTTGGAAGGGACCTCCTGGGTCATCTGGTCCAACCCCCTGCTCAAAGCAGGATTCACTAGATCATCTCAGACAGATGTCTGTCCAGCCTCTGTTTGAAGACGTCCATTGAAGGGGAACTAACCACCTCTCGTGGCAGCATGTTCCACTCATTAATCACCCTAACTGTCAAAAAGTTTTTTCTAATATCTAATCTGTGTCTCCTCCCATTTAGTTTCATCCCATTGCTTCTAGTCTTTCCTTGTGCAAATGAGAATAAAGATGATCCTTCTACAATGTGACAGCCCTTGACATATTTGTAGACAGCTATTAAGTCTCCTCTCAGTCTTCTTTTTTGCAAGCTAAACATTCCCAAATCCTGCAACCGTTCCTCATAGGACATGGTTTGCAGACCAGTCACCATTCTGGTCGCTCTTCTCTGAACTTGCTCCAGTTTGTCTATGTCTTTTTTAAAATGTGGTGCCCAAAACTGTACACAGCATTCCAGATGAGGTCTGACCAAAGAGGAGTAAAGACCGATAATGACTTCACGTGATCTAGACTGTATGCTTCTGTTAATACATCCCAGAATTGTATTTGCCTTTTTTGCTGCTGCATCACACTGTTGACTCATGTTCAGTCTATGACCTATTAGTATACCTAAGTCTTTTTCACATGTACTGTTGCTTAGCTCTATTCCTCCCATTCTGTATATGCTTTTTTCATTTTTATTGCCCAGATGTAGTACTTTGCATTTTTCCCGGTTAAAAACCATTCTGTTGGTTGCTGCCCACTGCTCCAGTTTATTTAGGTCTTTTTGAATCCTCTCTCTCTCTTCTCTAGTATTAGCTATCCCTCCTAGCTTTGTGTCATCAGCAAATTTAATCAGTTTACCCTCAATTCCTTCATCTAAATCATTGATAAAGATGTTGAACAATACAGGTCCCAGGACGGAGCCCTGTGGTACCCCACTTGAGACATTCATCCAGCTGGATGTGAAGCCATTTACAACCACCCTTTGAGTCCGATCACTAAGCCAGTTATGAATCCACCTAACAGTTGCCTGGTCCATTGCATACTTGGTCATTTTTTCAATAAGGATGGTGTGAGATACTTTGTCAAATGCTTTGCTGAAGTCAAGATATACTATCATTGGACACCACTTTGTCCATCCACAGCGTGCAACCATTATATTTCGCCAGAAAAGAGTCCCAAACCTCCAGATCCGCCTTGATCTCCTGAGTAACGCGAAAAAATGATGCGACGATGATTTTCCTGCCAACGCCTCCGATAATCACCTGGAAAACACCCTGACCATCGGCATTATCCTGCAAGCAAAATTAAGCTTGCCCAACAATGACCGTACTACCTTCAACCTTATTTTCTTGACGCGTCGCACCGCCGCTTCCGCCAGCCGCAAATCCATCAACTTTCCTTTAGGAAGCCTACACTCCATCGCCACACTGTCAATTTCTATACCCAAAAAACACATCACCGTAGCAGGGCCCTCCGTCTTGTCTGCGGCTAATGGGATCCCAAACAACACCGTCACCTTCTTTAAAGTTACCCACAAAACTGAACACACTAACAAGCCAGAAGGCCCAACACAAAAGAAATCATTCAGGTAGTGAATTATTGAAGAGACCCCGGACATGTCCCGAACCACCCATTCAACAAATAAACTAAAAGCCTCAAAGTATGAGCATGATATAGAGCAGCCCATGGGCAAACAACGATCTACAAAAATGATTTCATCCCACATGCAGCCTAACAGATGAAGAGTGTCCGGATGCACTGGAAGCAAGCGAAAAGCCGCCTCAATATCCGATTTTGCCATTGTGGCGCCCCTGCGGGGTCAGTCGCCACAGAGGTACTGCATCTCACCCAGAGGTGTGGTATCTCACTCTCAGGTAAGGATGGAGTACTGCCCGGGACCCACCCACTTGCATCCAACACTACACCCTTCCAGGCCAGCAGGCGGGGCAAGATGCACTGCCTTATGCTGAGCCCTGTCCCTGTTGGAAGTGCGGTGGAACCGACTGAGGGGGAACCAAGTATTGGGTGAGGGTGGAGGAAGCAGCTAGGGGAGCACTTCAGTAGGTGTATAAAAAGGGGAGCCATCTTGAGAGAGAGAGTCCAGTCACTCAGTGTTCAGTCTGAGGAGAGAGTGGTGGAAGCAGGAGCTCTGCTCAGAGAAGAGAGCCTAGACAGAGAGGCCCAGGAGGACTGGCTGAAGAGGAAGGGAGCAGAGGAAGGCTCCAGGAGTGAGGGGATCCCAGGGGCACGGCAAGTGCGGAAGCCACCAATGCGCCCGAATCTGCAGGAACGTGGAGGTATCAGGCCGCAAAGAGGACCGGCCCCTAACTAGTGGAGAACTACAAGGCTCAGCTAGAAACCGGATGCTTCTGTACTTTCAGGGTGCAGCTGCTCACAACCACAACTACATCGCTAAAAAGGTAGCCACATAGGATTCAGGGGACTGCAGGTTACCCGCCAAAATCCGAGGTTACCGGCTTGGGACACTGGCGCAGGGCAGGAGGGTGAGAGCCAGCGCAGGAAGACGACCGAGTAAGGCACACAGACTGGGGTCCCGTTATGTACTCCTGAGGCACCTGGGAGATTGCTGAACCCCTGCCTTGGTAAACACAGGACGGTGTGGGAGGTTACCCTGGTCCTGGTAACCTGGAGTTCAACAACTGTGAGTAAACCTTGAAGACTACACCCCACTGTGTCCTAGAATTATTATCTGCGCCATCACCTGCACTACACCGCACCAACCACATCCGCCCTATAGTATCACTACTTACTGCCCTGGAGCTAAGCTCTCCCTGTGGAGAGCTGAACCAACTCTGCTGTGTCATCATCAGTTCCAGAGGATCTGCACCGCAGCGGCGGCCCCATATAGCAGCATATCACAGGTGTCGTCACGAACATTATATAAAAACTATATTCCCTTTTCTTTAATCCCTTTTAGTAACCGCCCTGGGTCACGGACCGGGTCACTGCCACTGTGACACCCCCAGCACCGACCTGCCCCGCTACAGAGTACCCCACGGCCCAGGGGGCGAGTCACCACCAACGCAGCTTGCCCTGCTGCCCTTACCAACCCTAATGACTTATCAAACGATAACTCTACCGGGATGCCATTCACGGAGTCCTCTTCTAGGGAAGATAAGTGATGAATAAGCCAAAACTTATTTGGTACCAGCTTGGGTACAACATTCAAAGGGGAAATTCTCAATTCTGGCCAAGGCGGATCCAGAAACGGTCCCGCCGTGCTCCCCAAAGCCACTTCATTATACAGCGTTTCCATCACCACCTCCGGGTGTTCCCCTGCCGATTTCAAATTTCCCGGCCTAAATTTTGGCGCTCCAGGATCAAACGGAATCCTGAAACCCTCAGAAAAACCCAGCTCAATTAACCTAGCCGCCTCCATATCTGGATATCTATTTAAAAATGGAAGCATCGCCTCGACCTTCACGGGAGTCCTCCCTCTTTCCAGAACCCTCACCTCTTTTGCCTTTTGCTCGTTTAAAGCACTTACTGAGCCCCTGACTTCCCCTACATCCAAAACACTCGTGCTTAAACTTGCATGTGCCCCCAAACTTACATTGCCCCTAGTTGAACTGCCAACAAAAACCTTTCTTTATAGACACTGAAGATCCGCTGGCTGTCTCCTGCCCTCCGGTTTCTGCTGCTGGGCTTTCAGTGCCCCACAACCTCGGACTCCGGTGTCCAGTTCTTCTGCGCTTCCTCTGGGGTGAACTGCCATGCAGCTCCACTCCCTAGGTCTTTCCTCATCGACGTCCTGACTTCAACTCCTTTCTTCTTTCCTCAAACTAACCCCGCCTCCAGATCCCAGTTGCTAAGGGGAGGAGCTCCCCTTGCTGGTCTGGAGCCAGGAAAGTGTTGCATGCTAGCAAAACCTGATTAGGGGACCCCTCCTTGCTTCGAGGCATGGCATCACCCCTTGTGAGGGAGGCAATGCCACTGTGGCACCCGGACTCCTGGGGTGCCACATACACTTCAATTATCCAACCGAACCACCTCATCCTCCTTTTCTTTCTCAGTATTACTCTTTTCCTGTGATAACACCGAGCCACCACCCTGCAGGCGCACTCCCGCCTGCCCAGATCCTGCTCCTGAACCTCCGGAAGCCACTCACGCCACTGCCGGCGACCTCACATCACTTGCCCCCTGTGACGCCAAGCCCTGCAATACACTTAATAATTGACCCCATAGATAATGCACCCACCAATTGCCCCTTGAATATTCCCTATAACACCCTCTGAATTACTAACCCCCAACACACCCCGAGCACCACCCACATCAGTTAAATTATGAACAAGGGTAGTCTCCTCAGGCTGCCTCAGAGAGATCCTCTGACCGGCCGCGACATCTCCTGACGGAACTTGCTCATGTTCTGACGGTCCCTATGAAATCTCGCCCTCCTCTCAGCTTTTCTCCATGTTTTCAACGTTGTCAGGTCTTGATAAAGGCGCAGAAGGAGCTGCCTGACGACGCTGCCGCTCCGGATCCAAAGATAGCTCCCTAAGGTCCCGCACATCTGCCGGCCGCTTCCTGCCCGATGATCTTAAAAGGGCCCCGCAGGACAGCCTGCCCCCGCAATCTCCCGTGGCACTCCTGGACCCCAGATCCTCCCATCCACAGACCCACCCTGCCGCCTGCAGGAGGGCCGCTCATCTCTCATCCGTCCCCTTTCTTGACCACCTGCTGCTGCGCCAGTGTTCCTCATGGCTCTGCTGCACCTCCGCCCTGCAAGCCGTGCTCCTCCCTGCCGACTGTGGGAAGGCCCTTCACGCTCCCTCCCCCGCCGGGGTCGACCCCAGCATGACATCGGGGCCACCGCTGCAGACAGCAACTCCTCCCCCGCCGTACACTGGACGCTGGTCCCGCCCTCATCCGCAGACCGTGGGAGGACTCCTCATCCCGCCATCTTGCCAGATATAACCCACGGCTGGCTTGTCACCGGGGGTCACCGCCGCGCTGCTCGGGGGCCTTTTAGGCCGCAAACCGGAAGAGGGCCGCAGCGCAGGCACGCCCACTTCTGGTAGGCTGCGGCTCCGGCGAGGATTCCTCCTGGGGATCGGAGAAGGAGCCTCAGGCACGCGCTGCTCCCCTGGCTGCAGAGGTCCCCGAGGGGGCTCCTGGAGCTTCTCCTGCTCTGAACCTCACCTGCTGGTGAGTAACGCTCCGGCGGCCGTGACCGCTGCAGGCCTCCCTGAAGCTTCTTCTGCAGCCGACGACTGTGCACAGGTCACCCGCAGCTGCTGCTGCACCAAGTCTGCCCCATGGATTGCTGAGACAGGCCGCGCTAGGTCCAGCAAGGCCACAAGATCTGCCATGGCTCCACTGCAGGGTCTGGTCTGCTTCAGCTGCGATCCAGGAAGCAAGAGGAGGTAACTGACCCCTGCCCTTCCTTATATCATCTCTTGCTCCTCCCCCCACCTCTTCCCCTCCAATCAAAACTCCCCACACTACTCCTAATCCCTTATTCAAAATTTTAACTCCTTCACTCCCACCCTCCTATCTTGTCATGTGGCCTATACGCCCTATGGGGCTCCCTGGCCTTCCTTACTAATGGTAGAGGGAAACTTACCCTTGTATACTTCGCCTGCCCCAGCAAGAGATTTTCTAATGCCTGGATTGCTTGGAGTTCCCTGTCTGTGGTAAAAATAGAATTGGTGGAATTTATCATGAAACATTTCTTAACAGTTTTTGAATAAAAAGATTTATCTTTAATGGCTCAAAAATGGTTAAAATTTGCTGCGGGTCTCACACACACACAGTCTGGAAAACAACAAGGCTATGTGATCTGATCCATAGATTATAATGGGTGGGTGAACACCGCGGATATAACCCGTACGTGAAACACTGTCGTCTGAATGAGGCATTGACGCGCCCCCGGGGCAATGGGGTACTCGGCATCCGGGCCTGTGGATGCTGGTGGGGGATATCACGGTGGCTGGCCCGGTCCGTGGCCCAGAGTGGTCAACCAAAAAGGGGGATTTGTAACTTGGATAGGAAAAATATAATAAATAGTTTGTGACGCCACCTGTGGTACCTGGTAAGGATTACCAGCGCTGCTGCAGACCTCCGGGGGGTGATGGGATGGCAGCTGAGGTGGAGCGGCCCCCGGGGCCGTGTGGAGTTTGATGGTGGTGATGCTGGGACTTGTAGTGCAGGCGGATGGCGCAGCAGAAGTAACTGACAGAGTCAGGGGATTCGCTTCAATACCTTTACTGGTGCGGATGTCAGGTACGGTCCAGGGTACTCAGTAGGATGGGTGCACTTCAGAACTTCTCCCCAGTGAGTGGGTATAAGGCCTCCTGGTCCGTGTCTGCCTCTCTGTATGCTCCTGGCCAGCCTGCAACTGGGCCTAGCTTATGTGTCGTGTTGTTCCTTCACCTGTCGCTCGGTAGTAGGACCTTCTGCTGGCAACCACTATCCCTGGTAAAGCTGGGGCCTTCGTGGTACCTGATCCTGTAATGGGTCTAGCTTCAGGTCGTCGAGGGACTTGTAGTCCTGGAATGCCGGTGAACCCTACTGGGTATAAAGGGACCCTGTAGGCGCGGACCTGGTGTCCGGTTTGTATATCGGGGTGAGCCTATGAAGCTCCTCTGCCCCCTCAACTCCTCTCTCCTTTCTCCTCTCTGCCGTCGGCCACACTCGGGGCCCTCAGAACTTAGCAGCAGACGCGCTGCGTCTTCGCTGCTCTCAGCGTCAGCACGCTCTCTGACTCTGACTGAACTTCTCACTGACTGAGCTGCCTGGCTCCACCCTCCATATATATATCCCTAACAGGCTCCCTCTGGTGGTGTGAGGTGGAAGGGTGGAGGTGTTTGTATGTAATGAGGGCCTCTTGTGGAGAAGTCCATCCATGCACCCTGGGTCCTGTGGTACCTGTGAACAGCAGGGTGCCACAGCATGAGGGGAGTCTGATTAGGCATTATTTCAAAAGGAAGTCTGGGGTTTGTATTACAGAGGATTGTGGTCAGGAGTCTGCATTAAAGGGGTTGTTGGACAACCCCTTCTTGATCTAAATGTTTGGCCATAATAAAATTAAAACGCCTGAGTATAGGTGAGTATAAGCTTTCTTATTTTATTGGGGCCAAGCGTGGGGGTGAAGGAGTTGTCCAAGTAGTGGACAACTTCTTTAAGAGAGAGTCTGGTTTGGGTATGGATTTATGAACTCTGGTAACTGTATCTTTTAGGGCTCTGTTCCAATCCGAGTTCACAGAGCTGCAGTACTGAAAGGAGGGACGGAGCCACTGATTACACAGGAGGTCACTGACCATAAGTTTTTCCTAAGAAATCAAAAGTCAAAAGCAGCAGACACTGAAGAAATGATATAGCAGGTAGGCATCAAACATGTAGAAGAGACTTAAATGTTTATTTTTTGCCCAATTTATATAAACCCTCGTCATGATTCATATCGTCTAAATAATACTAACTGCATCACTAGGATAGGTTCATAATTAGTATTACGCTTCCTACTTCCATTATATCTACAAACTATTGCTCTTCTTATTTTCTGCACACATTGTTATACTTGGGGCTCACTGTATATTACATACTAGGGATTTTTTAGGCTGCAGGGGCCGTTGTTCTTTTCCCCATGGGAGATATTGCATGTGTTATGTTGCACTTATTGTGTGATAATGATTATTTGCTGGATATGTTATTGCAGATTTACATGGCTTTGAATGTGTTGTGAACATGGGTCAGAATGATTCTCGCTGTGGCATAACTTGAAGCTCATGGGCCCTGATGCAAAAGCTCCAACGGGGCCCCTAGTTATTGCAAATCTTCAATAGTAATGGTCTTTTCACATGGGCCAAAGGGACCTTTGAGGCCCCTCGGCTCCAGGGCCCGCGTGCTATTGCAACCCCTGCACCTATAGTTACTCCCCTGGATTGTAGATGTGACATCTATTTTGTCATCATATTGGGGAGAAATCAAGTATCATGGTCAAATTGGCATATTGCTATCACTTAGCCAGCGTAGGAATTCAGGAGAGGCAAAGACGGCTAGTCACCCATGTGGGAGTAGAGAAATAGGTAGAATAAATAGGTCATATTCCCTATTTAACCCCTTCATGGTGCGACCCTTTTCTGTTTTTGCACTTTTGTTTTTTACTCCTCTTCTTACCAGAGCCATAACTTTTTACATTTTCTGTCAATATGGCCGTGTAAGGGCTTGTTTTTGCGGGACAAGTTGTACTTTTGAACGACACCATTGGTTGTACTGGAAAACAGGAAAAAATTCCAAGTGTGGTGAAATTGCAAAAAAAATTAAATTCCACAGTTGTTTTCTGGGTTTTTCTTTTACCATGCTCACTAAATGCTGAAACTGACCTGCCTTTATGATTCTCCAGGTCATTATGAGTTTGTAGATACTAAACATGTATAGTTTTTTTTTTTTTATTTAAATGGTAAAAAAATCTAAAGTTTGTTAAAAAAAAAAAAAAAAGTCACCATTTTCTGAGACCCGTAGCGTCTCCATTTTTCGGCTTCTGGGGCTGGGTGAGGGCTTATTTTTTGCTCACCGAGCTGATGTTTTTATTGATACCATTTTGGGGTAAACCTTGGGGAGACTAGAAGCTGCAATCATCCGATCGCCTGTGCTACACATAGCGCTGTATGTAGCAAAAATGTTCACTTGCATCCCTGCAATGACAACTGTAGGGGTCTCCTGCAGACACCGGGTTGTCATGCCAACCCATCGACGATGCGCAGTCATGTGACATGGGCGCCGATGGGCGGGTCTTGTGACGCTCTTCCAGCGGAGCCGTCTTAAATGCCGCTGTCAGAGATTGACAGCGGCATTTAACATGTTAATAATCACGAGAGAATCGCGATTCCACCCACGGCTGTTAGGAGCACATGACAGCTGATCAGATCCGCTGTCAAGTCCCCGGAAAGGTGCGGGCTCATCGTCGGAGCCTGCATCTAAGGCGAAGACACGTCATGCGCCGTATATGTACGGCGCATGTCATGAAAGGGTTAACAGGACAGGCTTAGCCTTTGGTGTGACCTACTGATAATATTATTTAGAATCTGATAACTGTGACCGAATTGTTGGCCAAATGATGCTTCAGTTGATCATTTGGCCGACAACCATCTTGGCCGTCTCTCCCATACACGGAAGCGCTCACTTGGCCGAGTGCTCCTGTGTTCTCTATGAGAGAAACTGACAAACATCTCTGTCAGCAGCTTATCTCAGAGAGAATGAAGTGATCGGCAGTCCAAAATTGTATATGCCCAAATAATATCTTCCCTGACCAGTTGATTGGCGCGCCAATATGACGCGCCACATGGGCCCTGGGGTACTTGGTGCCGGGCTGGTCGTTGCTAGGGGAGATGTCATAGTGGCGGTGACCTGGTCCGTGACCCAGGGTGGTCAATAAAAGGGGATATTTACAGGGGATTTATAGTTTTTATATAATGTTCGTGACGCCACCTGTGGTATGTGGCTAAAGGGAGCCGCCGCTGCGGAGCAGGTCCTCTGGAGCTGATGTTAGTGCAGCAGAGTTGGTTCAGCTCTCCACAGGCAGAGCTTAGCTCCAGGGTAGGAAATGGTGATGTTGTACACTGTGTTCCAAATTATTATGCAAATAATATTTTCTCAGATTTTCCCAAATTACCTATATGAATTGCAGTCATTGCAATTTTCCAGTCAAATAACTATTAGAGTACAATTGAAAGGTTTTTGTACAAACTGCCTATGATAACAGTATATTTAAAAAAAAATAAAACACTCAAACTGCACTCAAAATGCATGTTCCAAATTATTATGCACAGCAGCGTTTTCAACCTTTTCATTTTAATAAAGAACAAAAAAATGGTCATTTTTGAAATTATAAGCATTAGCAGGTTATTACAAACTGAAATCAAACAGTTTTCAACTCAAAACTTTATTCTAGGTGATGTTACATTTGCACATAGGACCCCTTGTTCGAAAGGAGCTTTTGAACTCTCTCGTCCATTGAATTTGTCAGGTTTTGGCTGGTTTCTGCTTCAATTGTTTTGTATGAGGACAGAATACCCTCCCAGAGCTGTTGCTTAGATGTGAACTGCCTCCCGCCATCATAGACACTCCTTTTGATGATGCTCCAGAGGTTCTCAATGGGGTTGAGGTCAGGGGAGCATGGGGGCCACACCATAAGTTTGTCCCCTTTTATGCCCATAGCAGCCAGAGATGCAGATGTGTTATGTGCAGCATGAGACGGGGCATTATCATGCATGAAAATGATCTTGCTGCGGAATGCACGGTTCTTCTTCTTGAACCATGGCAGGAAATGCTGTTTGAGAAACTCAACATACATTATGGAGTTCATCTTTACCCCTTCAGGGATCCTAAAGGGGCCGACAATCTCTCTTCCCATGATTCCCGTGCAAAACATTACTCCACCTCCTCCTTGTTGGCGCCATAGCCGTATTTGCATGGGGTGTCCATCAACCAGCCATCCTCCTCCTCCACTCCATCCATCTGGACCATTGAGCGTTGCACAGCACTCATCGGTGAACAAAACAGTTTTGAAGTCAGTCTTCATATATTGTTTGGCCCACTGGAGCCGTTTCTGCTTGTGTGCAGTGGATAGAGGAGGTCGACAGGTTGGCTTACGCACAGCTGCAAACCTCTGAAGGACCCTGCATCTTGTTGTTCGGGGGACGTTGGAGGCACCAGCTGCTTCAAAAACTTGTCTGCTGCTATGACAAGGCTTTTTTGCCACTGCTCTTTTAACCTGACGTAATTGCCTGTAGGAAAGTCCTCAATTTTCCCTTATCAGCACGCACACGTGTGTACTGTGAATCAGCTACATACTTCTTGATTGTGAGATGATCACGATGAAGTGTCTTGGCAATGTTGATTGTAGTCATGCCTTGACCTAAACGCTCCACAATTTGTTGCTTCTCAGCAGCCGACACATCCTTTTTCTTTCCCATTTTGGCAGAAAATGTAGGCTGCTTAATAATGTGGGACAGCCTTCTTAAGTAGTCTTGCCTTTCATTGGACACACCTGCCAAACTAATTAGCACAAGTGTCTGCTATTGCTTACAGTGATTTAAAGAGCCCCGACACACATCACCATCAATGAGTTTAACTGACAAACAAAAAAATTCTTACTTTATCACCCCTAAACACTTTTGCTGTGAAGTGTAGTGCAGGGAATGATGGCGCAGTAATAAGTCGCAGAGACAGTGGGGTGCCGTCTTCCGGATTTACTCACAGTTCTCACTTTGCTCCTGGTTACAACTGCAGATCATAACTTCCCACGTTGTCCTGTGCTTACTCAGGGAGGGGTACAGCAAACCCTCAGGTACCTCCTGAGTACATAACAGGACCCCCTTCTGTGTGTTCCTTCTGGCTGTCTTCCTACACCTCACACCCAGTGTCGCAATCCAGTGACCGCGGACCTTGTCGGGTGACGTTTTCTCTGTCCCCTGGGTCCTCTATGGCCACCTTTTCGGTGAAATAGATGTGGCTTTTGGCTGCAGCACTTGAAATGCTGCACCCTCCGGTTACCTAGTTGAATATTGCAATTCTCACTAGTTAGGGGCCGGTCCCCTCTGCGACCCGCTCTCTCCACCGCCTGGTAGATTTGGGTGTACGGGTGGCCTCCAGCACTGCTCATACCCCTGGGATCCTTTCTTCACTCCTGGAGCCTTCCCTCTGCTCCCGTTCCTTCCTCTTCTCCTTCTCCTGGGCCTCCTCACTAGGCCCTCCTCCTGAGCAGAGCTCCTGCTCTGACTCTCTCTCTGACTCAACCCCCTCAGAACTTCACTCACTCTAGAATGTTCCACCCTCTCTTTCATATTGCTCCTTACTGTGCTCCCCTGAACTGCTTCCTCTACCCACACCCACTACATGGTTCCCCCTACTTTGGTTCCCCCAACTCCAGCCAGGGACAGGGCTCAGCAGAGGAGCAGCGCATTTTGCCCCTCCTGCTGGTCTGTAGTAGTGTAGTGTTGAATGCAGGTGTTAGGATTCCGGGCTGTACTCCTTCCTTACCTGAGAGTGAGATACCACACCTCTGGGTGAGATGCAGTACCTCTGTGGCGACTGAACCCGCAGGGGCGCCACACATACATATGACGCTCCCACTGGGCCGTGGGGTACCCGGTGCCGGGCTGGTAGATGCTGGGGGATGTTACAGTGGCAGTGACCCGGTCCGTGACCCAGGGCGGTCAATAAAAAGGGTTATTGATTGGGGATTTATAGTGATTGTATAAAGTACGTGACGCCACCTGTGGTATGCGGCTAAGGGAGCCGCTGCTGCGGAGCAGGTCCTCTGGAGCTGATGTGAGTGCAGCAGGGATGGTGTAGCTCTCCACAGGTAGAACTCAGCTCCAGGGCAGTGTAGATGTTATAGGTTATGCTGGGCGTTGTAGTGCAGGGGTTGATGGCGCAGCAATAATCACAGAGACAGTGGGGTGCAGTCTTCCGAGTTTACTTACAGTTGATAAGTTCCTCCGGTTACAGGGTCCGGACTACAACCTCCCTCATCGTGCTGCGTTCACCAGGCAGGGGTTCAGCAATCCCTCAGGTGATTCAAGAGTGTCTGACAGGACCCCTTTCTATGTGCCTTCCTCAGTCGTCTTCCTGCGCTGGCTCTCGCCCTCCTGCCCTGTGCCTCGCAACCAGTGTCCCAATCCGGTAACCTCGGGTCTTGTCGGGCGACCTGCTGTCCCCTGGACCCTCTGTGGCCACCTTTTCGGCGACATAGTTGCGGATGTGGCCACTGCACCTTGCAAGTACAGCAGCCTCCGGTCCCTAGCTGAGCCTTGTAGTTCTCCACTAGTTTAGGGGTCGGTCCCCTCTGCGGCTCGATCCCTCCACCGCCTGGCAGATTCGGGCGTACGGGTGGCCTCCAGCACTGCCCGTACCCCTGGGATCCCTTCTGTTCCTGGAGCCTTTCTCCTGCTCCCTCTCCTCTCTCAGTCCTGGGCCTCTCACTAGGCCCGCCTCCGAAGCAGAGCTCCTGCAGAGCCTCTGCTCCACACACTCTCCTCCTCTGACTGGCTTGTCTTTCTAAGATGGTTCCCTCTTTTATATCACTCCCTCACCAGTGCTCCCCTGATCTACGTCCTCCACTCACACCCACTACATGGTTCCCCCTCGCTAGGTTCCCCACCACTCCAGCCAGGGACTGTGCACTCCCGTAGGAGCAATCTCGCCCTGCCCTACTGAAGTGGATGTGTTGGATGCAGGTGTTAGGGTCCCGGGCTGTACTCCTTCCTTACCTGAGAGTGAGATACCACACCTCTGGGTGAGATGCAGTACCTCTGTGGCGACTGAACCCTCAGGGGCACCACACATATTAGAGTGTAAGGCATACTTATTGATATGAATGCGTCGACCGACTTTAGACTTATGTATGGGGGACTGAAAGCTGCATTTACACCTAAAATACAGCTTTCAGTCCCTTCTAAAGAGGCAGCCAATCACACACAATAAACAAGCTAAATGCTCATTTATCGGGTGAAATGATCTAGATGTAATGATGCAGATAGTGAGGATGCAGGGATAGTTAACCAAAGCTATTTATTTTCCTACCACAGAAAGAACGTTTAACTATAGGAACACATGGTGATGCAGGTATATGGAGACAACTAACACAATCTTAGCAGTAATGACAATAAAAGCAGTGTAATAAATGCAATATCTTACTCTATGTTCTATCTGCGTGCAGTCTCATTTCACAGTTAAACGACTATTAATGTCTTTAGCTCAAAGAGCGTCACTGCCAGCGCCAGGCTTGTAGCTGTAATATGCGCTTCAAGCGCCTTTGATTGTTATACTGGCACTAACGGGGGACACCGGTACTTTCCGCTAAGCCACAAGTGCCTCATATGTGAGTCACTTAGTGGGTTCTTCACACTGGCCACCCTCGTTCGTTTCTGAAGTGCAGCCCACACCCTGTACCGTTCGTCTACGCTTGAATTAAAGGCCTGGTTCACTTGGGTCTTCTCGTCAGCACGGCAGACGTCCTGCTTCATCCAATGACCACCGTCTGATCTTCGGTGCTTGACCTGCGGCATCTTGACTGGTGAAGACTGGGGTTTGGGTCTTGACCAACCGAATCTGGGCTTAAATCAGCCATTATCTGCTGTGAAAAATCCGAGCTCGGCATATGAGCCTGCATTAAAGTCAGGGACATGACCTTTGAAGTACATTAACGTCATAGGTCGTGAAGGGGTTAATGTCATTACCTAATCTCTTTTCTAATATACATTACTTAAAAAATCCCTATTGTTCACTAGACTATCTGACTCCTTTTTTTTATTTTTTTTTTTATCTTCTTCCTGTTTCACGTTGCTTCGTTTGAGAACCCCAAGTGCATACTGGGATTTACAAACAAACCATCATCAGGGAGCAGAGGCTGCCGTCATTGCAGTAGCGCCTGTCCTTTCCCTGAATTAAGAGCCGTCAGTGATGTCCTTTTCAGGGTCTGGGCTAGTTCCTCCTCTACTGAGCATGCATCTGTTGTCAACATCATCCCACACTGATAACATCACCTCCACCTTCCTGATATAGGGCCACATGGCTCATGTGTTTCGCTGTGACCACTGCACCCTAGTTGCACTCTTGTGAAACAGTGTAAGGCTATGTGCCCATGATGCAGAAATGCTGTGGATTTTTCCTGAGCGTTTCTGCATCTCTCTGGCAGAAAAAACGCATGCGGATTTTACATGCGTTTTTTCTGCCAGGTAGAAGCGTAAGTGAAGCTTTTTTAACATGCGATTTCGCATGCGAGTTGTGAAGCACTTTTCTAAGCGATTTTAGCATCACTTGGAAAAGTGCTTGACAACTTGGTCACACTATAAATCCATGCAAACGGCATGGATTTATATAGTGTGACCAAGTTACGATACTGCAAATGCAGCATCAATAGTAAAAAAAAGAATACAAATGGTGAAAAATAAAAAAAAAACATATACTCACCTGGCCCCTGATCTCCTTCTCCGTTGCGTCCGGTGTCTTCAGCGGCTCGCGGTGGTGTAAAAGGACCTTCCATGACGTCATTTAGTCATGTGACAGGTCACATGACTAAATGACATCATGGAAGGTCCTTTTACCACCGCGAGCAGCCGAAGACACCGGAGAAGGAGACCGGGGGCCATCAGAAGGTGAGTATATGTTTATTTTTTATTTTAATTCTTTTTTAACTACAGGTAGTATGGTACCCGGGACTGAAGGAGAGTCTCCTCTTCTCCAGACACAGGTACCATCTGCGCATTGAACCGCATAATATCCGCATGTGCACATGTAGTCATGCGGATGTTATGCGGTCCAATACAAGTCAATGGTGGCTAAAACGCCGCGATTCCGCAAAATTAATGGTAGTGCTGCGGATTTTTCCGCAATGATAATCTGCAGCGGAAATTTCCCAGCATGTGCTCAGCAAATGCGGATTATCATTGGGGAACATTGCAGACCTTCTACCAAGCGTTTTTTAAGCGTTTCCACGGCGGAATTGCTGCTACGGAAGTGCTTAAAAAACATTGTGGGCATCGTGGGCACGCAGCCTAAGGGGGCTCTCTCTAGCTACCACCTCTCTAACATGCTGTAGCCTTGCTGACCATGCATTCGTTCACAGATAATCTCCAGGTCTGGCTGACACAACTGACACCTTTACAAAATCATCACTATCCCGGAGTCAGTATGAAAAAGGTCCTGAGCTCAATGCTCCCACACATTATTCACATCTTTAAATTTGCTATGACTGAGATAGCTGCTGCTAGTGCCCTTACTACAGTGCCTGACAGAGCCAACCAACAAAACTAGGCTTTTGTTACACGCACGACACTAGGTTCAAATAGGGCGAGACGGGTTTCATAAATTCATTGGAATCTTGGGGGAACCGTTACTCAGGGCAACCATAGGCTGCAGCTTCTCTCAGGCACATGATAGATTCAGTTGCTGACCAGACACATCTGACAAGAGTCTTGTTCAACAGTTTAACAGTGGAATTTAATCTGAAGCATGGCCAGTGCAGTTCAGGGATATTACAGCAACAATCTTCATTACAGCACAGTCTCATAAAGCAGGCACAGGAACCTCAGTCTCTTCAGTAGCATAATTCAGTACAAATTAGATCTCTTGGCAGCACACTTCTATACGTAAACAGCAGGCTTTTCCTTCACAAGGACTCACTAGTACACAACATTCTTTATTCTGCATGGAGATGGAGGGGGGAGGGTTTGATGAGGAAGATGATCTCTATGACACAATTCCTTCCATTCCTTATCTTCCTGCCCGATGGTAGATTTCCTGAACTAACAGTGCAAGGTATCTGACCTGTGTTGAGTTTCACCCTAGACTTGAATCCTGTTCTCTTTCCTGCACTTCTGTGAGATACAGATCACATACCACTTCTCCCTTTGGCTGCAGCCAGAATAGTAAACAAGTTCCCCACAATCCCCCTGGGGCTCTGCTAACCACTCCCTGTCTCTTGTGACTGTGTTAACTCTTATAGTTGCTGGATCCTTTTGAAGCAACAGCACTATTTCTGCATGTCACACTTTCCCTTCTTTTTTAATGTCGTTCTCGATATTCGTTTTAATTGGTCAAGCTGACCAATTCTGAGACAGTGCTAAAAGTTGAATAACTTTATATACAAATTGGCATTGTCATATTGGCATAAAATTTACAAACATCAATAACAACCTGTTCTTACGACCTTTTGCTTGTAGAACTCCTGAAAGAAATACACAATTAAAACAATCAGCATCTCTTCCGCTGGAGGTTTTCATACGTCTTCAACCAGCTCTCTCTCTCACTAGGCCAAAACAAGTCTTTCCACCAGGTAACATTGTCCATAATGTCTCTCGGTGGTGAATACCACTCAAGTGAGCTTACCTGGTCCGTAGGCAGAAATACCTGTTTCCAATGGACAGTCCTTGGCACTTGACTCGGTTCACCGAGTGTCTCATATGTCAGCATCACAGGCCTCCTCACTTCTCGAGTCGACATCCTCCTGGTAGGTTGTTCCTCAGATACCACGGGTTCCTCGGTTGCAGGAGTTTCTTCTGCCACACTCATTTCTCGAACTTCCTCAAATGATCTTGGAACTGCCTCTGTAAGTTACTGTACTTCTCTTGAATCGTTCGTTTCCACCTGGTCTGGTAATTCTGCTACTCCTAAGTGTCGATCGGTCTCTTCAGTGAACGGTGTTAGATCATCAAATCTGAATTGGACTATATCTGTACTCCTTGGTACAAACTCTGGAGCCTGGGGACTTACTTCACTCTCCTGAGGATGGTACATCCCTCTCCTTGCCGGTCCGAGAAATACAACGGTGTGTTCTTCTTCATGTGAACTTTCAAGATCACTATCCATCTTCGGAGCTTCAGTCTGTGGTGGTCCCTTAGTCGATCTCGGACGATGTTGTTCTACTTCTGGAAAGTCTTGTTGTGGTGGGAGATAATCACAGGGTAGTAGTAAATTCCGATGGACTATTCTGGTTTCCAATCGGATTTCATACACTGGACTGTCATCGGCTTTCCTCCTTACGACCACATACACCTTGTCTTCCCAGTACAAACAAAGTTTTCCCGGACCGCCTTTTGTTCTTGACTAGCACACGGCTTCCCAGTGCCAATTCTGCTCCATAACATTTTCAGTCATAGTACTCCTTGCTCTTGCTCTGTCCTTGCGTAACCACTTTGGACGCTATGTTGTATCCCTCTGCCATCCGTTCCTTCCATTTCCGAACAAACTCTGGATATGTTCTGTAAGTCTCTGATACTGGAGTATCGAACATGATGTCGATTGACAGTCTTGGCGATTGACCGTACAATAGAAAGAAGGGTGAGTAACCCATTGCATTGCTCTTTGTACAGTTATAGGCATGTACCACTTTTGACAGAGAACTCTTCCAGTCTTTCTTCTCGTCAGCTGTTAAAGTGCGCAACATCGACAATAATGTCCTACTAAAACGTTTCACTTGTCCATTACCCTCTGGGTGATAGGGCATTATGTGGGATCTCTGAATCCTACAGTACTTTCCTATCTTGGCAAAGATCTGGTTCTCAAATTCTCTTCCTTGGTCATGGTGTAACCTCGTAGGGAACCCAAACCTCAAAGCAAAATCATTGAAGATCTTCTCTGCTGCTGTTCGACCCGCTTTATTGGTGGTGACATATGCTTGAGCAAATCAAGTAAAATGGTCCATCACCACCAAGATGTATTCGTCACCACCCTTGCACGTCTCGAGATGTAGAAAGTCTATTGAGACCATCTCAAACGGATACGTAGTTTGGATGTTGCCCATAGGTGCCCGGGTTGATGTGTTGGGACGTTTATCTTTCAGACCCCCACACTCCCTGGTCACGTATCTCTCAATATCTCACTGCATGTACGGCCAGAAGAAACGTTCACGGATCAAGTTTGTTGTCCTTTCCACTCCCAGGTGTCCCATGTTTTCATAGAGTTCTTTTAAGACCAATCTACGAAATACTCTGGGTAGTACCAACTGCCGGTTTTGACCTCCTTTACGATACAGGATACCGTCTTCACTGAGGTAGAGCTTCATCCATTCTTTAACTAAAACAGATACTGCTGGTGACTCATTATCTCTCTCCCATTTACTTGGAAACCAATTTTGGTCCACATAAAGTAGTATTCTACCATTTATCTGATCTTCCCGTTGTGCTCTATGGATTTTTCCTTTTGGTAGTCGTTGAATAGACAGGGGGTAATCTTGTTCTCTCGCTTTTATGGTGGTTTCCACCGTCAACGGACACCACAATGGTGTGTTGTCCTTTTGATAAGCTTGTACTGCTTGGGCAGTGCTCTCAATTGCTTCCAAACTGACTTCCTCTGAGCTTTCTTGCATGAACTGATCAGGCTCTAGTGGGATTTTCCACAATCTGTCAGCATCCGCCTTGCATTTTCCTGGCCTCTACTTGATGCTGAAATTGAAGTCAGCTAGTTCAGCGACTCATCTCTGACCTGTTGCATTCAGTTTGGCTGTAGTGAGGACATAGGTCAAAGGGTTGTTGTCAGTGTATACCTCAAACTCTTTGCTGTAGTAGAGATAATCTCTAAATGGTTCACAGATAGTCCATTTCAACTCCAGGAGCTTCAATTTTCCGGAATGTAGATGGTAATTCTTCTCGGCGTCTGTCAACGTTCTAGAACCTTAACCGATGACTCTCAATTTTCTATCTTGATGCTGATACAGGGCAGCTCCCAGTCCAACTTGAGAAACGTCACAATGAAGAACAAACGGTAAGTTGAAATCAGGATATCCCAAGATGGGTGGTTTTACCAGGTAGTCTACTAGTTCTTCCAATACCTCCTGGTGGTCTGCTGTCCAGAGAATGGGCTTTTGGGATGAAACGGCGTTGCTTCTTTTAAGCCCAGTTCTACCCGCATTCTTCTTTTTCTCCGTGGGTGTTGTTGACTCTGTCGCCCCCCCCCCACCAAGAGGAGGTATAGTGGGGCGGCAATCCTGGAGAAGTTCCGAACGTAAGTACGAAAGTAGGAGGGGAATAATAATATCTACCTCAACTCCCCGACAGTTGAGGGCCGCTTGTCTTTTAAGGCCGGTACCAGAGCGATTTCTGCTGGGTCTATGGTATATTCTTCTCCGGACACAATTTTCCCTAGAAATCGGACTTGCCTTTTGAACAGTTCACACTTCTTTGGGGGTCAACTTAACTCCATATTGTTGACTTGATATCGTTGTAATACGGTCCTCACGTGTTCAACATGCTCCCAGAAAGTTTTTCTGTGTACCACATTGTCATCCAAGTACAGCTGGAAGATATTATCCCTCAATCCTTCTAAATATGTCTCCATGCTCCTCTGGAATTTTTCTGGAGCTGAACTGAGCCCAAACGGTATGCAGATCCACTCGTATATCCCGCATGGTGTGATGAATGCTGTCAAAGGTCTACTGGACTCTTCAACAAACCCTTGATGGTATGCTTTACCCTGATCGAGGACAGAGAACCAGGTACTTCCTGATAGGTTATCCAGCATATCTTGAATCTGTGGTATCGGGTGCTGATCAGGTACTGACTTTCGGTTTAGTTCCCGGTAATCACAGCAGAGTCTCAACGTACCGTCCTTCTTCCTAACACAAAGAATAGGAGAGGAATAAGACGGCTTTTACTTTTGGACCCAAACTCTGTTGATTAGATCTTGTAAATACTCTTTCACTTCACGGTGTAATGGTTTTGGCACAGACATGTAACTTCTGGTTACTGGGGTCATGTCTTTCAAATTGATTTCCAACTGCACCAACGGGATACCGCCTATATCAGAGTCATCTTTGGAGAATGCATGACACTCTTCTCTCAGCATCTGTTTTGCTACCGCTCTATCTTCAGCACACAAGTGTTCTAGGGGTACTGGGGGATCCCAGGACCCCGAGGTGGGTCGTGCAATTTCCTCCCCTGGTCAACTCCTGTTCCTTGGTGGGGAGACTGAATTCATGGTAGACCCGTGGGCGGGTCTCACACTGGCTGAATATACAGTTTTAACGGTTTCAATGTGACCTAACACAGTCTTTGGATCCCTTGTTTCGTAGTATTCATCACCGGTACTTTCACTCGAGTAAACCCACCAGTAGGAATGGTAAGCACAGTCTCACCTTGAACTAGGCCTTCCGGAAGTTCTGATGAGTCTTTTGGCATGAACAGTCTTTTCTGAACTTTTCTTACCAGTTCTACCTGGACTCCACACCTCACCCCCACCATTTGGTTTGCAGGAATGATGTTTGGGCGCCAGCCTACCTTGACTTCTTTTAGGTTCATTGTATTCTGTGCTTTCTTTACTCTATGAATCACATTTTCCACCACGACATTGGGTATGGCAAGCAATGTGACAGTTGCATCCACCACCAGCGTCACTGACTTGTGTTTCATGATGACCTCACTGATTACATTATAACCCAGGATAGGATCCTCTTCCACGTTCTGATCACTGGTCACGAGAAAAGGTACCAAAAGCTCAATGGTGTTGCTGTTGTTCGTGGCCCTCAGTTGGAAAGTCACTTCCACCCAGCCTATGAAAGGGACTTCGGTCAGGTTGACTGCTTTGCCGTGGAGTTCCACTGGTCCTAAGAGTTTGAAGGCACGTATGTGGCAGGTAGCGCCTTCTCCATTCTTCATTTAAAAGGCTCGCTTGGGCTCCTGTGTCCCACAGTGCTGTTATCAGGAGTCCATCTAGCTGGCACTATATAAAGCATCTTTCGCTGATTAGGCCGATGATGCTATCTTTACTGACCGAGGAATCCTCCTCCCAGGAGTTCATCATTTGACCTCCACACTGGGCATTAAGTAACTGATGCCCCTGTCTCTCTTGCAGCTGTTGTAGACGGAAACACACTTGGGGATAGTAATGACGCAGCTGTTTTAGCTCATATGCCGTTCTGGGGTTTGGTGAGATTTGGATTTGCTTCTGGGACCTCCTCTGTGTCGTGGTTACCAGTCGCCCCTCTCTGGCAACCTCCTGTCTTTTAACCCAAAAGACCATGACCATTGGCATTCCTTGGCATAATGTCCTTCCTCACCACATCTTAGTCAGTGTACACATACCGTACTCTGATTTGATGAACGGCACGCTTCACAAGCCGGGTATCTTCTGTTTTGGAACCCACTCCTGGGTCTGAGGGATGCAGGTTCTGTTCTGGAATGAATCAACTTTTTCATCTCAATCAACTCAGCTCGCAGTTCTCCTATTACTTCTTCCCAGTCAGCGCTGGCGGTCCTCTCTTTTGTTGGTGCTTTAAGGTTCCCTCTCGGAGGTGGCACTGGAGGGTCTCCATGATTATCTTCAGACTGGCCACTGGGGGTCTCCAACCTCAGCTGACTCATTTTGGTGATTTAGAAGCTAATTTAAAAAAACATCACAGTATAAGATAATGCCTTATCAACACCAGGTCTGATTACCAAGGCATTGCAGGATGCAGCAAGCCTCCATGATAAAGGCCGGGGCAGCACATGTGCAAAATACTGAGGCAGACAGCCACTCACTAACCTACCAATTCATGGAGGGGGTGACTGTGTAGTATTATACATGCACACCGATGGAGTTTGCATAGGGCACCAATCACTCAGATATGTGTGATGCACAGTGTCTGGCTTGCAGCCTATTGATGACGCCCATACTATTAGATCAGGGGGGCTGCCCAGCACTATATACGTGCACCCCCACAGGACAGACGCCCCAATTTACCCAGCCAACACTAAAGAGGCCTGGCTGCATCCTGCACAAAAATGTGTAAAAAAGATGAAAAATAGTGTATAAGATAAATACACCACATGAGGTAAGGGTCGATATTTTGACCAAAATACGCAAGCTCGCAACCCAGCATCAAGGGTCCCCATACTTGCGAGTCCTAACATTAAACATTAAAAATATGCAAGCTCCATCGGTGTGCGTGTGCACGTATAATACTACACAGCCACCCCCTCCATGTAATCTGACCTGGTGTTGGTAAGGAATTTGTCTTTTACTGTGATATTTTTTGATTTAGGAGCAGAGCCTTTCTTTATCTTTTGTTCGCTCTCTGACTCCAAACTAGCTGCCTCATTCATTTGTTCAATTAGGATTTTGTCCAGAATGCCAGGATCTTCTAGGTACTGTTTCAGCTGCGACTTGATGTATGTACTGATTAACCCTGTTCCCAATGATCTCAAGAACTTCTTCTGGACTAGTCCAGCATCAAACCTCTCGTCCGCTTCTACATCTCTGGATGCAAACAACAGTCTATCCTTCAGTTCAATTTCTCTGCACAAGAAACTTTGGGGTGATTCATTATTTTTCTGTGAGAGGTTAATGAGTCGGTGGAACAATTCTGAAGTACTCTCTTCTTTATAGTGCCCTTTTAAAATCATCTTCAGTTGTTGCAAGGTCAATTGACTCTTCATTTCTAGCATACTACAGAGGTTCATTCCTGGGCTGATCACTTCACCACCCCCTCAACGATTTCATCTGGCTGGTAGCCTTTCTGTAAGCCTGCATCAATCTGGTGAAACAAGTTCATATAAGACAGTTTCTCTTTCTGTTCACACTCTCCAATCTTTCCCAGGATCTTGAATTCTTTACTTATGGTGATTTGTGGTGTTAGAGAGGACTGTCTTCCTGATTTATCTAACCCGAGCAGGTTAAAGGTTCTGTCTGAGTCTGTCACCCGTTAAGAGATTTTGGTCGATTCCTGCAGGGCTGTTGTTAGGGTTTTGAGTTGTTCTTTCAATTCCCGTAGTTCAGTCTGCGGACAGAGATTCCCGCTTTTGGTAATTGGTGCCGTCCCTCCATCCTCCAACTTCAACCTGGTTAGAAACTGTGTTAGCTCCTGGAGGCATGTCCCCATGACGTCTTCAGCTTCTTTCTCCCCCAGCTCATCCATTTTTGCATTAATGGCAGCTAACAGTTGCCTGCGGTTGTGTGCTTTAGAAATCTGTTCTTCTGACATCTTTATATGCTACTGTTCTTAATTCTTCGCAGGTTAACTGAAGAAACCGCTCACTAATTCTGTCTATTTGTATTTCAACATCCATTGCTGCTAGTGAGTTTTCTTTAGGGATGGTCCCCTTTAAGTGGTGTAGCAGAGTTAAGTTGAGGTGCTGTGCTGCTGTATTTTTCCAGACATTTTTCCTCTTCTCCCTCTAGACATTAATCCCCGCTCAGTCCTCCCCATATGGGCCACCAATGTTACACGCACACCGCTAGGTTCAGATAGGGCGAGACGGGTTTCATAAATTCATTGGAATCCTGGAGGAACTGTTACTCAGGATGACCATAGGCTGCAGCTTCTCTCAGGCACATGATAGATTCAGTTGCTGACCAGACACATCTGACAAGAGTCTTTTTCAACAGTTTAACAGTGGGATTTAATCTTAAGCACGGCCAGTGCAGTTCAGGGATATTACAGCAACAATCTTCATTACAGCACAGTCTCATAAAGCAGGCACATGAGTTCATATCACAGCTACTGATGATGACTAAACAGCTCTGACTGTTTACTTATGTTAACCTATCTAGGGAATGCAGAGTGGAGGATAATTACCATGTCTTTCCTAGAGGCTCAGATGATCCTGGCTGTGGATGCTCATGTGATGCTGTGCTGATGCATCATGGTACTGATAGCAAAGTATACAAGAAAAACTTCTTTGTGAAATCCGAGGCTAAAGAGAAGCAAAGATGGGGCTTAACTGCAGGAAACTGAGTAAATTTTATATAAAAGAATTGCAGAGTGTGATAAACTTGGTGAGGGGTATAGTAGCTGGATTGCGTCTTTCATCATGAATTTTTTTTTTTTAATTCCAGACATGCTTTATTATCAATACCAATTTAACACTTCTGAAGACATTACAGAAAGAAGACATCAGAAATCAATATAGAGATGGATTTCGTACAGATGGCGGCATTTGATGAGGCATGTTGGCCAATGAAGTTGATATGGGAAAGAATTAACCATGCATTTACATCAGATTCTCCCCGAAGTCATTTGGGTTCCAAAAAGGAGAATATATATGGGTTTTTAGCTCGAACAATGAAAAATATTCTGTGGTCTGGGACACTTTTTGCTCATACTGGAAAGTGAAAACTCCATTCGGCCCTGTTTTACATTTCATTGGACCTCTGTTTATTGATGGAACAAGTAAAGGATTATATGTACCACCATCACTTACTGTCATTGTATCAGATACACATATTTTAATGCCTGCTCGAGCTTCAATGGTGGATGAAAACATTTTAAAAATTTCCCGTTTTGTTATAAACTCTATATAATACAGTGATGTATATGATAAACACATTTGATTTATAAAGGTGTTTTACTTTATATATACTTTGTTGCAAATTTACATTTTCCCCTACAGGTGTTCATATCTCTTATGTAGGTATCTCATGTTAGAAAAAAAATAGTTAATAGGAGTTATATGCATTTACATGTTGTTATAAACATCAATTATGCAGTCATTTTCTTCATTTAAATATATAGTATGGCACCCTCTTGTGTTCAAAGTGTATATCAATGTGCAGGCGCAGTTAATGTGCTTAGTGCTGCTGGACATGCATGCTCGGTCTCTCTCCTCTGTTTACTGTAGACAAGCCAATAGCTGTCTGCAATGGTTCTCAAGTAAAAAGCCGAGCTTTAGCAATAGCCAGGGGCGTACATAGAAATCATGGGGCCCCATAGCAGAAATTCTAATTGGGTCCACCCTCCCAAAAAAAAAATAATTGTCAGCGTCACAGAAGACCATATCTCACAACTTTTCAGCCTTTGTATAGTCATTTTCCTCCTGCTGAAGTCTTAGATTCCTCTTTCAGTGCCCCCATAAAGTATAATGCCAACAAAAGTGCCCACCAAACACAATATGATACCCCCACAGTGAATTCCTCCACATTAGCCTCCACATGCACAGTATAATGACTCAACTGTACCCCACCTCAATTCCTAAGGTAAAGTATGGTGACCCTAACACAGTATAATCCCCCAACTGTGGCCCTCACACAGCCCTCCATGCAGGATAATGGGTCTACATACAGTTTAATTGCCCCATACTATATAATGGCCCTCCAAACAGTAAACAGTATAAAGGCCCCCACACAGCCCTCCACACAGTATGATGGACCCCATGCAAACCTTCATGCTGTATACTTTCTTGCATACAGTATAATGGCCCCCCACATAGCCCTCCAAATATTAAAATGGTCCCCCACATAGTCTTCCATATAATGTAATGCGACCCCTCATAATCCTCCATATAGTGGGATGTATTAACAGAAGCATACAGTCTAGATCACGTGAAGTCATTATCGGTCTTTACTCCTCTTTGGTCAGACCTCATCTGGAATACTGTGTACAGTTTTGGGCACCACATTTTAAAAAAGACATAGACAAACTGGAGCAAGTTCAGAGAAGAGCGACCAGAATGGTGACTGGTCTGCAAACCATGTCCTATGAGGAACGGTTGCAGGATTTGGGAATGTTTAGCTTGCAAAAAAGAAGACTGAGAGGAGACTTAATAGCTGTCTACAAATATCTCAAGGGCTGTCACATTGTAGAAGGATCATCTTTATTCTCATTTGCACAAGGAAAGACTGGAAGCAATGGGATGAAACTAAATGGGAGGAGACACAGATTAGATATTAGAAAAAACTTTTTGACAGTTAGTTTGATTAATGAGTGGAACAGGCTGATACAAGAGGTGGTGAGTTCCCCTTCAATGGACGTCTTCAAACAGAGGCTGGACAGACATCTGTCTGAGATGATTTAGTGAATCCTGCTTTGAGCAGGGGGTTGGACCAGATGACCCAGGAGGTCCCTTCCAACTCTACCATTCTATGATAATGCACCCCCTTAATCCTCTATATAGTATAATGCGCCCCATGATCCTCCATATAGCATAATGCACCCCCCATAATCCTCCATATAGTATAATGCATTCTCCATAGTCCTCCATACATTATAATGCACCCCCATGGTCCTTCATAGAATATAATGCACTCCCCATGGTCTTCCATACAATATAATGCACCCCCCATGGTCTACCATAAAATATAATGCACCCCCATGGTCCTCCATACAATATAATGCACCCCCCATGGTTCTCCATACAATATAATGAACCCCCATTTTCCTCTATACAATATAATGCACTTGCCCTGGTCCTCCATATAATATAATGCACCTGTCATGGTCCTCCATACAGCATCATTTTTGAAACACCATTTTTTTATTGTTAGGAATTTAGAAGGGTTAAAAGTTGACCAGCAATTTCTCAATTTTCAAACAAAATTTACAAAACTATTTTTTTGTAGGGAGCGCATCAGATCTGAAGTGACTATGAGGGGTCTATATGACAAATGACCCAAACGTGACACCATTTTAAAAACTGCACCCCTCAAAGTGCTCAAAGCCACGTTCAATAAGTTTATTAACCCTGCAGGTGCTTCACAGGAATTAAAGCAATGTGCAAGGAAAAAAATTAAAATTGAACTTTTTCCCACAAAAATTTCGATTTAGCCCCAAATTTTGCATTTTCACAAGGGTAACAGGAGAAAATGGGCTATATAATTTGTTGTGCAATTTCTCTAACAGCAATCAGAGAGCGGGATCAATGAAATGGGTCCCTGCATTTCTGTCAGTGGAAGCTGTCTGCATGGAGCAGTCACTGTTTGATTTCACACAGTGACCGCTTAAATTCATGATGGACATAGCTCGTCATGATGCGGGAACTGACACTTGCTCATGAAGTGCTATGTTCATCATTCATCGTTAAGGGGTTAAAGGGAAACTGTAAGATCAAAAAACTGGATGAGTTGTAGTTTTTAATGACAACTTTTTACCATATAATGTTCTGTTAAATGGGAAAACAAATCCAAGTGGGGTGAAATGGTGACAAAAATGCAATTTCTTCACTGTTTTTTGGGGATTGTTTTTACAGAAGTCATTCTGCAGCAAAATTTACTTGGTAATATGATTCTCCCAGTCAGTATGATTACAATACCAAACTTTTTATATTTTAAGGGGAAACAGTCATGTAAAAAAAGCTATTAACCTGCAGATATGAGGTTAATCTGCAGGTTAATAGCGTTCTAAAGCTGCCTGGTTCACGCACTGAGAGCCCCGCTGCCAGAAGGGAATTACCTTTATTCTTTGCAGCAGCCTCAGGCTTTCAACCATAGGGGTATGGCTAGTGCAGCTTCAGTCGCTGCTCAGTGCATAATGAGCGATGGCTGTAGCTGCGCCCCGGCACTGTTTGACAGCCAGCTCTAAACCTGAGCTCTAATGTTGAGCCGGCTGTCAGTCAGTGCCAGGGCGTGGTTTCAGCCACCACTCACTATGACGGAAGCTACACCGGCCGCACCAGTATGACTGAAAGCCCGAGGCTGAAGAGAGGAATAAAGTTAATTTCCTCCCGGCTGCAGGGCTCTCAGTGTGGGCACCGGACAGCTTTAGAACGCTATTAACATGCAGAGTTACCCCATATCTGCAGGTTAATAGCATTTTTTTTTAACATGAGAGGTTTATTTTAATAGTTAAGAAAATTCAGAACCTTCTTTAACAAAAAAGGTTATTGTCACTATTTTCTGAGACTGGTAACCTTTTCTATTTATTTTTTTGTCCAAGGAACTGGGTGAAGGCTTATTTAATTGGTTTAATTGTTTTTTATTGTATGTTTGGGGAGAAGCGCAGAAACCAAGAGATGTTTCATTTTTTTGCCTTCCACCATTTAACGTACACTTTAAGTACTTTTATACGTTGAGCCTTTTAGCACAGAAATAATAAGTTTACTCTTGTACTGCAGTGCGTAAGACGTGCCAGTGACTCACTGACACAGCCTGTTAGGCCCTGCTTATAGCAGAATCAACAAACCACCGTACTGTGGGGTCATCAGATGACCTTGGGGTACCATGGCAATTATCACCATCAGCGATTAGGATCACGGGGGGGGCGATGGTATCAAACGGAATCTTTAAAACCCCTTTTAACAACTTAGGTGCTGTTGTCGCAATTGACAGTGGAAAGGGGTTAATTGGGCCCGATCGTTTCCAAAACCGGTAGGGGCCGAAGCTGCAGGGTGTCAGTTTTCGTATACAGCTGTCACTCATGAGAATTTTGCTCACTTGCAGGTGCTATACACTTATTCCTAATCGCCGATCAGGAATGAGGCCTCTTTATGACTGATGTTTTAATGTGTATTGGTGGTTTTTAAAGGGAATCTGTCACCACTTTGGAGTTACCAGACCTCTACTATGGGCATACAGAGTATAGAAAAGTAAATCTATACATACCTGTATGGCCCATGGTAGAGGTCTGAATGCAGAGAAATGTAGTTTTATCTCCTTGGTTTTTCACAGGCTTGGTGTCCCCCGGATGCCAAGCTATCTTCGCCCATCTGCTTGTTCTTCCACCAATTCCCCGCCTATGTTCATGTTTACCATATTTCCCCCCCTCCCTGCACGTCACAGGGCCCTGTGACATGCGCTTTTTTCCCCCTCACCTCCCGGCGCATGCGCAAAGCGCAGCTCACGGGGAGCGAGCTTTGTTTCCTCCCAGGCCCGTTTGGCTGAGTACAGTGCAGCAGTGTTCTATTGCGCAGGTGCCGGGGAGTCACTGTGAAAGTCTCATTTATACTAACATAAGCCCATCTTTTTATAGGGGTGGCTTGGTTACATAAGAGATTGCATAATGGTTGCATAACTATTTGCATGAGTATTGGTAAGACAATGATTTGGCAGAAATACTGATTTTGTGAGATGATGGATTGTCTTTATGGCACCTGAACTACTGTACGTCCCAAATACCAGCGTAAATAGTTTGTCCTTGGCCGAATAGAAGCCTGGAGTTTCTCATTGTTCCATCTCAAAAGGGAAATTTTATCTTCACTTCAGAAGCCAAACTCCCATCCAGTCAAAGCCAAATATTGCACAATATAGTACAAACAAGGATGAAGTGCAGACATAAGATAACGCCACTAAAGAATATTCAGGAAACAAAAATCAAAATGAAAAGGAAATGTAGCAATTTCTTTCACAATTCCCCTTTTTTATCATCTTGCATACCTTTCTAAAATACCTTCCCTGCCTCACCATCACAGGTCTGCAAGACAACCCTACTACATAAGGTCCAAGGCTAAACCTATGTAAATTATGGGATGATAGTCCTGCACAGCATCTATTCAGATGAATCTTGTTAGTCAGACTTTCTATGCCTATCTACCATTACTCTAACAGTTTAAAACAATGTATCAATATTATAATAAAAGATATATAATTGATTTATAACTGCAAACATTATAGATGATATAGTCCATATGAATTAAAGATTAACCACTGAGTGACCACCAATATGACTTAAAACTGACCTGAGCTATAAGTGAATTTAGCATCCTCCTACGGGTGAAAATGCAGCAGCTGTCGGCTGTACACTATAGCTCACTTTAATTACAAATTCCCTAACGTATCCTCCCCAGTCTGACTTCTTGCCTCTTTTTTTTAAACTTCCAATGGAATTTTGTTTGAGAACTCCCAATGCATGCTGAGATACTCAAATGAGCCCTCATCAGGGGGCAGAGGCTGCAGTCACCTCCGTAGCCTCTGCTGCCTCCCAAAAACAAAGCGGCATCAGCGACGTCTGTTTCAGGGCTGGGCTAGTCCTTACTCTAATGATAATGTGTCGGTTGTAAATTCTGACGTATTCTCACTATGAGCTTCCTGTGCTATATTCTTTTGAATTCACAGTGCGCTCCCTTGCCAGCTTTAGAGAGAAATGACAAGCCAGAAGGAGAGAACAATATAGCAAAGAGAAGCCCAAAAAGGTTATATATAAAAATGCAAAAAGTTTATTTAGAACAATTTAAAAACTGTAGTAGCAGGTCACCAAGAAAATTCCAGGAGACAGTGCAGATAGACCAACGCATTTCAGCTTAGCGCCTTATTCTAGAGAGAAATGACAAGCCAGAAGGAGAGAGCACTCTCAGTAGAAATTGTAAGGAGACCACGAAGCAAGCAATGACTAGCCCATCCCCTGAAACACAGGTCACAGATGACGCTTTGTTAAAAGGTCCGCAGCCTCTGACTCCTGATGTTGTCCCGTGTGAGTATCCCAAAATTCACTGGAATTCTCAAATGAAACATCATTGGTGTTGCACAGCTTCTGGATACCCACAGTTGCGGTAGAAACTTCACAGAGCAGATTACATGGGATAACAAGCTTTTACTTCTCAGAACATGAGGTAAAGGAAAAAATGCGCAGTCACTCAGTACTGCACCAGGAAGTAAGAACAAAACTGAAAGTACAAGAGAGACTTTTTTTTCTTTTACAATACAGTAAACAAGGAAACTTTACACAACATCGCCATCTACTGTCAGATCAGCATAAAGTCCCCCTTCACACAAACAAAGAAGTCCACAACTGTTGCATATACCAACACCCTTTCTCAACAGTAAGGACTTATTCAGTCAAACCTAATTTCTTCATTATTCTCTGATGTTTTTCAGCATTCAATGCCTTTGTGAAAATGTCTGCTGTCATATCTTCAGTTGGACAATATTCTAATTTCAGGATTCCTTGTTCCTGATGGTCCCTCAAGAAATGATACTTCACATCAATGTGCTTGGTTCTTGGGTTAACTCTTTCCATCTGAGCAAGAACAAGACATCCCTGATTGTCCTCATTTATTTTTGTTGGTTCCAACTGTGCTTGTCCTAGGTCTGTTAGCAATTGTCTAAAACCATAGAACTTCTTGACGCGCATGTGCTGCTGCAACATATTCTGCTTCTGTTGATGACAGCATTACTATTGATTGTTTTTTACTAGTCCAACTAATTGGTCCACCTGAGAGAAAGAAAAGATAGCCACTGGTAGATTTTATGTCAGTTGGATCTCCAGCCCAATCCGCATCAACGTATACAGATAAAATGCATTCATCACTTGTAGGCAGTTTCAGTTTAACATTGCTGGTTCATTTCAAATAACTTATTACTCTCTTCACAGCATTCCAATCTGCTTTATTTCGCTTGGACACTTTTCTACTCAGAATTCCTACTTCTGCTGCAATGTCTAGCCTTGTAACAGTCGCTAGATACAGTAATTTTCCTATCGCCATTCTGTACTCTTCATTATTTGGTAACACATTTTTCTCACTACTCATCTCTTTAAGATAATTAGTTTCCATTAGAGACTTTGCTGGTTTTGCATCCTTCAATCCAAATGTTTCGGATATGTCTTGAATCATGTGATTTTGATTAAGTAGGAAACTTCCATCTTCTTCTCTTTCTATTTTCATTCCTAAGTACGGTTTCACATTTCCCAAGTCTTTGATCTCGAAATGTTGATTCAGGATTTTTAGTATGTCCTCTTTATCTCTTTTTCAAAACGAACTAAAATGTCATCAACATATATGAGTACATAGATCCATCTGACCATTAGTCTTTTTGTGTACAGGCAAGGATCAGCTTTGCTTCTTTTAAATTTTTCATTTGTGAGCACCTCTGTGATTTTATCATTCCACACTTTAACAGCTTGTTTTAAACCGTATATACTTTTCTGTAATTTGCACACCATGTTTGGGTTACTTTCATCTTTGAATCCTGGAGGTTGTTCCATGTAAATATCTTCTGTTAAGCTTCCATTCAAAAATGCTGTCTTTACATCCAGATGTTTCAGTTCCATTTGTTTCATTTCTGCAACTGCAAACAAAGTTCTTATTGTAGTATGTTTGACAACTGGAGCAAATGTTTCATCATAGTCTTCTCCATATTTTTGAGAATAACCTTTAGCTACGAGTCTTGCTCGGCATCGTTCAGCTGTGTCATCTGTTCGTTACTTTACTTTAAAAACCCATTTACATCCTATAGCTTTTCTTCCTTCTGGTAATTCTGTTAGTGTCCATGTTTTTGAGTCATGCATGGATTTTATTTCTATTTCTGTTGCCTCTATCCATTTATTGGCTTCTTCTTCAGGAAGTCGAGATATGTCTTCCCAAAGTGATGTGTGCACACCATGTATACGATGCGTGTATACGATATACGATGTGTGTACACCGTGTAAATGATGTGTGTGCATCGTGTATCCGATGTATGTGCACCGTGTATATCATATGTTTACACTGTGTAAATGATGTGTTTGAACTGTGTATACGATGTGTGTGCACCGAGTATCCAATGTGTGCTCACTGTGTATCCGATGTGTGTGCACCGTGTAAATGTTGTGTGTGCACTGTGTATCTGATGTGTGTGCACCATGTAAATGATGTGTGCGCACAGTGTAAATGGTGTGTGCACACCCTGTATCCAATGTGTGTGCTCTGTGTATCTGATGTGTGCACACCGTGTATGTGATGTGTGTGCACTGTGTAAATGATGTGTTCACACAGTGTAAATGATGTGTGCACACCCTGTATCCAATGTGTGTGCTCTGTGTATCTGATGTGTGTGCACCGTGTAAATGATGTGTGCGCACCGTGTATGTGATGTGTTCACACAGTGTAAATGATGTGTGCGCACCGTGTATCCAATGTGTGTGCTCTGTGTATCTGATGTGTGCACACCGTGTATGTGATGTGTGTGCACTGTGTAAATGATGTGTGCGCACCGTGTATGTGATGTGTTCACACAATGTAAATGATGTGTGCGCACAGTGTAAATGATGTGTGCACACTCTGTATCCAATGTGTGTGCTCTGTGTATCTGATGTGTGTGCTCTGTGTATCTGATGTGTGTGCACAGTGTAAATGATGTGTGCACACCCTGTATCCAATGTATGTGCTCTGTGTATCTGATGTGTGCGCACCGTGTAAATGATGTGTGCGCACCGTGTAAATGATGTGTGCGCACCGTGTATTTGATGTGTGCGCACCGTGTAAATTATGTGTGCGCACCGTGTAAATTATGTGTGCGCACCGTGTATCCAATGTGTGTGCTCTGTGTATCTGATGTGTGTGCTCTGTGTATCTGATGTGTGTGCACAGTGTAAATGATGTGTGCACACCCTGTATCCAATGTATGTGCTCTGTGTATCTGATGTGTGCGCACCGTGTAAATGATGTGTGCGCACCGTGTATCTGATGTGTGCGCACCGTGTAAATGATGTGTGCGCACCGTGTAAATTATGTGTGCGCACCGTGTATCCAATGTGTGTGCTCTGTATATCTGATGTGTGCGCACCGTGTAAATGATGTGTGCTCACCATGTATCCGATGTGTGTGTACAGTATATCTGATGTGTGTACCATGTATCTGATGTGTGTACCATGTATCCGATGTGTGTGTACAGTATATCTGATGTGTGTACCATGTATCTGATGTGTGTACCATGTATCCGATGTGTGTGTACAGTATATCTGATGTGTGTACCATGTATCTGATGTGTGTACCATGTATCCGATGTGTGTGTACAGTATATCTGATGTGTGTACCATGTATCTGATGTGTGTACCATGTATCTGATGTGTGTACCGTGTATCTGATGTGTGTACCATGTATCTGATGTGTGTACAGTGTATCTTATGTGTATCTGATATTTCTGCTGTACTGTCTGTCTAAAGATGAGAGCTCATCTAGAAAACTCAGGATGAACAATGTCATAGATCCCAACCAGATAAGCTAATGAAACACTACACAATGAAATTCATAATTGTACCCATAGACCGTGAATGGAATATAGATTTACCCTGATACAGAGCAATACACATGTTTTAGCCTATTTTATGTCTGGCATTCTGTACAAGAACCAGGAAGCTCAGGATGCACAATGCTTCTGTATACATGCATAAGTGAAATGTATTTTTCTGTCAGTATATTTCATTAATATGTCATTAGGTTATATGTATAGCATTGTTTATCCTGAGTTTTTTGATTCAGAAGTAATAAAACTGACACACGTATATTGTTATGTATTAGAGAAAATTTAAACTCCACTTAGGGTCTATGAGAATAACAATGAATTTCATTGTATACAGCAGGGGTCTCAAACTCAGCTGGGCATATGGGCCGCACACGGAAAAACATTTAATTTGGGGGGCCGCATTATTTGCATGACAAAGTGACATTTTTAGTGATACCATTTTATCTTCTATACACCTTTTGAACTGGTCCTCATCTTGCAGACATGGTCTCCCCTCCAGGTCCCCCATATTGCAGACATAGTCTCCCCTCCAGGTCCCCCATATTGCAGACATAGTCTCCCCTCCAGGTCCCCCATATTGCAGACATGGTCTCCCCTCCAGGTCCCCCATATTGCAGACATGGTCTCCCATCCAGGTCCCCCATATTGCAGACATGGTCCCCCATCCAGCAGACATGGTCTCCCATCATGGTCCCCCATATTGCAGACATGGTCCCCCATCCAGGTCCCCCATATTGCAGACATGGTCTCCCATCCAGGTCCCCCATATTGCAGACATGGTCCCCATTAAGCAGACATGGTCTCCCATTATGGTCCCCCATATTGCAGACTTGGTCCCCCATCCAGGTCCCCCATATTGCAGACATGGCCCCCATCCAGGTCCCCCATCCAGCAGACATGGTCCCCATATTGCAGACATGGTCCCGCATCCAGGTCCCCCATATTGCAGACATGATCTTCATATTGCAGACATGGCCTCCCATCCAGGTCTCCCATATTGCAGACATGGTCCCCCCTCCAGGTCCCCCATATTGCAGACATGGTCCCCCATATTGCAGACATGGTCCCCCATCCAGGTCCCCCATATTGCAGACATGGTCCCCCCTCCAGGTCCCCCATATTGCAGACATGGTCCCCCATATTGCAGACATGGTCCCCCATCCAGGTCCCCCATATTGCAGACATGGTCCCCCATCCTGGTCCTTATGTTGCAGACATGTCCCCCATCCAGGTCCCCCCCCATACTGCGCACAGGGCCACCCTCCGCCCCATACTGCGCTCAGGGTCCCCGTCCCCCCATACAGCGCTCAGGGTTCTCGTCCCCCATACTGCCCACAGTGCTCCCCCTATACTGAGGACAGAGGAAAAAAAAAGTGCTCACCTGTCCTCCGTTCCCTCAGAGTCCTTCCTGCACCTGTGGCCCCCAGACACAGACCCCGTAACGATAGCGGCTCTCTCCAGCAGCCGCCGACATCAGCGCTGTAATGCAGTGTATTGCCGCGCAGAGACCGCGCAGAGAGGCTCTCTGCACAGCAATACCAGTGTCAGCCGCCGGCCTATCAGAGGCCAGCAACTGACATCTGCGCACGGCAGTGACGTCATACGCTGCTGCGCTGGGACGCAGATGGCAGCTGCTGGCCTCTGATAGGCCGGCGGCTGACACTGGTATTGCTGTGCAGAGAGCCGGTCTCTGCGCGGCAATACCCTGCATTACAGCGCTGATGTCGACGGCTGCTGGAGAGAGCCGCGATCATTACGGGGTCTGTGCCTGTGGGCCGCAAGAAGCAGCCAGAGGGGCCGCGTGTTTGAGACCCCTGGTATAGAGTATCATCAGCTTATCTGTTCGACATCTATAGCATTGCTCAGGCTGGACATGCTGGTTCATGAACTGTATGACAGAAGTATAATAAAGATTGACAAGCATGTTTTACTATGTATCAGTGCAAATTTATATTTCATTCCATATATTTTATTAATATTTCATTGAGTGGGATGTGTAGAGTAGCATTGTGCATCCTGAGACTCCTGATTCATGTACAGAATGCCAGACATAAAATACACTAACACACGTATATTCCTATGTAATAATAAGTATATATTTCATTGATGGTTTCTTGGGTACAAATTGGGTATGAATGGTATGAATGTGATTCATGTCAGTGTCCCATTCCCTGATGAAGCCGCACCTGAGGTGAAACATGTTGGGGAGACTTGTGATTTAATGTCTGCTTGTCCTATTCTGTTATAAAGTTGGTGACTTCCCGTGTTTCGTCCATATCAAATATAGGTGTATACCTTATAATATGAGATTGAACAGATTAGGGACAATATTTTAGTAATACCCTACAGCAAGTTTTCTACAATTAAAAATTAAAGTTATATTTTATGACTTATTAGTGAGGGATTCCAATATGGGGTCCGTTCCTTTGCACTTATGCTTAGGATTTCTATATGCAGATATATCCAATCTTACTATTTGGATCTGTAATATACTGTCTGTCTCCATCCTTTTTGGAGGCCTATTGCCCTTTCTTTTTAATTGGTTTCTTGTTTTTATGTATTAATAATAATAAAATTATATTTTAATTATCAAGCTGGAATCTCTTTATATCTGACAGCACTTCTACTTGTTGTAACAGATACGGATTATGAATGATTTAAATATCATATCATGTGACATATTTCTCCATACACAGTTTTACATGTGAAGCTCTGAATGATCAGATGCTTCTTCCTTGATTCTGTCATTTATATAAGTGACAGGTGGAATGAACCAATCAGCTGCTTGCTCTGTTTTCCATCATTTCAGAGTGACAGTAGAACCAACCAATCAGATGCTTTCTTTTTCTGCCCCTTGTGAGATGACAGTTGGAATGTGTCGGTTGGTTCCGGTGAGGAGCTTCTGGTTATATCTGACCCCAGCCCTGGTACTGTGCAGATATGGGACGTCACGTGCCGCCTCTTCTGGGATGTAAATGACAATATATCATGTCTTCTGTAGGGACAGTGTCATGTACAAGCTGATATATCAAAGTCATAGAAGTCCACGTTCCAGCAGAGATCTCAGCACAAAGACTCAGCGTCTTCCGCACAAGTCACCGTCCAATGATCTGCAAGTTACTTCCAGGTAACAGAATATATATGGAAAATTACTGGCAAGACGGTAAATTCAGAGGGTTAAACCTATGTACAATGTAACTTATTATTTTGACCCACTAAGAGCAGAATTGAAACCGAACAGAATAACTACCTGCCCTAAATGCCAGACACCTAAGACTGTATCTCATGGGTTTTGGTTATGTACTCATTCAGGTAATCAGTGGAGGATTGTCGGGGAGGGGGTGAAAGAAATTTGAGGTCTCAACTCATACTGTTTAATTCATGGTCTGAAGGCAATGATATAGAAAGGACCAGCCCCGGCACTCACGTGTTGATTAAATGCTTCTTTAATGGCAATCCACATAAAGCAAGACATTTCAGCCTCTCCCAGGCTTTTGTCAATTGTGGCACAACACATTCAACATGATTATATGTCACATATAGCCACGGAAATGACTTCATATAAATTAACATAAAAAGGAGGAAACAAAAAGAAAAAATATGCAAAACATTCTAGGTATATTGGTTCCTCCTTTTTATGTTAATTTATATGAAGTCATTTCCGTGGCTATATGTGATATACAATCATGTCGAATGTGTTGTTCCACTATTGACAAAAACCTAGGAGAGGCTGAAATGTCTTGCTTTATATGGATTGCCATTAAAGAAGCATTTAATCAACACGTGAGTGCCGGGCTGGTTCTTTCTATTTGTTCAAGTTGATTCCCCATGTTCACCAGCTTGTATACATAGTGTCGACTATTCATTGACTTTACTTGAAGGCAATGATGGCTCCAAACATTATATGTATCCATCTTGTTTATTACATGTGCTCCAACTTGAAACATTGGTTGTAAGATCAGTTACCACCTTGTCCGAACTAATCACAAAAATAAAACAAAAATATTACACACCGATAGGGTAGATCCCGAAAAAAGGAGGAACAAGCAAGTAAATTCCTAACAAAATGGAAGCTACTGTATCTATTTCTAGATATTGCTCAAAGAAAGAAATAACGTAGAAGTGACCTTCTAGAGTCTGAAAGCAAAATTGGCAATTTATTGAGATTTCAATGTCCCAGTTGAATGTAGATGAATATTGTTATGTGTATTTGTGTATTTATGGTAATGATTATAGATTTTGATTTTAGGTTTTGTTACATAGGGATCGCTTTTCTCTGCATTTGATAATGTAATATGTATTGTGATATTCTGAGGCCTGCGCGCCCAACACTCTGTAGATGAACCCCCTATGTGCGAGCGAGCTTTATATTTTGTGTTGTATTCATTGCATTGTAAAATCAAATAAAAATTACTTACAAAAATGAGTCATACCTAATGATCCTGATTGTAAAGCAACTATTGATTGTATAATTGATTGCGTCTTTGTCATAAAAAGCTACAAATGTTTTAATCTGAGAAAACGAAATAAAAATTCACTGAAAATAAAATAAAAATGAGTCAGTGGGTCCTACTCTATGGGGAAAGAGCGGACATATTGCCTGTGCTGCGGGGAATAAATATGGATGATACTCTAACATAAATAATGGAAGCCTATGAACATCACTGGGAAAAAAGAAAACTAGAAAAATGTTCAAAAACAAAATACACTTTGGTACATTGGTGAGCATTCATAGGAGCACAGGTCGCACCGCTTATTTTACAGCAGGTTACGAATACTCTTTTTTGCAATTTTGAGGAGTATTTTTATACAAGAAGTAATAATTTGCAGTAACTCACATTTATAGTAAACAGGTTTCCATAATGCTAAGACCTCGCTATATATGCAGGTACACACGCAGGACCGGTTTTAGACATATTGGGGCCCCCAATCCTGAAATATTCCACCAACAACACTGTTTGGCCTCGTGCCCATGTTGAGTATTTGGTCAGTATTTTATATCAGTATTTGTAAGCCAAAATCAGGAGAGGAACAATCAGAGGAAAAGTATAATAGAAACACGTCACCACTTCTGTATTTATCACCCACTCCTGTTTTTGGATTACAAATACTGATGTGAAATACTGACCAAATACTGAATGTGTGAACGTAGCCTTACACTGGTACCAGTGTAATCAATGTGCCATCAGTGTGTCATTCGTGTGCCGTGTGTGTGTCATCGTGTTTTTCCTGTATGGATACTGGAAATGAAATTACAATGCTTCCACTATGCTTTCAATGTTAAACACATACACACGGCACATGGACTGTACCCAGGTGCCATCCGTGTGCTGGATGTGTTTACACCCATAGACTTGTATTGGCCCCTGTCATCCGGCTGCAGGGAAAAAAATGGACATGTGAGCAGCACCATAGGTTGAAATGAGTACATTTGGAATCCCTAAAAAAAATGTCACACGTACTGTATGGATGCCACACGTGCCGGAAACAGTGACGTAGGAAGGGGGCCTCAGCGTAGGGTCACACGACCGTATAAAACATCTTTCAGAGTTTCATTCTGAAAAGTGGAGCAATTTTTTTCTCACTTGTCTTCCGTGTACAATCCGTGTTTTACAGCAGCAGTTATTAACCCTTTACAGGACCATTTACAGTTTCTTATGTTACAGAACTGCAATGTAAAATCGGATTCTACATTGTGGCATCTGATTTTTTATGACGCACCCATAGGCTTGAATGGGTGTCTCATCTGGTTTATGGTAGGAACTAGTGCATGCTGCAATTCGGTCAGTGAAAAAAAAATCCCTCATCTGCACTGCCCCATTGGATCACATTGGTCCGAGTGCTGTCTGGTTTTATCACGGTTAACACTCGGACTGAAAGTACAGTCATGTGAATGAAATCTAACAGTCAAATAGAAAACATTAGCAGAATTTCCATCTTTTTGTACATTCTACCTCACAAATGGCAGAATAAAAAGTGATAAAATAAAGTCCTATATGTCCCCCAAACTACCCTGCTAAATCCCCTCTGGCTTTAGTGCCGATGCTCCCGTGTCCCTGATAGTCATTATTCAATTTGCAGCTAGAGGTAGAGCCACAAGATCACTGCAGCCAAGTACCACGACTGCCATAGACTTCTAGAGCATCAGTGCTGGAGCCGCGGGGGAGTCATCATTTCATGAGAATTATTTTTACACTCGCAGAAAACCCCTGTAAGGTCTGTTCACTTGCACAGTTTTTCTGCGGATTGTTCTGCATCAAAAACCAGAGTGTTGGCAGGAAAAATTCTGCGTTTTTTCAGCCTTTTCGTTTCCCATTCATTTGAATAGGGAAAAAAAACACTGCAAAAATGCTGGAAGAATTGACATGCAACGGATTTATAAAAAAAAAGTGTCTTGTGGTCTGTGTCTGTCTGTCTGCTGTACTGGGAGAGTTTGGAGTTGTATAGTAGACTGCACTATTCCATACTATAGTATGTTCAACCCTTTTCACACTTTTTCTGCAGTGCGTCCGGGGGCTCTGCTTGAATCCCCCCAAAATAGGATTCACACAAATTCCCGATGGGGCCACAGACTACAATGACACAAGCGGACTTCAAATGAATTCCATTTGCTTTTTTTTCTGATATTGATCCTCTGATTTAGTTTCTTAAAGTCCCTGTTTGTGTTTTTTCTTCTAAGCGTCCATTTTTCTGTGGCTGTTGGAACAGACAGACATATACAGAAAAAAATCACACATGGAATTCATTTGAAGTTCATTCCTGTCATTGCAGTCTATGGCTCCATAGGAAATTCAGGCAGAAACCACCAGGCTCAGTAAAGAAAAACAGTGTGAACAGGCCCTAATGTAAAACGCTTACATAAGACATAAACTGTGCTTAGAGATGATCCCTATTATGGTGACACTACAATTACAGAACTATATATGCAGCACATAACAGATATACCCTATACATGTACACACATATTTTATATACACTGCTCAAAAAAATTAAGGGAACACTCAAATAACACATCCTAGATCTGAATGAATGAAATACTCTCATTGAATACTTTGTTCTTTACAAAGTTGAATGTGCTGAAAATAAAATCACACAAAAATCATCAATGGAAATCAAATTTATGAACCAATGGAGGCCTGGATTTGGAGTCACCCCCAAAATTAAAGTGGAAAAACACACTACAGGCTGATCCAACTTTGATGTAATGTCCTTAAAACAAGTCAAAATGAGGCTCAGTATTGTGTGTGGCCTCAACGTGCCTGTATGACCTCCCTACAACGCCTGGGCATGCTCCTGATGAGGTTGTGGATGGTCTCCTGTGGGATCTCCTCCCAGACCTGGACTAAAGAATCCGCCAACTCTTGGGCAGTCTGTGGTGCAACGTGACGTTGGTGGATGGAGCGAGACATGATGTCCCAGATGTGCTCAATCGGATTCAGGTCTGGGGAACGTGCGGGCCATTCCATAGCTTTAATGCCTTCATCTTGCAGGAACATCTGACACACTCCAGCCACATGAGGTCTAGCATTGTCCTGCATTAGGAGGAACCCAGGGCCAACCTCACCAGCATATGTTCTCACAAGGGGTCTGAGGATCTCATCTCGGTACCTAATGGCAGTCAGGCTACCTCTGGCAAGCACATGGAGGGCTGTGCAGCCCTCCAAAGAAATGCCACCCCACACCATTACTGACCCACAGCCAAACTGGTGATGCTGAAGGATGTTGCAGGCAGCAGATCGCTCTCCACGGCGTCTCCAGACTCTGTTACGTCTGTCACATGTGCTCAGTGTGAACCTGCTTTCATCTGTGAAGAGCACAGGGTGCCAGTGGTGACTTTGCCAATCCTGGTGTTCTGTGGCAAATGCCAAGCGTCCTGCACGGTGATGGGCTGTGAGCACAACCCCCATCTGTGGACGTCGGGCCCTCATACCACCCTCATGGAGTCTGTTTCTAACCGTTTGTGCAGACACATGCACATTTGTGGCCTGATGGAGGTAATTTTGAAGGGCTCTGGCAGTGCTCCTCCTGTTCCTCCTTGCACAAAGGCGGAAGTAGCAGTCCTGCTGCTGGATTGTTGCCCTCCTACGGCCCCCTCCACATCTCCTGGTGTACTGGCCTGTCTCCTGGTAGTGCCTCCAGCCTCTGGATATTACGCTGACAGACACAGCAAACCTTCTTGCCACAGCTCGCATTGATGTGCCATGCTGGATGAGTTGCAGTACCTGAGCAACTTCTGTGGGTTGTAGAGTCCGTCTCATGCTACCATGAGTGTGAAAGCACAACCAACATTCAAAAGTGACCAAAACATCAGCCAGAAAGCATTGGTACTGAGATGTGATCTGCGGTCCCCACCTGTAGAACCACTCCTTTATTGAGTGTGTCTTGATAATTGCCAATAATTTCCATCTATTTTCTATTCCATTTGCACAACAGCATGTGAAATTGATTGTCAATCAGTGTTGCTTCCTAAGTGGACAGTTTGATTTCACAGAAGTTTGATTTACTTGGAGTTATATTCTGTTGTTTAAGTGTTTCCTTTATTTTTTGAGCAGTGTATATACATTATACACATACTGTAATGCACACGCCCGGGCTGAGCGGCGTGTGCGTGTGATTGTAGTGATTCCACTGGACCGTGCCGGAGAGTGAATGCCTGGAGGGGCGTAACTAGGTATTCACCCGATCCGACCAGGGTCGCACGACGGCATACGACGCCAGTGCACCAAGGAGGAACCGAGCAGAGGGACCAGGTGCTACTCCAGGACAGACCCCAGACACGGCTGTTGACCCACACAGGGGAACACAGGAACAGACTGGTAGGCTGGCGCACAGACTGGTGGGTATAGGCAGGCACGACTGGTATGCAGGCAGGCGGGTATGCAGGCAGGGGGGTACAGGCAAGCACGGCTAGAGTGCAGACAGGGAGGCACTAGCAGGTAGGAACACAGGCGGGATAGGACCCAGTACACACTGGGACTCAGGAACAATACAGGCAGAGGGGTACAGGCAAGCACAGCTAGAGTGCAGACAGGGAGGCACTAGCAGGTAGGGACACTGGTGGGATAGGACCCAGTACACACTGGGACTCAGGAACAGAACCACAGATGTGGCGGACAAACACAGCAGAGTGAGGCCGCCCAGAGAGATGAGCGAGAGCAGGGCAGGGCAGGACGAGGCCGCCTGGAGCGGTGAGAATGAGTAGAGCAGGACAAGGCTGCCAGGAGCAGTGAGCAAAGGGTCAGAGCTGAGCGAGACTGCCGGAGCAGTGAGCAAGAGTAAAGCAGGACGAGGCCGCCTGGAGCGGTGAGCAAGAGTGGAGCAAGACTGCCGGAGCAGTGAGCAAAAGGATAAGAGCGGAGCGAGACTGCCGGAGCAGTGAGCAAAAGGGTCAGAGCGGAGCAAGGCTGCCGGAGCAGCGAGCAAAGGAGTCAGAACAGGCTAGAACCGCCGGAGCGGTGAGCAAAGGAGTCAGAGCAGGCTAGAACCGCCGGAGCGGTGAGCAAAGGAGTCAGAGCAGGCTAGAACTGCCGGAGCGGTGAGCAAAGGAGTCAGAGCAGGATAGAACCGCCGGAGCGGTGAGCAAAGGAGTCAGAGCAGGCTAGAACCGCCGGAGCGGTGAGCAAAGGAGTCAGAGCAGGCTAGAACCGCCGGAGCGGTGAGCAAAGGAGTCAGAGCAGGCTAGAACCGCCGGAGTGGTGAGCAAAGGAGTCAGAGCAGGCTAGAACCGCCGGAGCGGTGAGCAAGGCAGAGCAGGGGGGACAGGGCTCTGTTCACACAGAACAGACAGGAAGAGAAAGGCAGAGCCAGATACCCACAGGGTACTTGCAGTGAAGTAGCGAGTGGACCACAAACTCACAAACGGGAGTACAGAGACAACAAGCAGGAGTTAGGTACGAGTTCAGACTCTGCAGAAAAAGGAAGGGAACGGACATCGGACATAGAGGCAAAACAGGTAAAGGATAGGAGAGAGTTCAGACTGGAACTGAGTGTACGGAGGAGACCGACACTGCAGAGGGATACACGAGCGGGTCTGGGAATACGGCCCCCAGAGAGGCGGGACGAACAGGCAAGGAGCGTGTTCAGACAGGACAGACAAGATACAGGAGCGGGTCTAGGTAATCGGCCCCTAGAAGGCGGGAGGAACAGGCTAGGAGCGTGTTCAGACAGGACAGACAAGATACAGGAGCGGGTCTAGGTAATCGGCCCCTAGAAGGCGGGAGGAACAGGCTAGGAGCGTGTTCAGACAGGCCTGGAAATACAGCCTCCAGGAAAGGCAGACAAGAGAACACAGAACGGGACCTGGCACCTTCAGAGTGCAAGCACACACTGAATGAAACACTATGCTCAGGCAGGGATTGATTGGAGCAGCTGAGCTATATACCAGGTGACAGACAACAATAGGCTGAGGACGCACAAGGGGTGTGACCCACAGCAGGTACAAAAAGCAGGAAGTGATCGGGCGCCGCCCTTAAGCAGCAGAAACAGACACAAACAGACAGCATGGAGGGAAGCCAGAGAGACATTCTGGACTGGAGATCAAGTGCGCGCTCTTGCACAGTGGAAGATGGACCACCATGCAAGGACGCCGCCAGGTATGTTACAGTACCCCCCCCTTACGCCCCCTCTTCTTCAGGCCTGCCAGAATCTTCCGCAGGGAAATCGAGGACCAGTCGTTCACTTCAAGGAGATCACTTCCACTGTCCACAGGAAAAACTGATCCCATCTGGTTAGCTAGGATGCTACCTCCTATCCAGCCATCCTCAGCAACAGACGAAACGGGTGGAGTACCAGGAACAGCACACGAGGAAGTCTCTCTCCACATATTTTCAGGTGGCACCCCAGAGGGTACAGGAGACAACTGGAAGTCCTTCACCGGGTTGGAGGGGGACAGAGACTTGGGGGTAATCTCTGCTTCGAGGTACATCTTGTCAAGCTCACAGGAAGAAATAGACGGGTTATCAGGTACATAATGAGGAAAAGTCACTGTCTCTTTGTTATCTGGTGGTACCCCGGAGAATTCAGGAAACAACTGGAGGTCCTCCGCCGGGTCAGAAGAGTGCAGAGGCTCAGAGAAAACATCTGCTTCAGAGTACACTAGGTTGGACTCACTGGAGGAAGCAGGCGAGGTATCGGGTACCGAGTATAGGAAAGTCTCTGTCCATTCACCACCAGGTGGCACCCCAAAGGGTTCTGGAGACAACTGGAGGTCCTCTGCCTGGTCAGAGGAGTGTAGAGACTCATGGGTAACCTCTGCTTCAGAGTACACTAGGTCGAACTCACTGAACGAAGCAAGCGAGGTATCAGATCCAGGATATAGGAAAGTCTCTGTCCATTCACCACCAGGTGGCACCCCGAAGGGTTCTGGAGACAACTGGAGGTCCTCCGCCTGGTCGGAGGGGTGTAGAGACTCGGGGGTAACTACCACTTTGGGGTACCCATTGTCAGGCTCACAGGACGAAGCGGACAAAGTATCGAGTACCGGGTGTAGAGAAGTCTCTCTCCATTTGTCATCGAGTGGTATCCCGGAGGATTCAGGAGACAACAGGGGGTCCTCCGCCAGGTAGTAGAGGTGCACAGACTCTGAGGTAACCACAGCTTTGGAGCATCCTTGGACATGCACACCAGTTAAAGTGGGTGAAGCATCTGATGCCGGGTGCAGGAAGTTCTCCTGTGTGGAGTCTGGATGGGCAGAAGTCTCTTCGGGCAGGAGAACCGGTGCACTACCCACGCACATTACCCGTTGGGGCTTCTCCGGGATACAGGGAGATGAAGCTTCATTAGGGACTTCAAGGTTGGGGTCAGGAGATCTCAGGGAGGACAGACCCTGGCGTGACGGCTTGCCTCTACGTCTAGCACGTCTGGACTGCCTCTTGAGGTTGGGAGAAGTATTCCGGAAAGCGTAATCACCCTGTGAGGATTCTGGGTGGGCAGTAGTCTCATTGGGCTGGAGGACTATTGCGCTACCCACACACATTACCCATCGGGGTTGCTCCGGGATATTGGGAAGTGAAGCTTCAGCAGGAGCCTCCGGGTTAGGATCATCAAAGACCATTAGAAAGGCCACCAGGAAGGCCATTAGGTCCAGGAGGATCGGATCCTGTGTTTCATATAGGGGGTTGATCCATTCCAAGGCATCACCCGCCAGGTAAGACATAATGAATGCCACCTTAACCCGATCGGTGGGAAAACATAGAGGGTAGAACTTGAAGTGTAGCATGCATTGCTCCACAAATGCACGACTTTGTCTTGGATCCCCATAGTAACGTAGCGGATCCGCAGGAACGAGAGCAGATAGATCCATCTGGACGGGTGCGTAATTCGCCTGGAACTCAGCTAAGAAAAAAAAAATTTTATTTATTTATTTTAATGCATGTATTCGCTGGAAAACTTCTCAGAGAGCGAAGGCCGTGGGGCTCAACGGGAACCATGGCCTGAGCATGCTGTAATGCACACGCCCGGGCTGAGCGGCGTGTGCGTGTGATTGTAGTGATTCCACTGGACCGTGCCGGAGAGTGAATGCCTGGAGGGGCGTAACTAGGTATTCACCCGATCCGACCAGGGTCGCACGACGGCATACGACGCCAGTGCACCAAGGAGGAACCGAGCAGAGGGACCAGGTGCTACTCCAGGACAGACCCCAGACACGGCTGTTGACCCACACAGGGGAACACAGGAACAGACTGGTAGGCTGGCGCACAGACTGGTGGGTATAGGCAGGCACGACTGGTATGCAGGCAGGCGGGTATGCAGGCAGGGGGGTACAGGCAAGCACGGCTAGAGTGCAGACAGGGAGGCACTAGCAGGTAGGAACACAGGCGGGATAGGACCCAGTACACACTGGGACTCAGGAACAATACAGGCAGAGGGGTACAGGCAAGCACAGCTAGAGTGCAGACAGGGAGGCACTAGCAGGTAGGGACACTGGTGGGATAGGACCCAGTACACACTGGGACTCAGGAACAGAACCACAGATGTGGCGGACAAACACAGCAGAGTGAGGCCGCCCAGAGAGGTGAGCGAGAGCAGGGCAGGGCAGGATGAAGCCGTCTGGAGCGGTGAGAATGAGTAGAGCAGGACAAGGCCGCCAGGAGCAGTGAGCAAAGGGTCAGAGCTGAGCGAGACTGCCGGAGCAGTGAGCAAGAGTAAAGCAGGACGAGGCCGCCTGGAGCGGTGAGCAAGAGTGGAGCAAGACTGCCGGAGCAGTGAGCAAAAGGATAAGAGCGGAGCGAGACTGCCGGAGCAGTGAGCAAAAGGGTCAGAGCGGAGCAAGGCTGCCGGAGCAGCGAGCAAAGGAGTCAGAACAGGCTAGAACCGCCGGAGCGGTGAGCAAAGGAGTCAGAGCAGGCTAGAACCGCCGGAGCGGTGAGCAAAGGAGTCAGAGCAGGCTAGAACTGCCGGAGCGGTGAGCAAAGGAGTCAGAGCAGGCTAGAACCGCCGGAGCGGTGAGCAAAGGAGTCAGCAGGCTAGAACCGCCGGAGCGGTGAGCAAAGGAGTCAGAGCAGGCTAGAACCGCCGGAGCGGTGAGCAAAGGAGTCAGAGCAGGCTAGAACCGCCGGAGTGGTGAGCAAAGGAGTCAGAGCAGGCTAGAACCGCCGGAGCGGTGAGCAAGGCAGAGCAGGGGGGACAGGGCTCTGTTCACACAGAACAGACAGGAAGAGAAAGGCAGAGCCAGATACCCACAGGGTACTTGCAGTGAAGTAGCGAGTGGACCACAAACTTACAAACGGGAGTACAGAGACAACAAGCAGGAGTTAGGTACGAGTTCAGACTCTGCAAAAAAAGGAAGGGAACGGACATCGGACATAGAGGCAAAACAGGTAAAGGATAGGAGAGAGTTCAGACTGGAACTGAGTGTACGGAGGAGACCGACACTGCAGAGGGATACAGGAGCGGGTCTGGGAATACGGCCCCCAGAGAGGCGAGACGAACAGGCAAGGAGCGTGTTCAGACAGGACAGACAAGATACAGGAGCGGGTCTAGGTAATCGGCCCCTAGAAGGCGGGAGGAACAGGCTAGGAGCGTGTTCAGACAGGACAGACAAGATACAGGAGCGGGTCTAGGTAATCGGCCCCTAGAAGGCGGGAGGAACAGGCTAGGAGCGTGTTCAGACAGGCCTGGAAATACAGCCTCCAGGAAAGGCAGACAAGAGAACACAGAACGGGACCTGGCACCTTCAGAGTGCAAGCACACACTGAATGAAACACTATGCTCAGGCAGGGATTGATTGGAGCAGCTGAGCTATATACCAGGTGACAGACAACAATAGGCTGAGGACGCACAAGGGGTGTGACCCACAGCAGGTACAAAAAGCAGGAAGTGATCGGGCGCCGCCCTTAAGCAGCAGAAACAGACACAAACAGACAGCATGGAGGGAAGCCAGAGAGACATTCTGGACTGGAGATCAAGTGCGCGCTCTTGCACAGTGGGAGATGGACCACCATGCAAGGACGCCGCCAGGTATGTTACACATACAAACATACGCTATATGCTGCATATATATATACAGACACATACAGTATGTACAAACACATATATAAAGTATATACATACAGCAACACATATATTCAGTTTATACATGCTTACACACATAAATATAGTGTATATATATATATATATATATATATATATATACAGTACAGACAAAAAGTTTGGACACACCTTCTCATTTAAAGATTTTTCTGTTTTTTCATGACTTTGAAAATTGTACATTCACACTGAAGGCATCAAAACTATGAATTAACACATGTGGAATTATATAGTTAACAAAAAAGTGTGAAACAACTGAAAATATGTCTTATATTCTAGGTTCTTCAAAGTAGCCACCTTTTGCTTTGATGACTGCTTTGCATACTCTTGGCATTCTCTTGATGAACTTCAAGAGGTAGTCACTGGAAATGGTTTTCACTTCACAGGTGTGCCCTGTCAGGTTTAATAAGTGGGATTTCTTGCCTTATAAATGGGGTTGGGACCATCAGTAGTGTTGTGCAGAAGTCTGGTGTATACACAGCTGATAGTCCTACTGAATAGACTGTTAGAATTTGTATAATGGCAAGAAAAAAGCAGCTAAGTAAAGAAAAACGAGTGGCCATCATTACTTTAAGAAATGAAGGTAAGTCAGTGCGAAAAATTGGGAAAACTTTGAAAGTGTCCCCAACTGCAGTTGCAAAAACCATCAAGCGCTGCAAAGAAACTGGCTCACATGATAACCGCCCCAGGAAAGGAAGACCAAGAGTCACCTCTGCTTCTGAGGATAAGTTTATCCGAGTCACCAGCCTCAGAAATTGCAGGTTAACAGCAGCTCAGATTAGAGACCAGGTCAATGCCACACAGAGTTCTAGCAGCAGGCACATCTCTTCAACAACTGTTAAGAGGAGACTTTGTGCAGCAGGCCTTCATGGTAAAACAGCTGCTAGGAAACCACTGCTAAGGACAAGCAACAAGCAGAAGAGATTTGTTTGGGCTAAAGAACACAAGGAATGGACATTAGACCAGTGGAAATCTGTGCTTTGGTCTGATAAGTGCAAATTTGAGATCTTTGGTTCCAACCACCGTGTCTTTGTGCGACGCAGAAAAGGTGAATGGATGGAATCTACATGCCTGGTTCCCACCGTGAAGCATGGAGGAGGAGGTGTGATGGTGTGGGGGTGCTTTTCTGGTGACACTGTTGGGGATTTATTCAAAATTGAAGGCATACTGAACCTGCATGGCTACCACAGCATCTTGCAGCGCCATGCTATTCCATCCGGTTTGCGTTTAGTTGGACCATCATTTATTTTTCAATAGGACAATGACCCCAAACACACCTCCAGGCTGTGTAAGGGCTATTTGACCAAGAAGGAGAGTGATGGGGTGCTACGCCAGATGACCTGGCTCCCACAGTCACCAGACCTGAACCCAATCGAGATGGTTTGGGGTGAGCTGGACTGCAGAGTGAAGGCAAAAGGGCCAACAAGTGCTAAGCATCTCTGGGAACTCCTTCAAGATTGTTGGAAGACCATTTCCGGTGACTACCTCTTGAAGCTCATCAAGAGAATGCCAAGAGTGTGCAAAGCAGTCATCAAAGCAAAAGGTGGCTACTTTGAAGAACCTAGAATATAAGACATATTTTCAGTTGTTTCAGACTTTTTTGTTAAGTATATAATCCACATGTGTTAATTCATAGTTTTGATGCCTTCAGTGTGAATGTGCAATTTACATAGTCATGAAAATACAGAAATATCTTTAAATGAGAAGGTGTGTCCAAACTTTTGGTCTGTACTGTATATTTACACAATGTACTGCATACATGCACACATACAGTATACATATATATAAAAAATATTATGGAGCAGAGCCAAAAGGCTACTGAGTGGGTGCAAAGCACTAGGAACACATACCCTCTGGTCCAATATGATACATAAAGAAAGAATAAGCAGCATTCCAGGTTAAGATGCAAAAATAGAGGACTTTTTATTGGCCCATGTAGCTGTGACCTGGAATGCTGCTTATTTTTTCTTTATGCATCATATTGGACCAGGCGGTATGTGTTCAAAGAGCTTTGCACCCACTTAGTAGGCTTTTGGCGATACTCTATAATAGTAACATATATATTCAGTTTAAAAATGTATTTACACACAATATACTGCATACATGCACACATACAGTATACATATATATACAGACACACACTTACTATATACTGTGTGTATATAATATATACCGTATGTACACCCATATATATATATATATATATATATATATATATATATATATATATATATATATATATATATATATACAGTGCCTACAAGTAGTATTCAACTCCCTGCAGATTTAGCTGGTTTGATAAGATGCAAATAAGTTAGAGCCTTCAAACTGCAAACGAGAGTAGGTTTTATGAACAGAAGCATAAATCTTACAAACCAAAAAGTTATGTTGCTCAGTTGAATTTTATTAAATTTTAAACATAAAAGTGTGGGTCAATTATTATACAACCCCTATGTTTAATATTTTGTGGAATAACCCTTGTTTGCAATTACAGCTAATAATCGTCTTTTATAAGACCTGATCAGGCCGGCACAGGTCTGTGGAGTTATCTTGGCCCACTCCTCCATGCAGATCTTCTCCAAGTTATCTAGGTTCTTTGGGTGTCTCATGTGGACTTTATTCTTGAGCTCCTTCCACAAGTTTTCAATTGGTTTAAGGTCAGGAGACTGACTAGGCCACTCCAACACCTTGACTTTTTCCCTCTTGAACCAGGCCTTGGTTTTCTTGGCTGTGTGCTTTGGGTCGTTGTCTTGTTGGAAGATGAAATTACGACCCATCATAAGATCCTTGATGGAGGAGCGGAGGTTCTTGGCCAAAATCTCCAGGTAGGCCGTGCTATCCATCTTCCCATGGATGCGGACCAGATGGCCAGGCCCCTTGGCTGAGAAACAGCCCCACAGCATGATGCTGCCACCACCATGCTTGACTGTAGGGATGGTATTCTTGGGGTCGTATGCAGTGCCATCCAGTCTCCAAACATCACGTGTGTGGTTGGCACCAAAGATCTCGATCTTGGTCTCATCAGACCATAGAACCTTGAACCAGTCTGTCTCAGAGTCCTCCAAGTGATCATGAGCAAACTGTAGACGAGCCTTGACATGACGCTTTGAAAGTAAAGGTACCTTACGGGCTCGTCTGGAACGGAGACCATTGCGGTGGAGTACGTTACTTATGGTATTGACTGAAACCAATGTCCCCACTGCCATGAGATCTTCCCGGAGCTCCTTCCTTGTTGTCCTTGGGTTAGCCTTGACTCTTCGGACAAGCCTGGCCTCGGCACGGGAGGACACTTTCAAAGGCTGTCCAGGCCGTGGAAGGCTAACAGTAGTTCCATAAGCCTTCCACTTACGGATGATGCTCCCAACAGTGGAGACAGGTAGGCCCAACTCCTTGGAAAGGGTTTTGTACCCCTTGCCAGCCTTGTGACCCTCCACGATCTTGTCTCTGATGGCCTTGGAATGCTCCTTTGTCTTTCCCATGTTGACCATGTCTGAGTGCTGTTCACAAGTTTGGGGAGGGTCTTAAATAGTCAGAAAAGGCTGGCAAAAGAGATCTTTAATCCACACATGTGAAGCTCATTATTCTTGGTGCCTGAACTACTTCTTAATACTTTAGGGGGACCAAACAGAATTCTTGTGGTTTGAGGGGTTGAATAATAAATGACACTCTGAATTAACTTTTAACGTTTTCAAAAAAACAAAAACAAAATTTGCTGCAGTGCATTTCCCACTTCCAGGCTGATCTACAGTACAAATGTCACAATGCCAAGTTAATTCCGCATGTGTCAACCAGCTAAATCTGCAGGGGGTTGAATACTACTTGTAGGCACTGTATATATATATATATACAGTGTATTGTGAAATTATTTGGCCCCCTTGAACTTTTCTACCTTTTGCCACATTTCTGGCTTCAAGCATAAAGATATAAAATTCACATTTTTTTGGGAAGAATCAACAACAAGTGGGACACAATCGTGAAGTGGAATGAAATTTATTGGATATTTTAAACTTTTTTAACAAATTAAAAACTGAAAAGTGGGGCGTGCAATATTATTCGGCCCCCTTGAGTTGAGTGACAAAACTTAAAAAAAGATATGAATGTGGTATTGCTGTAAACATACTGACCTGAAGAATAAAGCTGCCTTATCAATTATACCACACGCGGAATGGCCTTAAAAAAAAAAACGAAAAACAATTCTTGAATTTTTGTTTATTCTGCCTCCCAAAAATCGGAATACAAAGAGATCAAAAAATGTCCTGTGCCCGAAAATGGTTCCAATAAAAACATCAACCCATCCCGCAAAAAAAAAAACCCTCTCACATGACTCTGTCAGCCGAAATATGTAAAAGTTATAGCTTTCAAAATATGGGAATACAAAAACTTGTTTTTTGCAATAATAAGCGTCTTTAAGGCATCCTTCACACGTCCTGGTGATTCAGGAAAAAACAGTACTAGTGAGATCCGTGGTCCGTGTCTGTGTGCCATCCGTGTGTCCGTATGTGACATCCGTGTGACATCCGTGTGCTGTCCGTGTGACTGTGTGCCATCCATGTGTCCGTATGCAGCAGCCATGTTTTGTCCAGGAAAAAAATGAATGATATTTAAAAATGTATTTATAAAGTTTAATTGCAAGAAATTTAACAACACAGGACTTGCAGGAGCGAGAACAGATGATAGATACAAAAATGTTGATATCTGTATAATCAGTGGTTTGCGTGTGTTGTTGTCTCTACTTTGATGTATCTACTAAATAAATAAAATACATTAAAAAGCGGCGTGAGCTCCGACATCATAACCAGCAGAGGGAAAGCCGACCACTGGGGGCTGACTTGGGAAGGGGCCATTAGCCAAAAATGTTATGTGGCTATTAATAACAGCCCACAGCTGTTTGATTAGCGTTTACTGGCTAAATTACAGGGGGACCCCAGAAAAAAAATGATGTAGGGTTCCCCTATAAATTCTAACCAGCAAAGGCTAACCAGACAGCTTTGGGCTGATATTAATAGCAGGGAAGGGGCCCTGGATACTGGCCCCCTCTGAAGCTAGTAACATCAGCCCTCAGCAGCCTCAGAAATAGCGCATCAATAAGATGCACCAAATCTCGTGCTTAGCCTCAGCTAATATCACTTGTTCTGGTGTAATGGCAAGTGTGGTAATAGTGCTAGGGTTCGTGTCAGCCTTGTATTGGCTGCTGACATGAAGCCCAGGGGTTAGTAATGGAGAGGCCTATAAGACACCCCCATTACTAACCGTATAGTAAAAGTTGGGAAAGAAACAAAGAGCTTGAATAAAATCTTTTATTTGAAATAAAAGTCTACACTGTTTTACACATTTATTTAAAAATAAAAAACACATTTGTGCTCACCTTACAAATTTTCCTCTGATGCACGAGTCCCCTGTAAAAGACAGAAAATAATAAACAACAAAAATGCTCACCTTACACCTAATCCATCAAAGTCCTTGTCCCCTGTAAAAAAACTAAAATAAAAAACAACCATAATACTCACGTATTCGACATACTGTCCCACGCTGTAATCCATCTCTGCAATACTTGGTTTACAAGCTCTGTGATATTTGATTTACAACAATCGCCAAATTTCCAACTTTTTCACAAATAAACGCAAGTCATATCTAAGACATGTTACCACTATCATGATGTACAATATGTCACAAAAAACAATTACAGTATCACTGGGATCCGTTGAAGCGTTTCAGAGTTATTACATCACAAAGTGACACTGATCAGAATTGAAAAAAATGGCCAGGTCAGGAAGATGAAAACAGACTTCAGGGTGAAAGGGTTAAAGTTGTACTCTGGCGCCAATCTCTTTCAAATCTAATATGGGTACTGCCAACGAACTTACGACCCTATATATCTTCCAAAATAAGTGCACGATACCTGCTGATCTTGCATGCATCTCAGTAGGTATTCGCACCACTTGATACAACAGTTAGTGAAATACCCCTCTATCCCCTATCTGACATATGACATACAGTTATGTCATATGCTGGCTCCCTGACTTTGATGCGGACTCAGGGACTAGAATTGAGACTAATGAGCACGTAACCACCTATTCACACGGGGAATACAGGGGAATTGTGACCACATGCATAGGCGGATTATAATGAAGGCAATCTGGGCTACTGTTCACGGCCCATGGCTCCAAGGGGGTCCATTGCCAGATTGCCATCATTATAATGGGCTCATACTGTATGTAGGAGGCTATGTGTGGGCTCATATTGTATACAGGAGTCTATGTGCGGGCTCCAACTGTATATAGGGGCTATGTGCAGGCTCATACTGTACACAGGAGGTTATGTGCGTGCTCATACTGTATACAGGAGGCTATATGGGGGCTCACACTGTATACAGGAGGCTATGTATGGGCTCATACTGTATCCAGAAGGCTATGTGGGTGCTCATACTGTATATAGGAGGCTATATGAGGGCTTACACTGTATACAGGAGGTTATGTGTGGCTCATACTGTATACAGAAGGTTATGTGCGAGCTCATACTGTATCTAGGTAGCTATATGGGGGATCATACTTTATATAGGGAGCTATGTGGGGCTTATACTGTATAAAGGGAGCCATGTAGGGGCTCATACTGTATGTAAGGGTCTGTGTGTGGACTCATATCATATGTAGGGGGCTGTGTGAAGGCTTATTTTGTATGTAGGGGCTATGTGCGGGCTCATACTGTATATAGGAGGCTATGCGGGGGCTCACACTTTATATAGGAAGCTATGTGCGGGCTCATACTGTATCTAGGTAGCTATATGGGGGCTCATACTGTATATAGGTAGCTATGTGAGGCTTATACTGTATATAGGGAGCTATATGGGAGCTCATATTGTATGTATGGGGCTATGTGGGGGCTAATATTGTATATGGGGGGCTGTGTGGGGGCTCATATTGTATGTAGGGGCTATGTGGGGCATATTGCCTGGGCCTGTGAGCTGTTATCCTCATTGCAGTATATCTTATGGTCTCCTTTTCTTTTCCTATTTCAAGGAATTCCCTGATGAACCCCTGAATGACCGAAAGAGAGGGGAAATGCGTCCAAAGAAAATTCCATTAATCTAAGTACACAAGTGTTCAGGCCATTTAGGATCCATATACTGCATAATAGTACATGTCCATAGAAACGTGACTGTGAGGTATATGGATGGTTTGTGATTGACATCATATATGTTTCTTCCTGGACTTTGTTTTTTTTTTTCTGGTCAGATTGTTGAAAAATATTGATAAATATATATACTGTATACTGTATGCATGGCACCCCTCCATCCTGGTATGCATGGCACCCCTCCATCCTAGTATGCATGGCACCCCTCATTCTGGTATGCATGGCACCCCCTCCATCCTGGTATGCTTGGCACCCCTCCATCCTGGTATGCATGGCACCCCTGATCTCCATCCTGGAATGCAAGGCTCCCCTCATCCTGGTATGCATGGCATCCCTCATCCTTATCCTGGTATGCATGGCACACCTCATCCTTATCCTGGTATGCACTGCATCCCACATCCTTATCCTGGTATGCATGGCATCCCTTATCCTTATCCTAGTATGCATGGCACCCCTCATCCTTATCCTGGTATGCAAGGCACTCCTCATCCCTATCCTGGTATGCATGGCATCCCTCATCCTTATCCTGGTATGTATGGCACACCTCATCCTTATCCTGGTATGCATGGCACAGCAATCCCCATCCTGGTATGCATGGCACCCCTAATCCCCATCAAGCTGCACATTAAAAAAATAAACACTTCTACTCACCTTTCTTCCCTGTGTTCCAGCACTGCATCCTGCTCTGCTGCCAGCACTGATCTCACCATGTGAGCCTCACTGCCATGCACCCTCAGCTGTGAGAATAGTCACTGCTCCCCACGCCGGGACTGTGTGCATGGAGAGCAGTGACTTCATTCTCCTTAATAGCCGGCACACAGTGTAGCCGCAGCGTGGCTCCTGCTGCAGCCAGGCGATCGCATGTGCCCGCTATTAAAGAGCATGAATATTCACCCCTCTCTACTCCCATGAGTGTGGAGAGGGGTGAATATTCATGCCCTTTAATAGCAGGCACACGTGATCGTCCGACAGCAGCAGGAGCCGCTCTGTGGATACACTGTGTGCCGGCTATTAAGGAGAAAGAATATTCAGTGCTCCCCACACCCATGGGCGTGGGGAGAACTGAATATTAATTGTCTTTAGCAGCAGGGACAATGTAGGCTGCAGCATGCGGCTGCTGCCTCCTGTGCCTCGCTCCTCCGCTGCTACTGCTCCCCCCACAACCCCACAGTATATATATATACCCCCCACATTCGGATTATAAGACGCACCTCCCACTTTCCTTTAAAATTTTGGAGGAAAAAGTGTGTCTTATAGTCCAAAAAATGCGGTATATATATACAGTATATCTATAATATAAGGCTAAAAGTGTCCCTCTGTCTGAAGCCTCTATAGACTGCACAAGTTCGACACACCTGCGCAGTCTGGCTCCAGACAGAAGAACGCATGGAGCCGTTACAGGTAAGAGGAGTGTGTGGCGCCGGGGATCGCGGTATGCGTTCAGTGTCTACACATACAGCGATCTCCGGCGCCACAGTTACATACCTGACCGGGAGGAACGCTGCCACGGCGCCTCTCTTCTCGTCGGAGACCGGGGCAGGAGTGAAGGCATCGGAATCAGCGCATGCGCATAGTGCTATCCTGCGCCATTTTACTGAAGACACATTTGCAGTGTGTCTTCAGCAAAATGGCACCGGAAAGCGCAGTATGGGCATGCTTGTACTCTGGCGCCACACTCCTCTCCCGGCCTCCGGCAGAACAGGGCACCACAGCGCTGGAGCACAGGGAAGAAAGGTGAGTATATGTGTTTTTTTGTATGTGTGCAGCGTGAAAGGGATGAGGGGGTCACACATACCAGGATTGTTGGGTGAGGGGGCCACACATACCAGGATTGGGGGATGAGGGGGTCACACATACCAAGATTGAGGGGGTGAGGGGGCCACACACACCAGGATTGGGGGATGAGGGGGCCACACATACCAGTATTAGGAGATGAGGGGGCCACACATACCAAGATTGGGGGATAAGGGGTCCACACTTACCAGAATTGGGGGATGAGGGGGTCACACATATCAGGATTGGGGGATGAGGGGGCCACACATACTAGGATTAGGGGATGAGGGGTACCATACATACCAGGATTGAGGGGTGAGGGGACCATGCATACCAGGATTGAGGGGGTGAGGGGACCATGCATACCAGGATTGAGGGGTGAGGGGACCAGGCATACCAGGATTGGGGGTGAGGGGACCATGCATACCAGGATTGGGGATGAGGGGACCATGCTTACCAGGATTGGGGGATGAGGGGTACCATGCATACCAGGATTGGGGGGTGAGGGGTACCGTGCATACCAGGATTGGGGGGGTGAGAGGACCATGCATACCAGGATTGGGAGGTGAGGGGAGCCATGCATACCTACCAGGATTGGGGATGAGGGGTGCCACGCATACCAGGATTGGGAGGTGAGGGGTACCATGCAAACCAGATTTGGGGGTGAGGGGACCATGCATACCAGGATTGGTGATGAGACGTGCCATGCATACCAGCATTGGGGATGAGGAGTACCAAGCATACCAGGATGATGGATGGGGTGCCATGCATACCAGGATGTGGGGAACCATGCATACCAGAATAGGAATGAGGGATATCGTGCATACCGGAATAGGAATATGTGGTGCCATGCATAACAGGATTGGGGTTTGAGGGGTACCGTGCATACCAGGATTGGGGGGGTGAGAGGACCATGCATACCAGGATTGGGAGGTGAGGGGAGCCATGCATGCCTACCAGGATTGGGGATGAGGGGTGCCACGCATACCAGGATTGGGAGGTGAGGGGTACCATGCAAACCAGATTTGGGGGTGAGGGGACCATGCATACCAGGATTGGTGATGAGACGTGCCATGCATACCAGCATTGGGGATGAGGAGTACCAAGCATACCAGGATGATGGATGGGGTGCCATGCATACCAGGATGTGGGGAACCATGCATACCAGAATAGGAATGAGGGATACCGTGCATACCGGAATAGGAATATGTGGTGCCATGCATAACAGGATTGGGGGATGAGGAGTGCCACACATACCAGGATTGGGGGAAGAGGTGGCCACACATACAAGGATTGGGGGATGAGGGGGCCACACATACCAGGATTGGGGGATGAGGGGCCCACACATACCAGGATTGGGGGAAGAGGTGGCCACACATACCAGGATTGGGGGATGAGGGGTACCATACATAACAGGATTGAGGTGTGATGGGACCATGCATACCAGGATTGAGGGGTGAGGGGACCATGCATACCAGGATTGGGGGTGAGGGGACCATGCTTACCAGGATTGGGGGATGAGGGATATCATGGATACCAGGATTGGGGGATGAGGGGTACCATGCATACCAGAATTGTGGGGTGAGGGATACTATGCACACCAGGATTGGGGGGTGATGGGACCATGCATTCCAGGATTGGGAGGTGAGGGGCACCATGCATACCAGGATTGGGGCTGAGGGGTGCCTTGCATACCAGGATTGGGAGATGAGGGGCACCATGCATACCAGGATTGGGGGGTGAGGGGACCATGCATACCAGGATTGGGAGGTGAGGGGGGCCATGCATATCAGGATTGGGGGTGATGGGTACCATGCTTACAAGTATTGGGGGTGAGGGTACCATGCCTACCAGGATTGGGAGGTGAGGTGGGCCATGCATACCAGCATTGGGGATGGGGGGTGCCATACATACCAGCATTGGGGATGAGGAGAACCATGCATACCAGGATGATGGATGGGGTGCCATGCATAAGAGGATGAGGGGTACCATGCATACAAGAATAGGGATGAGGGGTACCATGCATACTAGAATAGGAATATGTGGTGCCATGCACACCAGGATTGGGGGATGAGGAGTGCCATGCATACCAGGATAGGGATGAGGGGGCCATACATACCAGGATTGGGGATGAGGGAGCCATGCATACCAGGATGAGGGGTTGGGTGTCATGCATATCAGGATTGGGGGATGAGGAGGGCATACTTACTAGGATTGGTTGATGAGGGATGCCATACATACCAGAATTGGGATGAGGAGTGCCATGTATACCAGGATGAGAGGTACCATACATACCAGAATAGGGGTGTGTGGTACAATGCATACCAGGATGAGGGATTGGGTACCATGCATACCAGGATGAGGGATGGGGTGCCATGCATACCAGGATGAGGGGTACCATGCATACGAGAGTAGGGTTGAGGGGTACCATGCATACCAGGATAGGAATGCAGGGTTCCATGCATACTAGGATGAGGGATGGAGTGCCATGCATACAAGGATTGAGGGATGAGGAGGCCATACATACCAGAATTGGGATGAGGGGTGCCATGTATACCAGCATGAGGGATACCATACATACCAGAATAGGGATGCAGGGTATCATGCATAGCAGGATGAGGGATGGGGTGCCATGTATACCAGGATGAGGGGTACCATACATACCATGAAAGGGATGAGGAGTACCATGCATACCAGGATTGGGGATGAGAAGTACCATGCATACCAGGATTGGGGATGAGGAAGCCAGGCATATCAGTATGAGGGATTAGGCACCATACATACCAGGATTGGGGGATGAGGGGTGCCATACATACCAGGATTGAGGGATGAGGGGGTCACACATACCAGGATTGGGGGATGAGGGGGCCATGCATACCAGGATGAGAGATGGGGTGCCATGCATACCAGGATTGGGGATGAGGGGAGCCATGCAAACCAGGATTGGGGATGAGGAATGTCATGCATACCAGGATTGGGGATGAGGGGTGCCATGCATACCAAAATTGGGGTTGAGGGGTGCCATGCATACCAAGATTGGGGAAGAGGGGTGCCATGCATACCAGGATTGGGGATGAGGGGTACCATGCATACCAGGATTGGGGATGATGGGTGCCATGCATACCAGGATTGGGGATGAGGAGTGCCATACATACCAGGATTGGGAATGAGGGGTGCCATGCATACCAGGATTGGGGATGAGGGGTGCCATGCATACCAGGATATGAATCTGGGGGGCCAATGCATACCAGGATTCGGATGAGGGGTCATGTATACCAGGAAAGGGCTGAGGGTGGCATGTATATCTGGATGAGGGATTGGGTGCCATGCATACCAAGATTGGGGATGAGGGGTGCCATGAATACTAGGATTGGGGATGATGGATGCCATGCATGCCAGGATTGGGGATGAGAGGTGCCATGCATACCAGGATTGGGATGAGGGGTGCCATGCATACCAGGATTGGGGATGAGTGGTGCCATGCTTACCAGGATTGGTGATGAGGGGTGCCATGCATACCAGGATTGGGGATGAGGGGTGCCATGCATACCAGGATTGTGTATTAGGGGTGACATGCATAACAGGATTTTGGATAAGGGGTACCATGCATACCAGGATAGGGATGAGGGGTACCATGCATACCAGGATAGGGCTCTGAGGGGTCCATACATGCCTGGATTCGGATGAGTGGTACCATGCATACCAGTATGAGGGGTGCCATGCATGCCAGGATTGCGAATGAGGGGTGCCTTGCATACCAGGATTGGGGATGAGGGGTGCCATGCATACCAGCATTGGGATGAGTGGTGCCATGCATACCAGGATTGGGGATGAGGGGTGCCTTGCATACCAAGATTGCGGTTGAGGGGTGCCATGCATGCCAGGATTGGGGATGAGCGGTGCCATGCATACCTGGATTGGGTATGAGGGGTGCCATGCATACCAAGATTGCGGTTGAGGGGTGCCATGCATACCAGGATTTTGGATAAGGGGTGCCATGCATACCAGGATAGGGATGAGATGTACCATGCATACCAGGATAGGGATCTGGGGGGGGCCATGCATACCAGGATTCGGATGAGGAGTACCATGTATACGAGGATGAGAGGTACCATACATACCAGAATAGGAATGAGGGAGCCATATATACCAGGATGTGGGGTGCCATGCATGCCAGGATTGGGGTTGAGGGGTGCCATGCATACCAGGATTGGGGATGATGGGTGCTATGCATACCAGGATTGGGGATGAGGAGTGCCATACATACCAGGATTGGGGATGAGGGGAGTTAGGCATACCAGGATTGGGGATGAGGAGTGCCATGCATACCAGGATTGGGGATGAGAGGTGCCATGCATACCAAGATTGGGGTTGAGGGGTGCCATGCATACCTGGATTGGAGATGAGGAGTGCCATGCATACCAGGATTGGGGATGAGGGGTGCCATGCATACCAAGATTGGGGTTGAGGGGTGCCATGCATACCAAGATTGAGGATGAGGGGTGCCAGGCATACCAGGATTGGGGATGAGGAGTGCTATGCATACTAGGATTGGGGATGATGGCTGCAATGCATACCAGGATTGGGGATGAGGAGTGCCACACATACCAGGATTGGGGATGAGGGATGCCATAAATACCAGGATTGGGGATGAGGAGTGCCATGCATACCAGGATGGGGGATGAGGGGTGCCATGCATACCAAGATTGGGGCTGAGGGGTACCATGCATACCAAGATTGGGGTTGAGGGGTGCCATGCATACCAAGATTGGGGATGAGGGGTGCCATTCATACCAGGATTGGGGATGAGGAGTGCCATGCATACCAGGATTGGGGATGATGGGTGCAATGCATGCCAGGATTGGGGATGAGGAGTGCCATACATACCAGGATTGGCGATGAGGGGTGCCATGCATACCAAGATTGGGGCTGAGGGGTACCATGCATACCAAGATTGGGGTTGACAGGTGCCATGCATACCAAGATTGGGGATGAGGGGTGCCAGGCATACCAGGATTGGTGATGAGGAGTGCCATGCATACCAGGATTGGGGATGATGGGTGCAATGCATACCAGGATTGGGGATGAGGAGTGCCATGCATACAAGGATTGAGGGATGAGGGGTGCCATGCATACCAGGATAGGGATGAGGGGTACCATGCATACCAGGATAGGGATATGGGGGGCCATGCATACCAGAATTCGGGTGAGTGGCCATGTATACCAGAATAGGGATAAGGGGTACCATGTATATCAGGATGAGGGATGGAGTACCATGCATACCAGGATAGGGATGAGGGGTACCATGCATACCAGGATGAGGGGTACCATACATACCAGGATAGGGATGAGGGAGCCATGCATACCAGGATGAGGGGTGCCATGCATGCCAGGATTGGGGATGAGGGGTGCTATGCATACCAGGATTGGAGATGAGGGGTGCCATGCAAACCAGGATTGGGATGAGGGGTGCCATGCATACCAGGATTGGGGATAAGCAGTGCCATGCATACCAGGATTGGGGATGAGGGGTGCCATGCGTACCAGGATTGGGGATGAGGGGTGGCATGCATACCAGGATAGGGATGAGGGGTACCATGCATACCAGTATATGGATCTGCAGGGGCCATGCATACCAGGATTTGGATGAGGAGTACAATGCATACCAGGATGAAGGGTAGCATACATACCAGGATAGGGATGAGGGAGCCATGTATACCAGGATGAGGGGTGCCATGCATGCCAGGATTGGGGATGAGGGGTGCCATGCGTACCAGGATTGGGGATGAGGGGTGCCATGCATACCAGGATTGGGATGAGGGGTGCCATGCATACCAGGATTGGGGATGAGGAGTTCCATGCATACCAGGATTGGGGATGAGGGGTGCCATGCATACCAAGATTGGGGGTGAGGGGTGCCATGCATACCAAGATTGGGGATGAGGGGTGCCATGCATACCAGGATTGGGGATGAGGGGTGCCATGCATACCAGGATTGGGGATGATGAGTGCAATGCATACCAGGATTGGGGATTAGGAGTGCCATACATACCAGGATTGGGGATGAGGGGTGCCATGCATACCAGGATTGGGGATGAGGGGTGCCATGCATACCAGGATTGGGGATGATGGGTGCCATGCATAACAGGATTCGGGATGAGGGGTGCCATGCATACCAGGATTGGGGATAAGGGGTGCCATGCATACCAGGTTTGGGTGTTAGTTGTGCCATGCATACAGGATTGGGATTGAGGGGTGTCATGCATACCAGGATTGGGGGTGAGGGGTGCCATGCATACCAGGATTGGGGCTGAGGGGTGCAATGCATACCAGGATTAGTGGTGAGGGGTGCCATGCATACCAGGATAGGGATGAGGCATGCCATGCATACCAGGATAGGGATGAGGGCAGCACATAGCAGGATGCAGGAACAGGATTGGGGAACACAAATACCAGGATGGGGGCAGCTCAAATACCAGAATGGGGGCAGCACATACTAGCATGAGAGACCATATACCAATAAAAATGCTCGCCAACCGAGCGTAGAACAGGCTCAATAGCTAGTGTACACTACCGTTCAAAAGTTTGGGGGTCACTCAGACAATTTTGTGTTTTCCATGAAAACTCATACTTTTATTTATCAAATGAGTTGCAAAATGAATTGAAAATATGGTCCAGACATTGACAAGGTTATAAATAATGATTTTTATTAGAAAGAATAATTTTCTCCTTTAAAGTTTGCTTTTGTCAAAGGATGCTCCCTTTGCAGCAATTACAGCTTTGCAGACCTCTGGCATTCTAACTGTTAATTTGCTGAGGTAATCTTGAGAAATTTCACCCCATGCTTCCTGAAGCCCCTCCCACAAGTTGGATTGGCTTGATGGGCACTTTTTGAGTTCCATACGGTCAAGCTGCTCCCACAAAAGCTCAATGGGGTTGAGATCTGGTGACTGCGCTGGCCACTCCATTACAGATAGAATACCAGCTGCCTGCTTCTTCCCTAAATAGTTAATGTATAATTTGGAGGTGTGCTTTGGGTCATTGTCTTGTTGTAGGATGAAATTGGCTCCGATCAAGCGCAGTCCACAGGGTATGGAAAGGCGTTGCAAAATGGAGTGAGAACCTTCCTTATTCAAAATCCCATTTACCTTGTACAAATCTCCTTGAAAAAATAAAAGGCCGTCCTCGATGTATGCAATTCCCCCTTTGAAGTTTTTGAAACATGTTATTCTCATGCCAATTAAGGAAAAAAGGTCACATTCAATTGCTTGGCTGTTCTTTAGCAATGCCCACACATTTCACAATGATAAATACATTAAAAGCTCTTGTCAAAGAGTTGTTTTACTGCATTGTTGTGAAACTATGCATGCACAGAGCTTTGAGCAATAATTTTTGTGCATTCCATGAGCAATAGCATGGTTGAAGATTTTTCTAGAATAGCCTTGGATGTGTTCTTCCATTTTTGACAAAGAGCATCTTCTAAATATTGTACAGTGAGAACATTTTGGACCTTCCATCAAGAAAAGATTACCTCAGAAGAACCTCGAAGAAGATGTTTGGATTTATTGATCATTTTCTTGGAAAACTCCAAATCGAAGTAAGTAGGACAAATGTAATGATTCAATGTTTGGATTTAATCTACCCTGTTTGTCCTACCTGATATGTTTGTTTTTTACTTTTTTTGTAGGTCCGGAAAATCCTTACCTGAAAGCCTTATGTGGACTCTTGGAATCCTTGGAAGATATTGTAGAATTCAGGTCATACTCCAATTGTGTGGTAAGCATTTGCTCAAGAACTCTATCACATTTTCAAAGCTTTAAATGTAGACAATATGCAATCATCATGTGTCAGAAAGCTGAGAGGCTTTACATTGAGATTGCATTTTTATTACTACAATCTAATCTGTTGTGTGTCAGTTAAAAAACAAAAGACCATCTTTGATCCAGGGAATATCCACTTTGCAGTCATAGAAATATGTTATCCTCAGGCCAATTACGGTAAGAAATACTTGTTCAACTACTTGGTTGTTTCTGTGCATTACCCACACATTTTACAATGATAAATTCAGTAAAAGCTCTGGTCAAAGATTTGTTTTTACTGCATTGTTGTGAAATCATGTGCATGCACAGAGCCTGGGGCATAAATTGTTTTGCATATTGCATGGGCCATGGAATAGTTAATTCACTTTGAGGAAGAACCGTAGAAGATTCTTCCTTCTTTGACAAACAAGCATCTTCTAAGTTTTGCATTTTGAGAACATTTTTGGACCGTCTATAAAGAATGGATTCCATTAGAAACGCCTTGAAGAACATGTGAAGCATTTGTTCATCAATTTTTGGAAAACACCTAATTAAAGTAAGTAAAACAAATTTAGTATTTCAAGTTTTGCATTCTATCTTCTCCATTGGTCCTAGCTGACATTTTTTGTTTTGTTTTGTGTAGGTCAGAAAATAATTTCTCTGGAAGCACTTTGTGGACTCTTGGAATCAGTGGAATACATTATATAATTCACGTTGTGCCCCAATTGGGAGGTAAGTATTTACTATACCATTCAATTACATGTATATAGCTATGGATGTAGATTATATGCAATCATCATATGTCAGAAAGCTGAGAGGCTTTACATTGAGATTGCATTTTTATTACTACAAGATAATCTGTTCACTTTCCTTAGTTAGAAAAATGAAAGGCCGTCCTCGATCCAGGCAATTCCCCCTTTGTAGTAATTGAAATATGTTTTTTTGGGCCAATTATGGAAAGAAGGTCATATTCAACTAGTTGGCTGTACTTGTGCAATGCCCACACATTTCACAATGATGAATAAGTAAAAATTCTTGTCAAAGAGTTGTTTTACTGCATTGTTGTGAAACTATGCATGCACAGAGATCTGAGCAATATTTTTTGTGCATTCCATGAGCAATAGCATGGTAAATGATTTTTCTAGAAGAACCTTGGATGTGTTCTTCCATTTTTGACAAAGGGGACATCTTTTAAATGTTGGACTGTGAGAACATTTTGGACCTTCCATCAAGAAAAGATTACCTCAGAAGGACTTAGAAGAAGATGTGTGGATTTGTTGATAATTTTCTAGGAACACTCCAAATCAAAGTAAGTAGGACAAATGTAATAATTCAGAGCTTAGATTTAATCTACCCTGTTTGTCCTACCTGATATATATTTTTCTTACTTTTTATGTAGGTCCGGAAATTCCTTACCTGAAAGCCTTATGTGGACTCTTGGAATCCTTGGAAGATATTGTAGAATTCAGATCATACTCCAAATGTGTGGTAAGCATTTGTGGCACCCCTGAGGGTTCAGTCGCCACAGAGGTACTTCACCTCACCCAGAGGTGTGGTGTCTCCTTCTCTCAGGTAAGAAGGGAGTGCTGCTCGGAACCCCAACACCTGCATCCAACACTACACTGCTGTAGGCCAGCAGGAAGGGCAAGACGCAATTTATGTTTCTGCTGAGCTCTGACCCTGGCTGGAGTGGGGGGAACCCAGAGGTAGGGGGAACCAGTAGTGGGTGTGGGTGGAGGAAGTAGTTAGGGGGAGCACTTTGGTAGGAGTATAAATAGGGAAGCCATTTTAGGGTGGCAGATCAGTCAGACTAGTAGTTGGAGAACAGTCTGGAAGCAGAGTCTCAGTAGGAGCTCTGCTCCACAACTTGGGCCTAGTGTCAGAGGCCCAGGAGGGGAGCAGGGAGTAGGATCCGTTCTAAGAAGGGATCCTAGGGGGGGTACGGCGAGTGCAGGAAGGCACCTGTATGCCCCGCATCTCTCAGAAGACAGAGGGATCGTAGGCCGCAGGAAGGGGACCGGCCCCTGGCCCAGTTGTGTACTTCAAGTCCCGGCTGGAAGAACCGGAGGCTCCTGGCTTATATAGTCAGTTGCCGAAGCCTCATTCTAATCCCCGTGAGGGTCAAGCAGGTCTGTGAACTCTGACGGACAGTAGGGACTTCAGAGCACCCGAGCAGGATTGAGAGTGGGAAGCGCATGGCAAGAGAGAGAAAGACCCAGCGTGAAGACGGTCTAGATAGGAACACAAGAAAGTGGGGTTCTGCCAGGTATTCCTGATCTACCTGAGGAAGTGCTGAACCCCTGCCTGGTGAATGCAGCGCGACATGTAAGGCTAGCACCTGTACAGTGCACCAGTGGAACTGTCATAATAATTGTCAGTAAAAACTCGGATGACTGCACCGCACTGCCTTCATCCATTCTTTAATCTGTGCCATCGTTCCCTCTCTGCACTACAACGCCCAGCACAACCACCATCCATTACACCATACACTGCCCTGGAGCTAGCTCTACCTGTGGAGAGCCACACCATCCCTGCTGCCGTAACACAAGCTCCAGAGGACTGCTCCCCAGCGGCGGTCCCCTTTAGCCGCAATCCACAGGTGGCTTCATGAACAATCCCAAAAATCCCATATTAAAGTACCCCCCTTGTGCACTGACCGCCCTGGGTCACGGACCGGGCCAGCCACCGTGATACTCCCCTACCGGCATACACAAAGGCCCGGCTGCAGAGTAACCCACGGCCCTGGGGGCGCGTCACATTTGCTCAAGAACTCTATCACATTTTCAAAGCTTTAAATGTAGACAATATGCAATCATCATGTGTCAGAAAGCTGAGAGGCTTTACATTGAGATTGCATTTTCATTACTACAATCTAATCTGTTGTGTTTCAGTTTAAAAACAAAAGACCATCCTTGATCCAGGCAATATCCTCTTTGCAGTAGTAGAAATAAGTTTTCCTCAGGCCAATTACGGTAAGAAATACTTGTTCAACTACTTGGTTGTTTCTGTGCATTACCCAAACATTTTACAATGATAAATACAGTAAAAGCTCTTGTCAAAGATTTGATTTTACTGCATTGTTGTGAAATCATGTGCATGCACAAAGCCTGGGGCGTAAATTGTTTTGCTTATTGCATGGGCCATGGAAAGGTTGATGCACTTTGAGGAAGAACCGTAGAAAGATTCTCACTTCCTTGACAAACAAGCATCTTCTAAGTGTTACATTTTGAGGACGTTTTTGGACCTTCAATCAAGAATGGATTGCATTAGAAACTCCTTGAAGAACATGTGAAGCGTTTGTTCATCAATTTTTGGAAAACACCGAATCAAAGTAAGTAAAACAAATTTAGTATTTCAATTTTTGCATTCTATCTTCTCCATTGGTCCTAGCTGACATTTTTTGTTTTGCTTTGTGTAGGTCAGAAATTAATTTCGCTGGAAGCACTTTGTGGACTCTTGGAATCAATGGAATACATTATAGAATTCATGTTGTGCCCCAATTGGGAGGTAAGTATTTACTACACCATTCAATTACATGTATATAGCTATGAATGTAGATTAAATGCAATCATCATATGTCAGAAAGCTGAGAGGCTTTACATTGAGATTGCATTTTTATTACTGCAAGCTAATCTGTTTGCTTTCCTTAGTTAGAAAAATGAAAGGCCATCCTTCATCCAGGCAATTCCCTCTTTGTAGTAATTGAAATATGTTTTTTGTGCCAATTATGGAAAGAAGGTCATGTTCAACTACTTGTCTGTACTTGTGCAATGCCCACACATTCCACAATGATGAATAAGTAAAAACTCTTGTGAAAGAGTTGTTTTACTGCATTGTTGTGAAACTATGCATGCACAGAGCTCTGAGCAATAATTTTTGTGCATTCCATGAGCAATAGCATGGTAGATGATTTTTCTAGAAGAACCTTGGATGTGTTCTTCCATTTTTGACAAAGAGGCCATCTTTTGAATGTTGGACTGTGAGAACATTTTGGACCTTCCATCAAGAAAAGATTACCTCAGAAGGACCTAGAAGATGTGTGGATTTATTGATAATTTTCTTGGAAAACTCCAAATCAAAGTATGTAGGACAAATGTAATAATTCAATGCTTAGATTTAATCTACCCTGTTTGTTCTATCTGATATGTTTGTTTTTTACTTTTTTTGTAGGTCAGGAAAATCCTTACCTGAAAGCCTTATGTGGACTCTTGCAATCCTTGGAAGATATTATACAATTCAGGTCATACTCCAATTGTGTGGTAAGCATTTGCTCAAGAACTCTATCACATTTTCAAAGCTTTAAATGTAGACAATATGCAATCATCATGTGTCAGAAAGCTGAGAGGCTTTTACATTGAGGTTGCATTTTTATTACTACAATCTAATCTGTTGTGTTTCATTTAAAAAACAAAAGACCATCCTTGATCCAGGCAATATCCTCTTTGCAGTCGTAGAAATATATTATCTTCACTCCAATTACGGTAAGAAATACTTGTTCAACTACTTGGTTGTTTCTGTGCATTACCCACACATTTTACAATGATAAATACAGTAAAAGCTCTTGTCAATGATTTGTTTTTACTGCATTGTTGTGAAATCATGTGCATGCACAGAGCCTGGGGCGTAAATTGTTTTGCTTATTGCATGGGCCATGGAATGGTTGAAGCACTTTGAGGAAGAACCGTAGAAACATTCTTACTTCCTTGACAAACAAGCATCTTCTAAGTGTTACATTTTGAGGACATTTTTGAACCTTCTATCAAGAATGGATTCCATTAGAAACTCCTTGAAGAACATGTGAAGCGTTTGTTCATCAATTTTTGGAAAACACCTAATCAAAGTAAGTAAAACAAATTTAGTATTTCAATTTTTGCATTCTATCCTCTCCATTGGTCCTAGCTGACATTTTTTGTTTTGTTTTGTGTAGGTCAGAAAATAATTTCTCTGGAATCAGTTTGTGGACTCTTGGAATCAGGGCCGGCTCCAGGTTTTTCTGGGCCCCGGGCGAAAGAGTCTCTGTGGGCCCCTTTAATACATACCACGATTCATGATGCACAGATACCGCAGAGGAATATATATAAATATAGTACAATGCAAAGATTTCACTTCTTACATTACATGAGCGATATCTATTGTAAATTCCACAATAGCTCAGAAACCAGCGAATCGCTCCACACAGAATACTTGCCCCCATATAAGGCCCCATATGGAATACTGGCCCCCATATTTGGCCCCATATGGAATACTGGCCCCCATATAAGGCCCCATATGGAATACTGGCCCCCATATAAGGCCCCATACGGAATACTGGCCCCCATATAAGGCCTCATACGGAATACTGGCCCCCCTATAAGGCTCCATACGGAATACTTGGCCCCCATATAAGGCTCCATACGGAATACTTGGCCCCTATATAAGGCACCATACAGAATACAGGCCTCCTGTCATGGGTGTGTCACCACGAAGATCGTCGCGACTACGCAGCCTGACTTCTCGCAGCTGAGATTTTGGTGCTTTGTGTTTTTTGGTTGTGAGGGAGTTAATTTTCTCTCTCTGTGCTTGAAGAGGCTCAGCCTCGCCCAGCTGCAGTTAATGCTGCAGTATTGGGATTCCTTCAAATACCTGCTGGTCTGATAGGGAAGTTGTCGGTGAAAGCATTTCTTGCAGACCTTCAGAGTGGATCGTTGTTTGGTGGAGTTCGGAGCGAGGAGTATGCGGTGTGGTTTGTTCCCTTCCTCCCTTTATCATTTATCTCCTAACCTGTTGTTGTTCCCTCTGTAATTGTGGTGTTAGTTTTTGTATGCAAGGTGGTTTTTGGTTTTCCCCTTGTACTGTATCGTTTGTCTAGTACTGTGTTTTGGGCATTTTCTATCCTGTTCCCCATTGTTGTGATCGGGGTCCTTCTCAGGACTAGATTACTTAGGTTCAGGGATATTCAGGAGTTTAGGGTTACGCTGGCGGCCTGGACCTCTGTACCATTAACAGTACCTCCAGGTTGAGGGATTAGTCAGGGCCCCCGTCTAGGGTCAGCTCAGGCCCCTGACCCCCCTGTACGCTGAGACAGCGTGACATTTTCACCGACCGACAAAAAAAAAAATAAATAAATAATTTTTTTTTCCAACCACCATGGATCCAGTAGCCAGTCTAGCTCGGCAGTTGCAGAGTTTGTCCATGGAGTTGGCGGACGTTAAGTCCAAGGTTTTGTGTCCTCTGGAGCAAGCCAGACCATAACCTAAAGTAGCTCTCCCTGACAGGTTCACTGGGGGGCGGGATAAGTTTTTTGTTTTCCGGGAGGCATGCAAGTTGTACTTTCAGCTGCGGCCTCGGTCATCGGTGAGTGAGGAGCAAAGGGTGGGAATTGTCATCTTGCTCCTACAAGGGGACCCACAATCTTGGGCGTTCTCTATTCCCCCGGGCTCCCCGGCTCTCCAGTCAGTGGATAGGTTTTTCGCTGCTCTGGGACTCGTATATGATGACCCAGATCGGATCTCCCTTGCTGAATCTAAGTTACGTAGGATCCACCAGGGAGATCGTCCGGCGGAGGAATTCTGTTCGGAGTTCCGTAGGTGGGCCACGGACACCCAGTGGAATGACCCGGCTCTTAGGAGCCAGTTTTGTCAAGGGTTATCTGACAAATTAAAGGATGTGTTGGCACAGTATGACCCTCCCGCCTCACTGGAAGCCGCTATGGCTCTTGCTATTCGCACTGACAGACGGCTTCGGGAGAGGTGCGGGATAACTCCGCCCCCTGGGATGACTCCACCTCCTACAAGGTCTCCTCATATGGAGGTTCCCCTGGTCAGTCCAGAGGAGCCTATGCAGTTAGGAGGGACATCTTTCCGGGGGAGGGGACCGGCGGTGCACCACAAGACTGGAAGGTGCTTCTTCTGCGGGAGAAAGGGACATTTTATTGGGGGGTGTCCATCCCGTCCTTTGCAGAATAAAGAGTCGTCGGAAAACTATTGATCCCAGGTTGTGTGGTGGACGGCAATCTGGGAGTAGGTATTTCGTCCCTAGGTTCGTCTCAGTTTCTCGTACCGGGGGAGGTGGTGGTGGGTACGAGAACTGAGAGGATATCTGTTCTTCTAGATAGTGGGGCCGGGGCTAATCTGGTGGACGCTCGGTTTGCCCGGGTTCAAGGTATGCTATTGAATATGTTGGCTAAACCCATCCCCATATTTTCGATCGACGCCAGGCCTCTCGGTCAGGGAAGTTTTTTGCAAGTGGTGCATAACGTACATCTTCAAGTGGGGGCGATACATAAAGAACTGTTGTCTTGTTACGTGTTGGAGGGTCTTCCCACTCCTATTGTGTTGGGCCTTCCTTGGTTAATTAAGCATAATCCGGTTATTAATTGGCAATCCAGGGAGATAAGCCAATGGAGTGAATTCTGTAATAAAAACTGCATGAATACGGTGATCGGTGCTGTCACTCCTAGGGTCTTACCTCCATTTCTGGCGGACTTTGAGGATGTATTCTCGGAGAAAGGGTGTCAGGAACTACCTCCTCATCGCGTGTATGGCTGTTCTGTAAAATTGCTCCCTGGGGCCAAGTTACCTAAATCTAGGTTGTATAATCTATCTGGTCCGGAGAGGCAGGCCATGAAGGATTATATTTCTGAGAGTCTGGCTAAGGGGCATATTAGACCTTCATCTTCCCCGGTGGCCGCGGGGTTCTTCTTTGTGAAGAAGAAAGATGGAGGCCTACGCCCTTGCCTGGATTTCCGTGAACTTAATCGGATTACGGTCCGAGATCCGTATCCACTCCCACTTATCCCCGATCTCTTTAATCAGATCGTGGGCGCCAAATGGTTCTCTAAGTTGGATCTCAGGGGGGCGTACAATCTGATTAGGATAAAGGAGGGGGATGAGTGGAAGACGGCGTTTAACACTCCGGAGGGGCATTATGAGAACCTTGTCATGCCATTCGGTCTGACTAATGCCCCGGCGGTGTTCCAACACTTTGTTAATGACATTTTTCGCCGCCTGGTGGGTCAGTTTGTAGTCATATATCTGGATGACATCTTAATTTACTCGCCTGATCTTGTGTCTCATCAGGAGCATGTTAGGCAGGTGTTACAGATCTTGCGGGATAATAAACTGTACGCCAAATGGGAGAAGTGTGTGTTCCCCGTACAGGAACTCCAGTTTTTAGGTTTCGTGGTGTCAGCGTCCGGTTTTCGTATGGACCCAGGGAAAGTGCGGGCAGTTCTTGAGTGGGATCTGCCAGAGAATCTTAAGGCACTACAACGTTTCCTGGGGTTTGCTAATTATTACCGGAAATTCATTCGTAATTTCTCATCCATGGTTAAACCTCTCACAGACATGACAAAAAAGGGGACGGATTTTTCTAGGTGGTCTGACAAGGCTTGTCAAGCATTCTCCTCCTTGAAAAAATGTTTTGCCTCAGCACCCATACTCATTCAACCTGATGCGTCACAGTCGTTCATTGTAGAGGTAGACGCTTCTGAGGTAGGGGTGGGAGCAGTTTTGTCACAAGGTTCGTCCCCTGGTAAGTGGCGTCCGTGCGCTTTTTTCTCCAAAAAATTGTCGTCCGCTGAGAGGAATTACGATGTCGGCAATAGGGAACTCTTGGCTATTAAGTTAGCTTTTGAGGAGTGGCGCCATTTTTTGGAGGGGGCAGTCTATCCGGTCACCGTCATCACTGATCACAAGAACCTGCTTTATCTGGAGTCCGCAAAACATTTGAATCCCAGACAAGCCAGGTGGTCGTTGTTTTTTACCAGGTTTAATTTTGTCGTTACATATCGTCCTGGGTCAAAAAATGTGAAGGCGGATGCCTTATCTCGTAGTTTCCCTGGGGCCGGGAATACGGATGATCCGGTTCCTATCCTTCAAGAGGGGGTGGTGGTGTCGGCAGTATGCTCTGAGCTTGAGGAGGAGGTATTGGAGGCTCAGGGAGACGCCCCTGTTGGACCTCCAGGGAGACTGTTTGTTCCAGATCAGCTACGACAAAAGGTGATCGAGGCACACCATAACTCAGCTTTGGCAGGACACCCAGGGAGTAAAGCAACTGTGGATCTCCTCTCGCGTCGGTTTTGGTGGCCTAACTTACATAAGGAGGTGGTAACTTTTGTTGTGTCCTGTGGGGTTTGTGCGCGCTCTAAGACCCCACATACCCGTCCGTCTGGGGCCCTCTTACCTTTGAAGATCCCGGAGCGTCCTTGGACTCATCTGTCTATGGACTTTATTACGGACCTCCCGCCGTCCTCGGGTAAAACGGTCATACTCGTTGTAGTAGACAGGTTCAGCAAGATGGCACATTTTATCGCTTTTCCTGCTCTTCCTAATGCTAAAACTCTTGCGCAGGTGTTCATTGGAGAGATTGTGAGGCTTCACGGGGTACCCTCCGATGTGGTGTCGGATCAGGGGTCTCAGATTGTGTCCAAATTCTGGAAGGCTTTTTGTACTCGGCGGGGGATGCATTTATCGTTCTGATCGGCTTTTCATCCTCAGACCAATGGTCAGACGGAACGTCTGAACCAGAGTTTGGAGACATATCTCTGGTGTTTTGTGTCAGAGAACCAGGAGGACTGGGCTTCTTTCTTACCTCTGGCGGAGTTTGCTCTTAATAATAGGCGGAGCGAATCCACTGGTAAGTCCCCGTTTTTTGGGGCATATGGTTTTCATCCCCAGTTTTGTACTTTCAGTAGAGGGGGCTCTTCGGGGGTTCCTGAGGAGGAACGATTTTCGTCATCACTCGCTTCAGTATGGAGAGGGGTACTGAATAATCTGAGTACTATGGGGAACCGATACAAACGTATGGCTGATAGGAGGAGAGTGTCTGGTCCGGACCTAAGTGTGAACGATCGGGTATGGTTGTCTACCAAGAATATAAAACTCAAGGTTCCCTCCTGGAAACTGGGTCCCAGGTTCATCGGGCCGTACAGGATCAGTTCTATAATTAATCCGGTGGCATTCCGTCTTGACCTCCCCCCTACGTTTAAAATTCATAACGTGTTCCTCAGATCTTTGCTTAAGAGGTATGTGGCGCCAATGATACCGTCACCTTTACCTCCTCCTCCAGTGGTGGTCAATGGAAATTTGGAGTTTCAGGTATCGAAAGTCATCGATTCATGTTTTAGTCGCCGGTCCCTTCAGTACCTGGTTCATTGGAAAGGGTATGGTCCTGAGGAGAGAATGTGGGTTCCTGCGTCAAATATTAACGCAGACCGGTTAATTCGGGCCTTCCACACGACTCACCCGGATAAACCAGGCCCTGAGGGTCCGGAGGCCCCTCGTAGAAGGGGGGGTACTGTCATGGGTGTGTCGCCATGAAGATCGTCGCGACTACACAGCCTGACTTCTCGCAGCTGAGTTTTTGGTGCTTTGTGTTTTTTGGTTGTGAGGGAGTTAATTCTCTCTCTCTGTGCTTGAAGAGGCTCAGCCTCGCCCAGCTGCAGTTAATGCTGCAGTATTGGGATTCCTTCAAATACCTGCTGGTCTGATGGGGAAGTTGTCGGTGAAAGCATTTCTTGCAGACCTTCAGAGTGGATCGTTGTTTGGTGGAGTTCGGAGCGAGGAGTATGCGGTGTGGTTTGTTCCCTTCCTCCCTTTATCATTTATCTCCTAACCTGTTGTTGTTCCCACTGTAATTGTGGTGTTAGTTTTTGTATGCAAGGTGGTTTTTGGTTTTCCCCTTGTACTGTCTCGTTTGTCTAGTACTGTGTTTTGGGCATTTTCTATCCTGTTCCCCATTGTTGTGATCGGGGTCCTTCTCAGGACTAGATTACTTAGGTTCAGGGATATTCAGGAGTTTAGGGTTACGCTGGCGGCCTGGACCTCTGTACCATTAACAGTACCTCCAGGTTGAGGGATTAGTCAGGGCCCCCGTCTAGGGTCAGCTCAGGCCCCTGACCCCCCTGTACGCTGAGACAGCGTGACACCTCCATATAAGGCTCCATATGGAATACTGGCCCCCATATAAGGCTCCATACAGAATACTGGCCCCCATATAACGCTCCATACAGGATACTGGCCCCCATATAACGCTCCATACAGGATACTGGTCCCCTTATAAAGCTCCATACAGGATACTGGCCCCCATATAGCGCTCCATACAGGATACTGGTCCCCTTATAACGCTCCATACAGGATACTGGCCCCTATATAATGCTGCATGCAGGCTGTTACCCCCCACATAATGCCCCATACAGGCTGTCCCCCCCTTATAATGCTCCATGCACGCTGTTACCCCCAACATAATGCCCCATACAAGCTGCCCCCCCCCTTATAATGCTCCATTCAGGCTGTTCCCCCCACATAATTCACTATGCAGGCTATCCCCCCCTTACAATGCCCCATGCAGGCTGTTCCCCACCTTATAATGCCCCATGCAGGCTGTCACCCCTCCTCTTTATAATGCCCCATGCAGGATGTACCCCCCTCTTTATAAGGCCCCATGCAGGATGTCACCCCCCCTCTTTATAATGCCCCATGCAGGATGTCACCCCCTCTCTTTATAATGCTCCATGCAGGATGTCACCCCCTCTCTTTATAATGCCCCATGCAGGATGTCACCCCCATCTATTTATAATGCCCCATGCAGGATGTACCCAGCCCTCTTTGTAAGGCCTCATGCAGGATGTCACCCCCTCTCTCTATAATGCCCCATGCAGGATGTCACACCCCCTCTCTTTATAATGCCCCATGCAGGATGTCACCCCCCCTCTCTTTATAATGCCCCATGCAGGATGTCACCCCCCCCTCTCTTTATAATGCCCCATGCAGGATGTACCCCCCCTCTTTATAAGGCCCCATGCAGGCTGTCACCCCCTCTCTCTATAATGCCCCATGCAGGTTGTCACCCCCTCTCTCTATAATGCCCCATGCAGAATGTCACCCCCCCTCTCTTTATAATGCCCCATGCAGGATGTCACCCCCCCTCTCTTTATAATGTCCCATGCAGGATGTCACCCCCTCTCTTTATAATGCTCCATGCAGGATGTCACCCCCCCTCTCTTTATAATGCCCCATGAAAGATGTCACCTCCCCATATTATGCCTCATGCAGGATGTCACCCCCCCCCCATATTATGCCCCATGCCTCCATACATAAAAAAAAAAAAATCAAATGCTCACCTCCCTCCTTCTCACCTGCTGCCCGCTGCTCGGGTCTGGACTCCAGCGTTGCCGGCGTCGTCCCTGTGATGGCTCAGGGGAGCGTGCGGTGGAAAGACGTTACCACGCCCTCTGACCTGAGACGTCACAGGGAGCGCAGAGCAGGAAGACAGTGGATCTGCGGAGGCACGGGGAGAGGCCGGGGCCCTGAGCAAGTGGCGGAGAAGGGCGGGCGCTGACACCGCTCTCCTCCGCCCATAGCCCAGCGGGGTGCGCGACCGCCAGTGGGCCCCCCTGCCTGCTCAGGGCCCCGGCACTTGCCCGGGTGTGCCGGGTGCTGACGCCGGCCCTGCTTGGAATCCATGGAATACATTATAAAATTTGCGTTGTGCCCCAATTGGGAGGTAAGTATTTACTACACCATTCAATTACATGTATATAGCTATGGATGTAGATTATATGCAATCATCATATGTCAGAAAGCTGAGAGGCTTTACATTGAGATTGCATTTTTATTACTGCAAGCTAATCTGTTTACTTTCCTTCGTTTGAAAAATGAAAGGCCGTCCTCGATCCAGGAAATCCCCCTTTGTAGTAATTGAAATATGTTTTTTGGGCCAATTATGGAAAGGAGGTCATGTTCAACTACTTGGCTGTACTTGTGCAATGCCCACACATTTCACAATGATGAATAAGTAAAAACTCTTGTCAAAGAGTTGTTTTACTGCATTGTTGTGAAACTATGCATGCAGAGAGCTCTGAGCAATAATTTTTGTGCATTCCATGAGCAATAGCATGGTAGATGATTTTTCTAGAAGAACCTTGGATGTGTTCTTCCATTTTTGACAAAGGGGACAGCTTTTAAATGTTGGACTGGGAGAACGTTTTGGACTTTCCATAAAGAAAAGATTACCTTAGAACAGGGGTCTCAAACACGCGGCCCGCGGGCCGCATGCGGCCCCTGAGGCTGCTTTATGCGGCCCGCAGGCACAGACCCCTTGACGATCCCGACCTGGTCCAGGAGGAGCCGCGGACAGCAGCGCTGAATTGCCACACAGAGACTGTTTCCCAGCACTGCATTTCCAATGCCAGCCGCTGGCCAATCAGAGGCCAGCAGCTGATATCTGCGTGTCGGCGCAGCGAGTATGACGTCATTGCCATAAGCAGATGTCAGCTGCTGGCCTCTGATTGGCCGGCGGCTGACATTGAAAATGCTGTGCTGGGAGACAGTCTCTGTGCGGCAATGCAGCGCTGCTGTCGGCGGCTCCTCCTGGACCAGGTCGGGATCGTCAAGGGGTTGGACTCTGTGGTGCCTGCGGGCCACATCTGCAGGAAGGCCGCCGAGGGAACGGAGGACAGGTGAGAATCATCTTTTTTTTTTCTATTTTATGTGTGTGAAGAACAGCACAGGGGGCACAGAGCCACAACATGGGGACCGGGATGGGGCACAGAGCCACAAGAGGGGACCTGGATGGGGCACATAGCCACAAGAGGGGACCTGGATGGGGCACATAGCCACAGGATGGGGACCTGGATGGGGCACAGAGCCTCAAGATGTGGACCTGGATGGGGCACATAGCCTCAAGATGTGGACCTGGATGGGGCACATAGCCACAAGATGGGGACCTGGATGGGACACAGAGCCACAAGATGGGGACCAGAGCCACAACATGGGGACCTGGATGGGGCACATAGCCACAAGATGGGGACCTGGATGGGGCACATAGCCACAGGATGGGGACCTGGATGGGGCACATAGCCCCAAGATGGGGACCTGGATGAGGCACATTAGTACAAGATGGGCGCCAGGATGGGGAACGTTGCCACAGGATGGGGACCTGGATGGGGCACATAGCCACAAGAGGGGACCTGGATGGGGCACATAGCCACAAGAGGGGACCTGGATGGGGCACATAGCCACAGGATGGGGACCTGGATGAGGCACAGAGCCTCAAGATGTGGACCTGGATGGGGCACATAGCCACAAGATGGGGACCTGGATGGGGCACAGAGCCACAAGATGGGGACCTGGATGGGGCACATAGCCACAAGATGGGGACCTGGATGGGGCACATAGCCACAAGATGGGCGCCAGGATGGGGAACGTTGCCACAGGATGGGGACCTGGATGGGGCACATAGCCACAAGATGGGGACCTGGATGGGGCACAGAGCCACAAGATGGGGACCTGGATGGGGCACAGAGCCACAAGATGGGGACCAGAGCCACAAGATGGGGACCTGGATGGGGAACATTGCCACAGGATGGGGACCTGGATGGGGCACATAGCCACAGGATGGGGACCTGGATGGGGCACATTAGTACAAGATGGGGACTTGGATGGGGAACATTACTACAAGATGTTTTCCATTATTACTATATGATGCTAATTGTAAGACAATATTACTGTATGTGGCCAATTGGGGGAAATAAAATTGTAAAAAAAATAAAAAATAAAATAAAGCATGAAAAATTATTGGGCACTAAAAATGCTGTTTTATATGTAAACTAAAGTAAACACAAAAAAGTGCACGTTTATTATCGCCACATCCATAAAGACCCAAGCCATAAAAAAATAAACACGGCAAAAATGTTCAAAAGGTGTATACAAAAAAATGGTATCACTAAAAATGTTACATTGAACAAAGAATGCGGCCCCCCAAATTCAAATTTTTTCCATGTGCGGCCCATATACCCAGCCGAGTTTGAGACCCCTGCCTTAGAAGGACCTAGAAGAAGATGTGTGGATTTATTGATCATTTTCTTGGAAAACTCCAAATCAAAGTAAGTAGGACAAATGTAATAATTCAATGCTTAGATTTAATCTACCCTGTTTGTCCTACCTGATATGTTTGTTTTTTACTTTTTTTGTAGGTCAGGAAAATCCTTACCTGAAAGCCTTATGTGGACTCTTGGAATCCTTGGAAGATATTGTAGAATTCAGGTCATACTCCAATTGTGTGGTAAGCATTTGCTCAAGAACTCTATCACATTTTCAAAGCTTTAAATGTAGACAATATGCAATCATCATGTGTCAGAAAGCTGAGAGGCTGTACATTGAGATTGCATTTTTATTACTACAATCTATTCTGTTGTGTTTCAGTTAAAAAACAAAAGACCATCCTTGTTCCAGGCAATATCCTCTTTGCAGTCGTAGAAATATGTTCTCCTCAGGCCAATTACGATAAGAAATACTTGTTCAACTACTTGGTTGTTTCTGTGCATTACCCACACATTTTACAATGATAAATACAGTAAAAGCTCTTGTCAAAGATTTGCTTTTACTGCATTGTTGTGAAATCATGTGCATGCACAGAGCCTGGGGCGTAAATTGTTTTGCGTATTGCATGGGCCATGGAATGGTTGAAGCACTTTGAGGAAGAACCGTAGAAAGATTCTTACTTCCTTGACAAGCAAGCATCTTCTAAGTGTTACATTTTGAGAACATTTTTGGACCTTCTATCAAGAATGGATTGCATTAGAAACTCCTTGAAGAACATGTGAAGCGTTTGTTCATCAATTTTTGGAAAACACCTAATCAAAGTAAGTAAAACAAATTTAGTAGTTCAATTTTTGCATTCTATCTTCTCCCTTGGTCCTAGCTGACACTTTTTGTTTTGTTTTGTGTAGGTCAGAAAATAATTTCTCTGGAAGCACTTTGTGGACTCTTGGAATCAATAGAATACATTAGAGAATTCACGTTGTGCCCCAATTGGGAGGTAAGTATTTACTACACCATTCAATTACATGTATATAGCTATGGATGTAGATTATATGCAATCATCATATGTCAGAAAGCTGAGAGGCTTTACATTGAGATTGCATTTTTATTACTACAAACTAATCTGTTTACTTTCCTTAGTTAGAAAAATGAAAGGCCGTCCTCGATCCAGGCAATTCCCCCTTTGTAGTAATTGAAATATGTTTTTTGGGCCAATTATGGAAAGAAGGTCATGTTCAACTACTTTGCGGTTGTTTCGCTCACGCCCGGACTGACTGGCATGAGCATGGTTAGTGGTCCCACTGGGCCAAGAACCGAGGAGTGCCTGGAGGGGTGTGACTAGGGGCCTCGCCAGATTCGATCACGAACACACGGCAGCTTAATCAACTCCGTGGTCCGAGGAGGGACGTCGAAGGTGGCTCAGGTGCTACTCCAGGTCGACCCCGGTCACAGCTGTTGACCCACATCGGGGAATGCAGGAACGGGCAGGCTCGGCTGGTATGCAGACTGGCGGGTACAGGCAGGTAGGAAAACAGGCTGGATAGGGACCAATACAGACTGGGATAGCGGAGCAGAGCTGCAGGTGCGGACGACAAGCGGTGCAGAGCGGAGCAGAGCCGCAGATGCAGAGGACGAAGCGGAGCAGAGTCACAGGTGCGGAGGACAAGCGGAGCAAAGCCGCAGGTGCAGAGGACTAGCAGAGCGGAGCAGAGCCGCAGGTGCGGAGGACAAGCGGAGCAGAGCCGCAGGTGCGGAGGACAAGAGAAGCAGAGACGCAAGTGCAGAGGACAAGCGGAGCAGAGCCACAGGTGTGGAGGACAAGCAGAGCAGAGCCACAAGCGCGGAGGACAAATGGTGCAGAGCGGAGCAGAGCACACCCGCATGTGCTGAGGACAAGCAGAGCAGAGCGAAGCAGAAACGCAGGTGCGGAGGACAAGTGGAGCAGAGCCACAAGTGCGGAGGACAAGCGGAGCAAAGCAGAGCCGCTGGTGCGCAGGACAGATGGAGCAGAGCAGAGGGGAGCAGAGCCGCAGGCACAGAGGACAAGCGCAGCAGAGCCGCAGGTGCGGAGCACAAACGGAGAAGAGCTGAGCGGAGCAGAGCCGCAGGTGCGGAGGACAGATGGAGCAAAGCAAAGCAGAGCAGAGCAGAGCCGGAGGTGCGTAGGACAAGCGGAGCAGAGCAGAGCAAAGCGAAGACATAGGTGCGAAGGACAAGCGGAGCAGAGCAGAGTGAAGCAAAGCCTCAGGTGCGGAGTACAAGCGGAGCCGTAGGTGCGGAGAACAAGCGGAGCAGAGCAGAGCTGCAGTTGCAAAGGACAAGCGGAGCAGAGCATAACGGAGCAGAGCCGTAGGTGCGGAGGACAGACAGAGCAGAGCAGAGCAGAGCGAAGCAGAGACGTAGGTGCGGAGAACAAGCGGAGCAGAGCCGCAGGTGCAGAGGACAAGTGGAGCAGAACAGAACGGAGTCGCAGGTGCGGAGGACAAGCAGAGCAGAGCGGAGCCGCAGGTTCGGAGGACGAGCAGAGTGGAGCCGGAGGTGCGGAGGACAAGTGGAGCAGAGAGGAGCCGCAGGTGCAGAAGACAAGCAGAGCAGAGCAGAGCAGAACGGAGCCGTATGTGCAGAGGACAAGCAGAGCGGAGCCGCAGGTGCGGAGAACAAGCGGAGCAGAGCAGAGCAGCAGGTGTGGAGGACAAGCGGAGCAGAGCAGAACGGAGCAGAGCCGCAGGTGCGGAGGACAGACGGAGCACAGTGGAGCAGAGCCGCAGGTGCAGAGAACAAGCAAAGCAGAATGGAGCCGCAGTTGCAGAGAACAAGCGAAGCAGAGCAGAGCTGCAGGTACGGAGGACAAGAGGAGAGGAGCAGAGCCGCAGGGGCGGAGGACAGACAGAGCAGAGCAGAGCAGAGCCGCAGGTGCGGAGAACAAGCGGAGCAGAGCAGAGCGAAGCAGAGACATAGGTGCGGAAGACAAGCGGAGCAGAGCAGAGCGGAGCAGAGCCGCAGGTGCGGAGAACAAGCGGAGCAGAGTCGCAGGTGCAGAGGACAAGCGGGACAAAGCAAAGCGGAGGAGAGCCGCAGGTGCAGAGGACAAGTGGAGCAGAGCAGAACGGAGTTGCAGGTGCAGAGGACAAGCAGAGCGGAGCCGCAGGTGCGGAGGACAAGTGGAGCAGAGCGGAGCCGCAGGTGCGGAGGACAAGCAGAGCAGAGCAGAACGGAGCCGCATGTGCGGAGGACAAGCAGAGCAGAGTGGAGCCGCAGGTGCGGAGAACAAGCAGAGCAGAGCCGCAGATGTGGAGGACAAGCGGAGTAGAGCAGAGCGGAGCAGAGCCACAGGTGCAGAGGACAGACGGAGCAGAGCCGCAGGTGCAGAGAACAAGCGAAGCAGAACGGAGCCGCAGGTACGGAGAGCAAGAGGAGCAGAGCAGAGCCGCAGGTACGGAGAGCAAGAGGAGCAGAGCAGAGCCGCAGGTGCGGAGGACAGGCGGAGCAGAGCAGAGCAGAGCCGCAGGTGCGGAGAACAAGCGGAGCAGAGCAGAGCGAAGCAGAGACGTAGGTGCGGAGGACAAGCGGAGCAGAGCAGAGCGGAGCAGAGCCGCAGGTGTGGAGGACAAGCGGAGCAGAGCAGAGCCGCAGGTGCAGAGGACTAGCGGAGCAAAGCAAAGATGAGCAGAGCCGCAGGTGCAGAGGACAAGCGGAGCGGAGCAGAGCAGAACAGAGCCGCAGGTGCGGAGGACAAGCGGAGCAGAGCGGAGTAGAGCCGCAGGTGCAGAGGACTAGCGGAGCAGAGCAGAGCGGAGCAGAGCCACAGGTGTAAAGGACAAGCGGAGCAGAGCAGAGCGGAGCCGCAGGCACAGAGGACAAGCAGAGACGCAGGTGCGGAGGACAAGCGGAGCAGAGCCGCAGGTGTGGAGGGTAAATGGAGCAGAGTGGAGCCGCAGGTGCGAAGGACAAGAGGAGCAGAGTGGAGCCGCAGGTGCAGAGGACAAGCGGAGCAGAGCCGAGCCGCAGGCACAGAGGACAAGCAGAGACGCAAGTGCGGAGGACAAGCGGAGCAGAGCCGCAGGTGCGGAGGGTAAGTGGAGCAGAGTGGAGCCGCAGGTGCGAAGGACAAGCGGAGCAGAGTGGAGCCGCAGGTGCGAAGGACAAGCGGAGCAGAGTGGAGCCGCAGGTGCGAAGGACAAGCGGAGCAAAGCGGAGCCGCAGGTGCGGAGGACAGGGGGAGCAGAGCGGAGCAGAGCCGCAGGTGTGGAGGACAAGTGGAGCAGAGCGGAGCAGAGCCGCAGTTGCGGAGAACAAGCAGAGCAAAGCAGAGCGGTGCAAAGCCGCAGGTGCGGAGGGCAAGAGATGCAGAGCGGAGCCGCAGGTGCAGAAGACAAGCGGAGCAGAGCTGCAGGTGCGGAGGAGAAGCAGAGCAGAGCCGCAGGTGCGAGGGACAAGTGGAGCAGAGCGTATTGGAACCGCAGGTGCGGAGGAGAAGCGGAGCAGAGCAGAGCCGCAGGTGCGGAGGACAAGTGGAGTAGAGCGGAGCCTCAGGTGTGGAGGACAAGCAGAGCAGAGCGGAGCAGAGCCGCAGGTCGAGAGGACAAGCGGAGCAGAGCGAAGCAGAGCCGCAGGTGTGGAGAACAAGCGGAGCACAGCGGAGCCGCAGGTGCGGAGGACAATTGGAGCAGAGCAGAGCGGAGCAGAGCCGCAGGTGCGCAGAACAGACGGAGCGGAGCAGAGGGGAGCAGAGTCACAGGCGCGGAGAACAAGCGCAGCAGAGCCGCAGGTGCGGAGGACAAGCGGAGAAGAGCAGAGCGGAGCAGAGCTGCAGGTGCAGAGGACAGAGGGAGCAAAGCAGAGTGGAGCAGAGCCGCAGGTGCGGAGAACAAGCGTAGCAGAGCCGCAGGTGCAGAGGACAAGAGGAGCAGAGCGGAGCAGAGCCGCAGGTGCAGAGGACAGGCAGAGCAGAGCAGAGTGGAGCAGAGCCGCTGGTGCGGAGGACAAGTGGAGCAGAGCGGAGCAGAGCCGCAGGTGCGGAGGACAGACGGAGCAGAGCGGAGCCGCAGGTGCGGAGGACAAGTGGAGCAGAGCAGAGCCGCAGGTGCGCAGGACAGACGGAGCGGAGCAGAGGGGAGCAGAGCCACAGGCACGGAGAACAAGTGCAGCAGAGCCGCAGGTACGGAGGACAAGCGGAGAAGAGCACAGCGGAGCAGAGCTGCAGGTGCAGAGGACAGACGGAGCAAAGCAGAGCGGAGCAGAGCCGCAGGTGCAGAGAACAAGTGTAGCAGAGCCGCAGGTGCGGAGGACAAGAGGAGCAGAGCGGAGCAGAGCCGCAGGTGCAGAGGACTAGCGGAGCAGAGTAGAGCGGAGCAGAGCCGCAGGTGTGGAGGACAAGTGGAGCAGAGCGGAGCAGAGCCGCAGTTGCGGAGAACAAGCAGAGCGAAGCAGAGCGGAGCAGAGCCGCAGGTGCGGAGGGCAAGAGATGCAGAGCAGAGCCACAGGTGCAGAGGACTAGCGGAGCAGAGCAGAGCGGAGCAGAGCCACAGGTGTGGAGGACAAGCGGAGCAGAGCGGAGCCGCAGGCACAGAGGACAAGCAGAGACGCAGGTGCGGAGGACAGGCAGAGCAGAGCAGAGTGGAGCAGAGCCGCTGGTGCGGAGGACAAGTGGAGCAGAGCGGAGCAGAGCCGCAGGTGCAGAGGACTAGCGGAGCAGAGCCACAGGTGTGGAGGACAAGCGGAGCAGAGCGGAGCCGCAGGCACAGAGGACAAGCAGAGCCGCAGGTGCGGAGGACAAGCGGAGCAGAGCCGCAGGTGCGGAGGACAAGTGGAGCAAAGCAGAGCAGAGCCGCAGGTGTGGAGGACAAGCGGAGCAAAGCGGAGCCACAGGTGCAGAGGACAAGTGGAGCAGAGCGGAGCTGCAGGTTCGGAGGACAAGCGGAGCAGAGCGGAGCTGCAGGTTCGGAGGACAAGCGGAGCAGAGCAGAGCCGCAGGTGCGGAAGACAAGTGGAGCAGAGCGGAGCCGCAGGTGCAGAAGAGAAGCGGAGCAGAGCAGATCCGCAGGTGTGGAGGACAAGCAGAGCAGAGCAGAGCCACAGGTGCGGAGAACAAGGGGAGCAGAGCAGATCCGCAGGTGCGGAGAACAAGCGGAGCAGAGCGGAGCTGCAGGTGCGGAGGAAAAGCGGAGCAGAGCCGCAGGTGCGGAGGACAGGCGGAGCAGAGCGGAGCCGCAGGTGCGGAGGACAAGCAGAGGAGAGCAGTGCGGAGCCGCCTGAGTAACCCGGAATTGTTCGGTGCTCGCCGAACATCCCGAGTAGTGAGATGCTCGGGAGAGTACCGAGCAGTGTCGAGCATGCTCGCTCAACACTATTCAGGAGGTGTCCCATTTTTTGTTCCAGTCCTTAGTTCTTTTAGGGACCCCTTCCCTTTATTCTATAGGTCTTCGTTCAGACTAGCCTAGGACTAAGGCGGGTCCGTTTGCTAGAAACAGGCAGCCCGCTACATCATAGGGATTCAGCTTAGTCTTACTGTAGGGAAAGCTTTCCCCTTCTTTTCTTAGAACTTGTTGCCGTTCATAACAGAAGGTCACTGCGCTTGGCATTGCTGACACTTTCTTAATCCTTCTTCCTTTAAGACCCAGCAACGACCACCCTACTGCCGCTGATTGATACACCCTGGCATGGGAGTTAAAAATCCTCAGTTTTCTCCAGGCAATCGCCGGTGATACTTCTATGTACAAGCTTGGCGCACTAGCAGTCGGCTAGTGTCTTCTCTGGTGCCCTTGGAGGACTGTTGGTATTACTCCTCTGGTGTATGCTCAAGCTAAGTAAATCCCCTTTGTTTGTCTACCTTGTTGTCTTTAGTTTGTAGTGGGGCCTGACCAGTGCTCACCCCTCCCCCTCCCTATCTAGGGCCAAGCTCTAGGGTCATCTAGGGTTTAGGGTCCTGCCCGGCGATAGGTGTGGAACCTATATAGGGACGGTAGGGTATGCAGGGTGATATTAGATCTAGGGGTCTCCACTCCCCCTTTCCCTAGTGTTTGGGCTTCCTCCCCTCTTCCCTTCGTGTTGCACTTGGTCTTTCCCACTCCTTCGCGACACTTAGAGGATGTAAAGAGGAGCAAAGCCTGCTGGGAGTTGCAGCAAAAGAAGCATTCATGTCTGCTGCTGTGAATGTCTGTTTATTCCCAGCTGCATTATTCTCTGTACACAATACTCCCACTGCAGATGTTACATTAGGATATGTGCACACACTGAAAATATGTAAAACAATGCACTGCAGTGTAAAAACCATACTGCTGTGCACATGTTGGGACTTTTGTTACTTCTTTTAACTGTTTCAGAGTTTAGAAACTGAAGTGGTTAAAGGAAGCAGCATGCTCATTTAGCTATAGTTTAACCGGCCTGAAAAAGACATTATACCCTAACACTGTGATCAAAGGCAGAGGTACAACTCTGGACTGGGGAGGATGAGTAAAGAACAGTTTGTTTGTTTCTTTCTAAACAAAGCGGAAATCCCCTTGAACCTCTTCCCACCACAGCCAATTTTCATTGTTGCGCTTTCGAGTTTTTTATTCCCTATCTTTCAAGCATCCTAACTTTTATATTTTTCAATTGAATTACTCATATGAGGACTTGCTTTTGCAGGACAAGTTGTAATTTTGAATGCCACTATTCCTTTTACCATGCAATATACTGGAAAATGGAAAAAAAATTCTAAGTATGCTGACATGGTAAAAAAAACTGCAATTCTGCCATAGATCACGTTGTGCAGGTACGAAGGAGATAGGAGCTGGTGCGTGCACACCAGCAAGTCAGTGATTTAAATGCAGGTGTCAGAGATTTAAATGGTTAAACATCAGCAATTACAGCTCGCTCCAGTCGCTGCTGTTACAGACAGATGCTGGCTGTATGATAGGGTTTTGGTTCGGGGGGGGGCGAAACTTCTGAGTGGGCCCCTAACCAGGTGACCCTGATTACAAAAATAGTGGCGCACCCATATAGTGGATGTAGGAGAACCTCAGCAGATGACCACGCTGTTACTGAAAATAATCTCTATACACAGAGCAGCACTGATACTACCGCCATATGGCGACATATATTGATAGATGTCAGTCCTGCAGAATATATAAGAGATTACAGTTATATATAGTAATTTACAGATGACGTTCTTTCTGATTAAATTGTTCACTTTTTACCGTCTTTTTCATCTGGCCCAGACCGACACGACAACGTCTCCATCCAAAGACACATTTGACTCCTTACATTTCAGGCACCGTCCCCATCTATTCCCAACCTGTACAAACTCCTCATCCTTGTAAACAAAGCTGGCCAAATAAATGCTATGGTATGGAACATGGTGCTAAGACATGTTGTCCGGCACCAAGTTCAGATTGCCTACTCAAATACAATATAAAAGAACCGGAGAAAACAAGAGTAGCATAGCAAAAGACAAAGTTTATTAATTAATAATTCATCACCAAAATAATAAAGGGTTATACAAGAAAATAGTGACAAGGCAAGAGGATCTTGGAAGGCAGTGCCAGACAAAGTGACCCATGGTAATAAAACTGCGGGACAATCTAAAACAAAAGGGCATAATCAACTGTACATGCAAAAGGACACTCTATACATATATAGCAGCACATATAACGGTACATAATTATAAAGAATAACCCTTTATAGGGCACAAATCATTATAATAGAAAGACTGGACAATGTAATGTGCAAAAGTCGCAAAATGTAAACTAGTAACATGAGGGAATGATACAAAGCCAAAGTCAAAAGTACTGGCTGCTATGTGCCCATAAAATAGGATGCATAGGTACACAGGGAATGCCCAAGAGAGGGAAAAGAATAATCACTCACCCTGATATATAACACCGGGTGGCAGAAAGCCCGCAGAAATAGCAGAGGGATCACAGAGGGTGCCAACAAATAGAAGCGCGCCCCGACGCGCGTTTCGCTCTTCTTTTTCAAGAGGCGCTGTAAAGTGTACCCGACAGGACCTGAATATATACGCCCACCGCTAGTCACATGGTGGGAAAGGACGCAATTCGTTGGTGTGGAGCGGCGCGTGTACCCGGAGCCGCGCCCCCCGCCGCACGCATCACAGCCGCCAAGCCCCGAGCGCGCGCCCGGGGGCGTGCCTAGGAAACGCCCCCAGGAGAGCGCCCGGGGCAGGAGGCAGCCAGACGCGGGCGCAGGCCAGCCCAGGACCGGAGGACACGCGCACCACCAATGTGTAAATGGAGATAATGAATAGAGACATGCACAGGGGACAGGGAGCATATAGTACAAGAGACATCAAATGAAGTAAAATACTCACTGTCACAGAACAATAGGTATGACAGCTAGGGCATCAATATAACAAGGATTCAAAAGCACTCACATATGTGATTGAAAAAATTCCCAATGTGGGTATAGGTCACAATTTATATACATGGATACAATTCAATATAGAACCATTTCCCCCATATAAAGGAAAGATGATAGTCATCAGGGGGCTCTTGAGAGATGCTCCGAGTTGTCAGCTGTAGAATATCTTGAACAGTAAGTAGGACAGGGTCCATAAGGTGCACAATAATAAGGGGTTCATAGCCATAGGTCTAAAAACGTAAGAGAAAAAAAAAAAAAGTAAGGAACACACAATTAAAAGAGGCTAAAAACTAAAGCACGAACTACAGATCGGAAAAAATTATTAACGCTGAGGGGGAGCATCGCCAAGCAAAAGGGCCCAATCATAAAAATGAAGAAAAATTCAGATTTTCATTAAGGCCGCGCGGTACCAGGGTATCCAGGGTGCTAATCCATCTGGCCTCTTTTTGTGCAAGGCACAATTTGTAGTCACCACCCCGAGAGCCCAGATGCACCACATCAATTCCACGCACCATAAGGCTGCGTGGATCACAATCATGAACTTGTTTGAAGTGTCGTGGTAACGTTCTGAGCTCCCGGGGGTCCGACACAGATCTAGCTGCGCCAATGTCCCGAACATGCTCCCGAACCCGAATCCTCAGTTCCCTTGTAGTAAGACCTACATAAATTTTTTGACACCCACACGTGGCATAATAAACCACGTGTGTTGTACTGCAGGAAATATATCTGAGGATTCGGTATGTCCGGGAGCCATCTGAGTTCATAAAAGACGAACAACGGAGCACATTAGCGCAAGCTACACAATGGCCACATGGATAGGATCCAACCCTGGGACCGCGCGACCCAAAAGGGTTAGGTGCTGGTGGGACATAATGACTTGAAGTAACCAGATCACCCAGATTCCTGGCTCGTCTGGCAGTCATAAGTGGAAATTGCCCCACAACATCCCTCAAGGAAGGCTCCGCCCCAAGAACACTCCAATGTCGTGAGAGGACCCGCCTCATGGCAGCCCACTCATGATTATAAGTGGAAATGAAGCGGGTCCTCCCAGGACACTCAGACGGTGGCGGTCTCGGAGGGGGGTATAATAGATTTTTTTTTTTTTTTTTTAAACTCCTCATCCTGCTGATACCCCAATACTGAGCCGCTGTTGTATGTGTCCCTATTACTGCACCTGCTGTGCCCCCTCTAGATGGTTAAACAAACCTCTAGAATATAGTAATGCCGTGTGCACGTGCCCTAGAAAACAGTGCCCACATTTTGCCCCCTAGAAAGTAATTGTGCCCTCTGTGTGCCCATTTGACAGTCACAATAACCTGAGTTCCCCTATAAAGATAAGTGCCCACTTAACATTTGATAATGTCCTGAGTCTCCCCCATGTACAGCCCCTCTCTACACCGTATGATGCTTTCCTATACACAGTATAATGCCCCCTCACTGTATAGTACCCCCACACACAGTATACTGACCCCTTAGTAGCCCCCAAACTGATGTCTCCAACACTGTATGATGGCCCCCACACCATACAAATACCCCACACTATATGACCCTAACTGTAATCCCCACACTGTATAAATAGCCTCTATATAGTATAATGCACCAGATAATCCTCAATATAGTATAATGCACTCCCCATAGGCAGACTCAACAGTTGGACCTTTGGATTTTGGAAATGTTTGCGTTTTTTGACCAGATTCGCGTCAGGCGCTCCCACACTCGTCCCGAGGGGACGAGCATCTCCGGAATTTGCGATTAAGCCTCGGCGTCCGCGCTACAGTTTTCTGGCTCTGGAACGCACGCGGTTTGGAGCTGGACGCCGCTATTCGGCGTGCCTCACTCTTATCACATGCCGGACGCGCTGTACTTTTTTCGTAACGTTTCGAGATGAAAACATTTTTCCAAAGAAATCCTCTCTGCCATCTTCTTTAATAGCCAGCTCTCACCTACAATAGCCAGCCCTCACGAAAAAACTTCGCCGCTGGACGACGCAACGCTCGCCATTTTACAGATCCAGCCCGGGAGATGCTCTGCACGCCGCCCCGGGTCGATCCGACGCCATTAAGGCTCCGAAAAAAGGCTTGCAAAAACCTCGTCTGTGCCAGGTCCGAAAAACAAGCCATTTAGCCAGCCCTCACAACATTTCATCACTTGGAAATGACCACCAGATGGCATCTGTGCTTTAAATATCATTCATTACTTGTCAGACAGAATTCAGCTGCTTTTCTGGAAATTGAACACTGGATGGCAGCTGTGCTTTAAAAGCCATTCACTCGTTCATGATAGACCCTCACAGGAAACACACAATAAGGAGATTTTTCACTTATCCTTCGGTGGAATGGCTGTGATGGGGGGAGGGGATGATGATGTAGCATTTTTGTCTCTGTTGTTTCACTGAGATTAGGACTTTCAACAGTGCTGCTGCCTGACCTTGTAAAACATTAACTCTTTTAACACAGATTGTGACCATATAATCAAATGAGAATAAGGAGTTTAATTAAAGGCATTTAAAAAGTTGCAATTTTATTACATCATTATTTAAAAGACACAAAAATGGCAGCAATAATCACTGATATTGAGCCCATATTTCATATCAAAAATAGGTAAAAGTAAATAGAGCATGTGACCATGTTGTAAAACACTTAAAGTTGTGTAAAAACCGTGGCGTAGGAACGGGCGGTGAAATAAGCGCGCCCAAAAAACTATAATGTTTACGGTTTTTTTCCGTAATTCATCAGATGAGCGTGATAACGGACGCTGCGCTGAATGGCGGCGCGTAGGAACGGGCGTGAAATAAGCGCGCCTAAACAACTATAAAGTTTACGTTTTTTTTCCGTAATCCATCAGATGAGCGTGATAACGGTTGCTGTGCTGAACGGCGGCACGTAGGAATGGGCGGTGAAATAAGTGCGCCAAAAAAACTATAAAGTTTACGTTTTATTTCTGTAATTCATCAGATGAGCGTGAAAACGGACGCTGCGCTGAACGGCGGCGCGTAGGAACGGGCGGTGAAATAAGCGCGCCAAAAAAACTATAAAGTTTACGCTTTTTTTTTCCATAATTCATCAGATGAGCGTGATAACGGACGATGCGCTGAATGGCGGCACGTAGGAACGGGGGATGAAATAAGCGCGCCAAAACAACTATAAAGTTTACGTTTTTTTTCCGTAATTCATCAGATGAGCGTGATAATGGATGCTGTGCTGAACGGCGGCACGTAGGAACGGGCGGTGAAATAAGTGCGCCAAAAAAACGATAAAGTTTACGTTTTTTTTCTGTAATTCATCAGATGAGCGTGATAACAGACGCTGCGCTGAACGGCGAAGCGTAGGAACGGGCGGTGAAATAAGCGCGCCAAAAAAACTATAAAGTTTACGTTTTTTTTCCGTAATTCATCAGATGAGCGTGATAACGGAAGCTGCGCTGAACGGTGGCGCGTAGTAACAGGCGGTGAAATAAGCGCGCCAAAAAACTATAAAGTTTACTTTTTTTCCATAATTCATTAGATGAGCGTGATAACGGAAGCTGCGCTAAACGGCGGCGCGTAGGAAAAGGCAGTGAAATAAGCGCTCCAAAAAAACTATAAAGTTTACGTTTTTTTTCCGTAATTTATCAGATGAGCGTGATAACGGACGCAGCCCTTAACGGCGGCGTCAGAGCGACTTTTTTTTGTTGCAGATTGAATTTTAAGTGCTTTTGGTATCATCAAACCTGTAGCCAGCTCTCATCCTCATTGAGCTATTACAAGGGTGAGGGCTGGCTAGGGGTCGCCCTGGAGGCACCTGTAGCCAGCTCTCATCCTCATTGACCTATTCCAAGGGTGAGGGCTGGCTAGGGGTCGCCCTGGAGGCACCTGTAGCCAGCTCTCATCCTCATTGAGCTATTCCGAGGGTGAGGGCTGGCTAGGGGTCGCCCTGGAGGCAGCTGTAGCCAGCTCTCATCCTCATTGAGCTATTCCAAGGGTGAGGGCTGGCTAGGGGTCGCCCTGGAGGCACCTGTAGCCAGCTCTCATCCTCATTGAGCTATTCCAAGGGTGAGGGCTGGCTACGGGTCGCCCTGGAGGCACCTGTAGCCAGCTCTCATCCTCATTGAGCTATTCCAAGGGTGAGGGCTGGCTACGGGTCGCCCTGGAGGCACCTGTAGCCAGCTCTCATCCTCATTGAGCTATTCCAAGGGTGAGGGCTGGCTACGGGTCGCCCTGGAGGCACCTGTAGCCAGCTCTCATCCTCATTGAGCTATTCCAAGGGTGAGGGCTGGCTAGGGGTCGCCCTGGAGGCAACTGTAGCCAGCTCTCATCCTCATTGAGCTATTCCAAGGGTGAGGGCTGGCTACGTGTCGCCCTGGAGGCACCTGTAGCCAGCTCTCATCCTCATTGAGCGTGATAACGGACGCTGCGCTGAACGGCGGCGCATAGGAACGGGCGGTGAAATAAGCGCGCCAAAAAAACTATAAAATTTACGTTTTTTTTCCGTAATTCATCAGATGAGCGTGATAACGGACGCTGCGCTGAATGGCGGCGCGTAGGAACGGGCGGTGAAATAAGCGCGCCAAAAAAACTATAAAGTTTACGTTTTTTTTCCATAATTCATCAGATGAGCGTGATAACGGATGCTGTGCTGAACGGCGGCACGTAGGAGCGGGCGGTGAAATAAGTGCGCCAAAAAAACGATAAAGTTTACGTTTTTTTTCTGTAATTTATCAGATGAGCGTGATAACGGACGCAGCCCTTACCGGCGGCGTCAGAGCGACTTTTTTTTGTTGCAGATTGAATTTTAAGTGCTTTTGGTATCATCAAACCTGTAGCCAGCTCTCATCCTCATTGAGCTGCTCCAAGGGTGAGGGCTGGCTAGGGGTCACCCTGGAGGCACCTGTAGCCAGCTCTCATCCTCATTGAGCTGCTCCAAGGGTGAGGGCTGGCTAGGGGTCGCCCTGGAGGCACCTGTAGCCAGCTCTCATCCTCATTGAGCTGCTCCAAGGGTGAGGGCTGGCTAGGGGTCGCCCTGGAGGCACCTGTAGCCAGCTCTCATCCTCATTGAGCTGCTCCAAGGGTGAGGGCTGGCTAGGGGTCGCCCTGGAGGCACCTGTAGCCAGCTCTCATCCTCATTGAGCTGCTCCAAGGGTGAGGGCTGGCTAGGGGTCGCCCTGGAGGCACCTGTAGCCAGCTCTCATCCTCATTGAGCTGCTCCAAGGGTGAGGGCTGGCTAGGGGTCGCCCTGGAGGCACCTGTAGCCAGCTCTCATCCTCATTGAGCTATTCCAAGGGTGAGGGCTGGCTAGGTGTCGCCCTGGAGGCACCTGTAGCCAGCTCTCATCCTCATTGAGCGTGATAACGGACGCTGCGCTGAACGGCGGCGCATAGGAACGGGCGGTGAAATAAGCGCGCCAAAAAAACTATAAAGTTTACGGTTTTTTTCCGTAATTCATCAGATGAGGGTGATAACGGACGCTGCGCTGAACGGCGGCACGTAGGAACGGGCGGTGAAATAAGCGCGCCAAAAAAACTATAAAATTTACGTTTTTTTTCCGCAATTCATCAGATGAGCGTGATAACGGAAGCTGCGCTGAACGGCGGCGCGTAGGAACGGGCGGTGAAATAAGAGCGCCAAAAAAACTATAAAGTTTACGTTTTTTTTCCGTAATTCATCAGATGAGCGTGATAACGGAAGGTGCGCTGAACGGCGGCGCGTAGGATCGGGCGGTGAAATAAGCGCGCCAAAAAAACTATAAACTTTACGTTTTTTTTCCATAATTCATTAGATGGGCGTGATAACGGACGCTGCGTTGAACGGCGGCGCGTAGGAACGGGCGGTGAAATAAGCGCGCCCAAAAAAATATAAATTTTACGTTTTTTTTCCGCAATTCATCAGATGAGCGTGATAACGGAAGCTGCGCTGAACGGCGGCGCGTAGGATCGGGCGGTGAAATAAGAGCGCCAAAAAACTATAAAGTTTTCGGGTTTTTTCCGTAATTCATCAGATGAGCGTGATAGCGGAAGCTGCGCTGAACGGCGGCGCGTAGGAACGGGCGGTGAAATAAGCGCGCCAAAAAAACTATAAAGTTTACGTTTTTTTCCGTAATTCATAAGATGAGCGTGATAACGGAAGGTGCGCTGTACCGCGGCGCGTGGGAACGGGCGGTGAAATAAGCGCGGCAAAAAAATTATAAAGTTTACGTTTTTTTTCCATAATTCATTAGATGAGCGTGATAACGGAAGCTGCGCTGAATGGCGGCACGTAGGAACGGGCGGTGAAATAAGAGCGCCAAAAAAACTATAAAGTTTACGTTTTTTTTCCGTAATTCATCAGATGAGCGTGATAACGGACGCAGCCCTGAACGGCGGCGTCAGAGCGACTTTTTTGTTGCAGATTGAATTTTAAGTGCTTTTGGTATCATCAAACCAGTAGCCAGCCCTCACCTTCATTGAACGATTCCAAGGGTGAGGGCTGGCTACGGGTCATCCTGGAAGTACCTGTAGCCAGCTCTCATCCTCATTGAGCTATTCCAAGGGTGAGGGCTGGCTACGGGTCGTCCTGGAAGTACCTGTAGCCAGCTTTCATCCTCATTGAGCTATTCCAAGGGTGAGGGCTGGCTACGGGTCATCCTGGAAGTACCTGTAGCCAGCTCTCATCCTCATTGAACGATTCCAAGGGTGAGGGCTGGCTACGGGTCATCCTGGAAGTACCTGTAGCCAGCTCTCATCCTCATTGAGCTAATCCAAGGGTGAGGGCTGGCTACGGGTCGTCCTGGAAGTACCTGTAGCCAGCTCTCATCAAGAAAAAGCTACGCCTACTAAGTTGCATTAACCAATCGGAGCAGATTCATGATTTACATTCAAATAAACCAATCACTGACAAGTGCATCATTTTAGGAAAAGGAAAAGGAGTTTTGGAGGGAAGTTTAATTTGATCCAGTGCTCAGGAGCAACAAGGGTGATTAGTGCACAAGAGAAGCTGTGACCTTAGCCAATTACAACCATGCCGCCCAAAAGAAGGTAAGTACACCTGGTGGGATAGTGAGTGGGAGGGAAATATGAATCTGCAGAGGTATGTGTTGCTTCTAGAAATACTCTTTCTGGACACCATTGCAGCATGCATTCTGGGGTACACTGAGACCATGGGAGTATTTGCAGAAGAAGTTAACATACAGCATGTATTGGGATCAGGTGCCTAACTATACTGCAGCATCATCTGACCTTGTACTGGAATCAGGTGTATAAGTATACTTGTACTCATATAGCTTGTACTGGAATCAGGTGTATAAGTATACTTGTACTCATATAGCTTGTACTGGAATCAGGTGTATAAGTATGCTTGTACTCATATAGTTTGTACTGGAATCAGGTGCCTAATCTGATGTCCTCTCTGTGACCTCTGCAAACTTTTTAGCTTGGTTGTATTACTGTGGTGGGGGGAGGGGGAAGGATTGTGGTGTGAAAGTGTATTCTAACATCATGTTAAGGCTTGCAATTGTTCAGGCTCAGTCACAGAAAGGGTTTATGTTTTTGGCGCGGTCTTTCTGTATCTTTCAAAGTTTGCAGTGTGAAAAGGCTTTAAACTGTATATGTACTTGCTCGCTCACTCGTTTTTTCTCCTTTTTGACTGATAAATGAGTACCGGTCATGTGCAAAACTGTATAAGCATTTGCATAGTCAATACCACATTAATTTTTTGCACGGTATCTTTGTCAATCTAAATAATTCTTGCAAAACCTCAGATTTGCGCAAGATCTAGGAACATGCATATGATAAAAAACCGCATGTGTTATGTGCACAATATTGACACAATTTGTGTAGTATGCTATAAAAGTGCATTAACTTGTGCTAAACAATTGCTCCTTAAAAAATTGTGTACGTTTGTCCGTTTTTGTGACCAAAAATGAGGGCTGGCTATTGGTGGTCAAAATACACTCTAGAGCCAGCCCTCATCTTTTTAAAAAAAATCTATGGCAATGATGAGACGTGCCTTTTCTCATGAGCTGTGTATTTGTTGTAAAAAAAAAATCAGATTTTTGAAATCCAGTTATCCTGCTGAAACATAAAAAATGCTGGTTGATATTAGTGGGTGGAAAAGCTAGATTCTCACTGATATTGTTCCTGATCTTACATTTTTCTTTTTTACAGCGGCTTCAGGATGCTGAAGACATGTCCACTATGTTACAAAACATTTACTCAACTGCCACAGCACCTTACACGACAATGCCTTAGATACTGTACAGAAGAGGAGAAGGATGCGCTAGTGAAAGAATCTAGAAACTCACTGATAGCAATTGCAACAAAAGGAACATATATCCCTTATGACAAGATTCCAGAGATCACTACAAAGGACGATCTTATCTCCTTCCTGGAGGACAGAGGGTTTATAGTACCCGAGAAACCAACTATGGCCAGGTATGCCCCACTAGCATCTTATTCTTTGAATACTGATGTTCATACTTGTGTAAGCTTTATAGATTTGCATATATGTTCTGAACTATGCCAAATAATCACGTGTATTTTATATTTACAGGATTGTTGAAGATGAGGGGGCATCACCTGTGCAGGATGAGCTGACAACCAGTGAGCAAGAGCTGCCTAATGAGGAGGAAGTGATGTCTGTTGAGGAGGAAATGTCTACAGTCATCGAGGAGGAGCCGCCCGTCCCAGAGGAAGAGCCGCCCGTCCCAGAGGAAGAGCCGCCCGTCCCAGAGGAAGAGCCGCCCGTCCCAGAGGAAGAGCCGCCCGTCCCAGAGGAAGAGCCGCCCGTCACAGAGGAAGAGCCGCCTGTCACAGAGGATTATGATGTCTACAGGTGAGTGTAAATTTATACAAGGAATTTACTTTAATCCCTTGCTCAAACATTGCCTTGGCCTCAGCACATCCTGGCTTTTAGGCCACTTTAAAAAATTGTCAACACTGCTGGCCTACTCAAGATTGTACTTCACGTTATTACTAAGGATTTTTATAATTTACAGGACTGTTGAAGATGAGGAGCCATCTACATCAACTGGCACATCGGCACGCCGAGCCATATCAAATCCTGAATTGGTGCATCTTTCAGCTGCAGAAGACTATACATCCTCTGAAACATCCGACAGTGAAGCCGATCAACAACCAGAGACCAGAGAAAGAGAGGAAAATACCAGCCAAACAGATGAAGACAGGCCGAGGTCAGTTAGTGTGTGTAACATTCTCACTCATCATGCTTTTATATCTATCTATCTATCTATATATATATATATATATATTGAGCAAAAAAACAATACAAATAATGTTTAACTGGGACAATTAATAGCATATCCCACAACTTTACAGCCCTTACAAAGTAATTTTTTCTCCTATTTTAGGCAATAGATTTCCCTTCCATTGCAGCCATAAAACAGGATGCCAAAAAAGTGCCCTACACACAGACAGCTCTGTGGGGCACACAGCTTTGGCGGGGCATACTAAAATGCACTGCCATTACGATTTTCATCTGTGGGCCAGTAGAGGATGATGTACTAGCTTTACCCACAGATGAACTTCAGAACACGCAGTGTTCAGCAGTGGATGCTGCGTATAAAGGGCAGGCAGTCAGCAAAGTGCTGCTGCCAGTCAGAGCACTGGGGTCCACAGAAATCGGGCCTGGGGACACAGAAATGTTTACCACCCCTGACAACGGTGAGTGGAACCCCCAGCTGTCAAGGTCCCCGACATTTCCCCAGATTCTTCCACTGGGTGAGGGCCCCATGAATGCGTCGTTACAGGGAACCCTGGACTCACAGGCCCCATAGCGGCTGCATAGTCTACTGCCATTGGCAGGACGTCACTATATATATATGCTGTATATGCTTACACAGTATTTTTCTCAAAGTTGTAATTTGTTTCTACTCTGACCTGTTGTTCTTTCTTCCAAATTTGTAGGATGACAAGCCAGAAATGGACTGTTGACAAGAGGATCAAAATGAAAGATGCAGGTTATTATGATCGCCATTCTCTGTCTCATCCAATATTAAAAGGTTTTTCCTCTTATTTGCAGAACCATTGCAAGCTGGAAAGATACAAACAAATTGCTGAAAATGTGTCAAGGTTTTTATACTTTATGAACAAATGCCGTGTGAGCCTCAACTTTGCGACAAAGATTGAAAACGCCCATTTATTTTTCAAAAACATTCAAGATCTCGGTCTGTGCAACCAAACTGTCACCAACTACATTAAGAATGTCCGGAAATTTGTACATTATCAACTATTTGCAACCAATTTACGCGATAAAAATGAAAAACTCTTCAAGGCAATGAAGTATTTCCAATATGTGACTGCGGATATTCAGAAGAAATTTTCCAAGGGAGTTGCAAAAGAAGTTGTCAGCAAAAGGTATGTCAGCTAATTTTTATCCTTTCAGATGTATGCACAATTATTATTTTTTCTCTTTTCTCTCTCCCGCCAGGATTTTTCATACATGACTTAAAAATAGGCCTCACCTATCAGTCACATTTATTAATCTTTCTCTTAGGTACCTGGAGTTGCATAAATTGGACAAAACACCTCAGCAATGCCAGGAGATCCTGACCGTTGCAAAGCCAGCTTTCCTGCAAGCCATCGAGGATGTCCAAGGAGGATCCCGAAATGAAGTGCATCAGTTGGAGATTCTCTATTACCTTGAGGCCTTAATCATACTAAAACACTTACAAAGACCAGGAGTTGTCAGAAACATGACGGTAAGTAACAACCTACTCATTATCCTGATTTAAAGCCACATGTCTATCTAACTTTCCCATGTCTTGACTCACAGGTTTCTGAGTGGACAGAGAGGATGCGTCACATCTATCAAAATGAACAGCTAATAATTGTCGGAGTTAAATGCCATAAGACTGCTGCCCACCAAGTAGCCTGTTTTGTGCTTACTGAAGAAGAAGAAAAGGTAAAATGTTCCTGTCACTACGACGGCACCCACATTAGAGAGGGATCTGTTAGTTGTCATGACTTCAACCCGTAGGATTAGTGGCATTCTGTCCCTTTTAGTAGATCCTCCCTTTAACCAGATTTTACAGGACAACTTGGTGCTACATCCTCATGCAGGTGTGTTGGGAGTCTTTCCCTTATTTCCCTGCAGTATCCAGGATGCTAAACCATAGTATCGGTGTCCAGAATAGTGCATTTTCTTAACAATAATGCTTGTTGCAGCAGCATCCAGAATGCATTATCAGTAGGAACAGATATGCTCTCCCTTATCACAGATGTTCTGCACTTTAAATGAATGGTGGGCAGTTTATAGTCTGACATATGTTTGGTGTGAGGTGACTTTTCTATATATTTAGATTGTGTGGTTCCTATCATGCTCTGAAATCCAACTGAGGCGGAGGAGAGATACCGCCCTTTTAGTCTGTAGGTTTCGCTCTCCTGGTCAGGCACATCCCTCCCTCACGTTGGTGCGGTCATTGACTCCAGTAATTAATTTAGTCTATTTCAAATTTTCTTATCTTAATATTGAAGGGCCCAACTCAATTTTTATTAAGTGGTTTACTGTTTTTTGTTTTGTTTATTTACAGTGGTTTAACATCTACTTTAAAAAAGTGAGACGGGTGCTGGCCAAAAAAGACAGTCCAGATAAATTCTTCTTATCGACTACAGGAAGACAGATATATAATGTATCCACTGACCTTCATCGCTACCAGAAGAAGTAAGTCTTAAAAGTTAAAAATCCTACATATTAGATGTTGTGCCATGTATTTATGATCTACTCTATTGCTATCTAGGTACAAATTTAAATCCATCTCTAGTCAGGTGGCAAGAAAAACTTGTGAAACATGGACCGTGTCACATTTAACAGAGACACAGAGGTATCTTTTCTCCAAATATCTCAGTCATTCCAACATGACAGCAGAGAGGAATTACAGAGAAAAAACGTTAGGAGAACTCTGCCAAGCATACACACTGGTCTTGGCAGCAGGGAAATCATCGGAAAATCAACCTCAACCCAGCAGCTCAAGGTAATTTATTGCAAAGCAGTTATGATCTATTTCACCAAATTGTTGATAAAATGTAATATTCTGTTTTCTATCTCCCCTAAAGAGAAGCAGAAGGGAGCAATGGAGAAGAGGAGCAAATGGTCCAGCAAGCTGAAGACTACAGTGCCCAGGGTGAAACAGAGGACCTCGGTGTGTCAAATTTAAATACTAAGACTCAAAGGTGGGTATATTATTAAATCAAGCAAGCTAGTAGGAGTTGGCAAACTGTACATAGCTTGTGATGTTATGGACAATGACTTGTTCTTCCGAGCATCCTCAGCACCTATACCCAGGCAAAGTGCTCTCAGTAGCGGCCACTTGTAGACAGTATGCGGAAGGGTATATTACAGGCGTTTATTGATGATATCTCCATCGCAGAACAAACCTCGATGCCTAAACTTTTAGGATTGATAGAAGATATCCTTATACCACTCTAAGTGCCCAGAAAATGTAATGTTATTATTTATATCAGGCGGAGAGCACCAATCGAACCTAGGGTCACAACAAGGTCCATGAAGACAGGGATGCAGTTGAGGAAAAGGAAACACCCAGGGTAATTGGTCAATATACCGTATATTCCGGCGTATAAGACGACTTTTGAAGACTGAAAAATCTTCTGTCTAGTCTGGGGTCGTCTTATACGCCGGTAATGCTTTTGAACTTTCAGAAATTGACATGCGGGGATACTCTGGGGGTGTTAATAAGCTGCCGTGGCCGTATCCCTGCCATGTCGGAGTTAATATAAGGTGGAGGGAGTTAAAATACGGCGGCGGTAGGTCCAGATAGTCAGCGCTTCTGTGCTGAAACGGACACATCGCTGCGTATTCCCAGCTCCGGACACAGCGCAGGGCTTCTGTGCCGACAGCTTTCACTTGTCACAGAAGCGCTGCGCTGTGTCCGGAGCTGGGAAGTTCGCATCGCTTCTGTGACAATATATGAAAAGCCGGCAATTCAGCAGCGGCATAAGCCGGCACCCGACAATTTAGAATAGAAAGAATAGAGCTTCACACATAGATTAGATAGATAGAAACATGTCAGTCACATATATATGAAGTACAGTGACAGTATTGCTTACTGTACTTGTCATTTAGTGTAAAGGATTTATTAAAACAAATAATAGTGTTTTCATGCACCGTCTCTTTAAAAAAGCCGGCCGGCAATTCAGCATCTGTACCCGACAATTTAGAACAGAAAGATAGAGCATCACACATAGATTAGATAGATAGAAACATGTCAGTCACATATATATGAAGTACAGTGACAGTGCTGGTTACTGTACTTGTCATCTAGTGTTAAAATAACGGATTTATTAAAAAAAAAATTGGCGTGGGGTTCCCCTTAATTTTAGTCTCTAGCGGAGGTTAAGCAGACGGCTGGGGCAGATGTTTGAAGCCTGGGAAGGGGATAATACCCACGGAGCTTCCCAGGCTACTAATATCAGCCCCCAGCTGAATACATAGCCTTTACTAGCTATTAAAATGGGGGACCCCCCAAAAAAAATGACGTGGGGTCCCCCCTATTTTAATAGCTAGCAAAGGCTAGGCAGACAGCTGGGGGCTGATATTAATAGCCCAGGAAGGGAGCCATGAATATTGGCCCCCTCCCAGGCTAGAAACACCAGCCGTCAGCCGCCCCAGAAATGGCGCATTCATAGGATGCACCAATTCTGGCACTTAGCCTCGCTCTTCCACGCTGCCCTGTAGCGGTGGCAGGGGGTAATAGGGCTGGGGTTGATGTCAGCTTATAATGCCAGCTGACATCAAGCCCAGGTTAGTAATGGAGAGGCGTCTATAAGACACCCCCATTGCTAACCCCATAGTCAAAGTTAAAAAAAAAACACAAACACCCAGAATAAACTCCTTTAATTGAAATAAAGACACAAATCTTTATTGTTCTAAATTAAACTATACTTACCATCACGCCCATTCCAGCTGAAGCCAACGATCTCCTGCAATAAAAGAAAAATAATAAACCAACCTCATCCTTACCTTTCCATGGTTCCCAGGACAGGTCCAGCTCTGCTACATCGAGATGACAGGCTGGACCGCAGCAGAACGCTGCCATCCAGCCTGTCATCCTGCAGACACTGAAGCGCAGGCATGCTTGCGCTCCTCAGTGTCTGACTGTGACGGCATCCAGATGAGCCGACAATGAACTCAGCTCACCTCCTGGACGTCCGTCACTGACAGCGTGGGAAACTTCTACTGCGCATGCGGGGAGCAGGAGAATTTTCCCACGCTGTCAGTGACGTGCATGAGGTGAGCCGAGTTCATTGGACATGATCTCGGCTCATCTGGATGCCGTCACAGTCAGACACTGAGGAGCACAAGCATGCCTGCGCTTCTCAGTGTCTGCCGCATGGCAAGCTGAACGGCAGCGTTCTGCTGCGGTGCAGCCTGTCATGTGAATGTAGCAGAGCTGGACCGGTCCTGGGAACCATGGAGAGGTAAGGATGAGGTTGCTTTATTATTTTACTTTTATTGCAGGAGATCGTTGGCTTCAGCTGGAATGGGCGTGATGGTAAGTATGGTTTAATTTAGAACAATAAAGAATTGTGTCTTTATTTCAATTAAAGGACTTTTTTCTGGGTGTTGTGTTTTTTTAAATACTTTACTAGAAATTCATGGTGGTCATGTCTAATATTGGCGTGACCCCATGAATTTCGGGCTTAGGGCCAGCTGATAATGCCAAGCTGGCCCTAACCCCTTTATTACCCAGTGAGCCACCGCACCAGGGCCCTGGATGAGTTGGGTACAGCGCCAGAAGATGGCGCTTCTATGAACGCGCCATTTTCCGGGGTGGCTGCGGACTGCAATTTGCAGCGGGGGGGGGGGCCCAGAAAGCTTGGGTCTCCCTGCGCTGCAGATTCCAGCCCCCAGCTGCCTAGTTGTACCTGGCTGGACACAAAAATAGGGCGAAGCCCCACGTATTTTTTTTTTAAATTATTTCATGAAATAATTAAAAAAAAAAAGGGCTTCCCTATATTGTTGTGTCCGGCCAGGTACAAATAGGCAGCTGGTGGTTGGGTGCAGCCCGTTCCTGCCTGCTGTACCTGGCTGGACACAAAAATATGGCGAAGCCCCACGTCAACATTTTTGGGAAAAATTAATTACAAAATTAATAATTTAGGGACTGCATCTTTATTAACCCCTCAATTGTCATTTAGTGTTAAAATAAAGGATTTTTTAAAAAGAAAATTGGCGTGGGATCCACCATCATTATAGTCTCTAGCGGAGGTTAAGCAGACGGCTGGGGCAGATGTTTGAAGTCTGGGAAGAGGGTAATACCCACGGAGCTTCCCAGGCTACTAATATCAGCCCCCAGCTGAATACCTAGCCTTTACTAGCTATTAGAATGGGGGACCCCCCCAAAAAATGACGTGGGGTCCCCCCTATTTTAATATGTTTATGAGTGACAGTTTTCCTGCTATATACCTGCATGTCATAAGAATTTAAATTAAAAAAGGACCATGTTAAATTCAAATCTGTTTTTTTTTTTATTTTTACCGGTGTTTGGTATGCGTTGGAAAAGGGGTAGTCTTATACGGTGAATATATCCTAAACTCTATATTTTAACAGGAAAGTAGGGGGGTCGTCTTATACACCAGGTCGTCTTATACGCCGGAATATACGGTACTCATTCACATTGTCCTTGAACAATAAACATTTCGGTTTTAACATATGTATTCCCCTTCTTTCCTTTAAAGAGATTAAGAAGACGGCAGTGATCAGCTCCCAAGAAAGAATGAGGCGTTTCGGAGACTAAAGTTCCGGTCTTGTTAAAGTTTCTGAATTCATGTTTTATTTGTTTCTTTTCTATTCTAGGTTGTTCTACAATTCCAGGTGAACGGGGCCCTCGAAGCAATGGGAGAAGATTTTCTTTATTATAAACATTTGTACTGTTTGTATTAGTGTTAAAGGGATTATGTCACCAGGTTTTAGCCATCTCATCTGAGCGCACCATAATGTGGACACAGACATCTTTATTCCAGTGATGTATCACTTACTAGGCTGCTCAGTGTAGTTTGCATTAAAACACTGTTAAATCATCTGGAGATTATCATTAGAGCACTACTCCAGTAGTCAAGTCATACTTGGGAGCTGCCAAATCTGCAACAGAGAAAACAGTAATTTTATCAAAATGACAGCAAGGAGCTCAGTAAGTGAAACATTGCTGGATCAGGATTTCTATCTCTACATTATGCTGCTGTCCGATGGGATGTCAAAAACCTGGTGACAGAGTCCTTTTAATAACTATTTTAAAGATAAATATAAAGTGGAAGTCCTATGGCTATGATGAAACAATTCTGACAACTGTTCAAATGGCACAATCATTTACTACCGTCAGGTTTCTGAGCCGTTTAGTCTAATGCTTTGTCAGTATTACTAGAATCCATAATAATTTAAAGGTCAGGTAGCCATAAAAGTGCTCCTGCCAGTCAGAGCAGTGCAGTCCCTGGAAATCAGGCCTAGGGAAGCAGAATATATTACCATCCCTAACAACGGTAAGCATGACCCCCAGCTGTCCAGCAACCCGACATGTAGAACTGCCTATAAAAATGACCATTTGTCCAGTCAGTGCATCACTCTCTGGTGCCCTTTTACACTGGCACACTGCTTTCTGTCTCTTTCTCTCTTTCTCTCTCCGCAGTGCAATGCTCTCTGGTGCTCTTTCACTCTCTTTCCAGTGCACCACTCTCTGGCACTCCTCTGTCTTTATAGTGCACTGCTCTCTTTTGTGCTCTCTCAGTCTCCAGTGCATCACTGGCGCTCGCTTTTGATCTCTCCCCATTGCACCACTCTCTCGCATGCTCTCTCTCTGGTGCTCTCTTTCCATCCAAAGTGCCTTTTTTTGTCTCTGTGCCTTCACGAGCCTCTCAATCTCTGTCTTTGCCCATCTGTGGCTCTCTATCGGTCTCTGTGCCTCTCTGTCCCTCCCTGTGCTTCTATTTACCTTTTGCATCCCTCTATGTGCCTACCTTTGCCCCTTTGCTCCCTTCTTTGCCTCTATGTGCCTCTCAATGACTCTCTCTCATGCACACCTCTTCCTGTAGGTCAAAGGTAAGAAGCACTACTCAAGTTGCAGCAGAGAAGATTAATTGGTAAGTAACCAGAAAGCTACACAGTGTTTAACACTTGTGTATTTTTTAAGAATCTTGTTGCTGTAGGATGCTTCCTGAACATTAAAGTGAATTGTCAGGAAACATCTTTAAGCTACAGGATCCTTGAAAAATATGCAAGTTTTTATGGGATGATTTGTCAGGCTATCAACAATCACACAGGGCCACAGGCCCGTCAACAGGGCAATAGCCCACTCCACAAGGCCAATGACCCTTTGCAAAGGGCCAGAGGTCCCTTTCCGCAGTGCCATAGGCATTTCCACAGGGCCATAACCCACTCCAGCTCTCTCCACAGGGCAACAGGCCCATTTGAAGGGCCACAGATCCCTCTTCAGGGTCACAGGCCTTTCCACAGGGCCGCACCAACCTTCAGCTCTCTCCACAGGGCCATAGGCCCTTTCCTCAGGGCCACAAGCCCCTCCAGCTCTCTCCACAGGGCAACAGACCACTATACAGGGTCACAGGCCTTTCCACAGGGCCACAAGCCCCTTCAGCTCTCTCCACAGGACCACAGGCTCCTACCGGGCCACAGGCCTTTACACAGTGCCACAAGCCCCTCCAGCTCTTTCCACAGGCAATCATGTTGCATGTTGTTTACTGCAAAAGACTTCATAGGCCCCAATCTTACTCCAGAGCCTTCCACAGGCCCCTCCAGCCCACTCCACATGGCCTTTTTTAGCAGAGCAAAACTCACTCCAGCTCTCTTTACATCACTACATGCCCCTCTGCGGGCAAACAACCCCTTCAACACTCTCCACAGTACCATAGGCTCCTTCTGCCGGGCCACAAGCATTTCCACAGGGCCACAATCCCCTCCAACTCTTCTCCACAGGACAACAAGCTCTCTTTACAGAGCCATAGCTCCCCTCCACAGGGCCAAATGCACTTTCTGCACGGCTACAGCCCCCTTTAGCTCTCTCCACAGAGACACAGGGCCCGTCTGCAGGACACAAGCCCCCTCTTCAAGGCCAAAGGGCCTTTCTACATGGCCATAGTCATTTCCATAGGGCACGAGCCCCTCCAGCTCTCTCCACAGGGCAACGGACCCCTATACAGGGTCACAGGCCTTTCCCCAGGGCCACAATCCCCTCCAACTCTTCTCCACACGACAACAAGCTCTCTTTACCGGGCCATAGCTCCCCTCCACAGGGCCAAATGCACTTTCTGCATGGCCACAGCCCCCTTTAGCTCTCTCCACAGAGACACAAGGCCCGTCTGCAGGGCACAAGCCCCCTCTTCAAGGCCAAAAGGCCTTTCTACATGGCCATAGTCATTTCCATAGGGCACAAGCCCCTCCAGCTCGCTCCACAGGGCAACGGACCCCTATACAGGGTCACAGGCCTTTCCACAGGGCCACAACACCTTCAGCTCTCTCCACAGGACCACAGGCTACTACCGGGCCACAGGTCTTTCCACAGTGCCACAAGCACCATCCAGCTCTCTCCACAGGCAATCATGTTGCACTTTTGCAACAAGAGTCAATTTTTGTTGCAGTTCGGCAACATTGGAGTCAACCCTGTTGCAAATCGGACACGAAGCTTGAAAATGTAGATGTTTACTGCAAAGGACTTCATAGGCCCAAATCTTACTTCAGACCCTTCCACAGGCCCCTCCAGCCCGCTCCACATGGCCTTTTCCGCAGGCCACAACTCCCTCCAGCTCTCTTTACATCGCCACATGCCCCTCTGCGGGGCCACAGACCCCTATACAGGGTCACAGGCCTTTCCACAGGGCCTCAACCCCTTCAGCTCTCTCCACAGGACCACTGGCTCCTTCTGCCGGGCCACAAGCATTTCCACAGGGCCACAATCCCCTCCAACTCTTCTCCACAGGACAACAAGCTCTCTTTACAGAGCCATAGCTCCCCTCCACAGGGCCAAATGCACTTTCTGCACGGCTACAGCCCCCTTTAGCTCTCTCCACAGAGACACAGGGCCCGTCTGCAGGACACAAGCCCCCTCTTCAAGGCCAAAGGGCCTTTCTACATGGCCATAGTCATTTCCATAGGGCACAAGCCCCTCCAGCTCTCTCCACAGGGCAACGGACACCTATACAGGGTCACAGGCCTTTCCACAGGGCCACAACACCTTCAGCTCTCTCCACAGGACCACAGGCTCCTACCTGGCCACAGGCTTTTCCACAGTGCTACAAGTCCCTCTAGCTCTCTCCACAGGCAATCATGTTGCATGTTGTTTACCGAAAAAAAGGACTTCATAGGCCCAAATCTTACTTCAGACCCTTCCACAGGCCCCTCCAGCCCGCTCCACATGGCCTTTTCCGCAGGCCACAACTCCCTCCAGCTCTCTTTACATCGCCACATGCCCCTCTGCAGGGCCACAGACCCCTATACAGGGTCACAGGCCTTTCCACAGGGCCTCAACCCCTTCAGCTGTCTCCACAGGCTTTTCCACAGCCCACAACTCCTTCCACCTCTCACCACAGGGCCACAGCCCCTTCCACAAGGCCAAAGGGCCTATCCATAGGGCCACAGACCTTTCCACATGGCCACAACACCCTCCAGCTCTCTCCACAGGACAAGAAGCTCTCTTTACAGGGCCATAGCTCACCTCCACAGGGCCAAATGCACTTTCCACACGGCCACAACTCCCAACAGCCCTCTCCACAGAGTCACAGGGCCCGTCTGCAGGGCACAAGCCCCCTCTTCAAAGCCAAAAGGCCTTTCTGCATGGCCATAGTCATTTCCATAGGGCACGAGCCCCTCCAGCTCTCTCCACAGGGCAACGGACCGCTATACAGGGTCACAGGCCTTTCCACAGGGCCACAACACCTTCAGCTCTCTCCACAGGACCACAGGCTCCTACCCGGCCACAGGCTTTTACACAGTGATACAAGTCCCTCTAGCTCTCTCCACAGGCAATCATGTTGCATGTTGTTTACCGAAAAAAGGACTTCATAGGCCCAAATCTTACTTCAGACCCTTCCACAGGCCCCTCCAGCCCCCTCCACATGGCCTTTTCCGCAGGCCACAACTCCCTCCAGCTCTCTTTACATCGCCACATGCCCCTCTGCGGGGCCACAGACCCCTATACAGGGTCACAGGCCTTTCCACAGGGCCTCAACCCCTTCAGCTGTCTCCACAGGACCACTGGCTCCTTTTGCCGGGCCACAAGCATTTCCACAGGGCCACAATCCCCTTCAACTCTTCTCCACAGGACAACAAGCTCTCTTTACAGAGCCATAGCTCCCCTCCACAGGGCCAAATGCACTTTCTGCACGGCCACAGCCCCCTTTAGCTCTTTCCACAGAGACACAGGGCCCGTCTGCAGGACACAAGCCCCCTCTTCAAGGCCAAAGGGCCTTTCTACATGGCCATAGTCATTTCCATAGGGCACAAGCCCCTCCAGCTCTCTCCACAGGGCAACGGACCCCTATACAGGGTCACAGGCCTTTCCACAGGGCCACAACACCCTCAGCTCTCTCCACAGGACCACAGGCTACTACCGGGCCACAGGTCTTTCCACAGTGCCACAAGCACCATTCAGCTCTCTCCACAGGCAATCATGTTGCACTTTTGCAACAAGAGTCAATTTTTGTTGCAGTTCGGCAACATTGGAGTCAACCCTGTTGCAAATCGGACACGAAGCTTGAAAATTTAGATGTTTACTGCAAAGGACTTCATAGGCCCCCATCTTACTCCAGAGCCTTCCACAGGCCCCTCCAGCATGCTCCACATGGCCTTTTCCACAGGCCACAACTCCATCCAGCTCTCTTTACATCGCCACATGCCCCTCTGCGGGGCAACAGACCCCTATACAGGGTCACAGGCCTCTCCACAGGGCCTCAACCCCTTCAGCTCTCTCCACAGGACCACTGGCTCCTTCTGCCGGGCCACAAGCCTTTCCACAGGGCCACAATCCCCTCCAATTCCACAGGACAACAGACTCTCTTTACAGGGCCATAGCTCCCCTCCACAGGGCCAAGTGCACTTTCCACATGGCCACAACCCCCTCCAGCTCTCTACACAGAGTGATGGGGCCCGTCTGCAGGGCACAAGCCCCTTCATCAAGGCCAAGGGGCCTTTCTACAGGGCCACTGGCCTTTAAATAGTGCCACAACCTCCTCTGGCTCTCTCAAGAGGGCCACAGGCTCCTTCTACAGGGCAAGGGCCCCCTCCACAAGGCCAAAGGCCCTTTGCAAAGAGCCATAGGTCAATTCCACAGGGCCATAGTCATTTCCATAGGGCCATAACCCCCTCAAGCTCTCTCCACAGAACAACAGGCTCCTTCTACAGGTTTACAGGCATTTATACAGGGCCACAACCGCCTTCACCTCTCTCCACAGGGCCCTTTCACTGTGTCATAGGCTTTTCCATAAGGCCACAACCCCCTCTGTCTCTCTCAAAAAGGACAGAGGCTCCCTTTACAAGGCCACAGCCCCCTCCACAAGTCCAAAGGCCTTTTTCAAAGGGCCACAGGTCCCTTCCACAGAGCCATAGGCATTTCCCCAAGGCAATAACCCCCTCCAGCTCTCTCCACAGGCTCCTTCTACAAGGCTACAACCCTTTTCAGCTCTTTCATCAGGGCCACAGCCTCCTCCACCCCCCTTTAGTCAGTTAAAAGGACTCATTTGAGTGACCTATTGACCATTGGTCAGCTCGAGTAAAGGAACCTGATATAGTATACTGCACTGTTTAATATTCTTTTTTTTCTTTACACAGGTTGAATGCTTGCAAAGAAATGTCACCTATGCCATGCTCCTTTATACCAGTTTTCTTGATTGACATGTTATTTTTGGAGCCAAATGAGAAAATTGGGAAATGGAAAGCTCCCCCCTCCTTCCAATCAGTGGATCCGGTCAGGTGCTCAGTGGCGGTAGGCCACCGCCTGAAAGCCAAACATGAAAAAAGGAATGCTGGCACCGGTTTCCATATGATGAATTTTACTTTATTCCATGAAGATCAATACATTAAAAAGAAGGCATCTTTACAGGCAATCCGCTCCATCATGTCATTTTTGGTTTAAGCCTAATTTCTTTCAATAAATAAAATGGAATAAATGTGTCACTTTTTTGCCTCTACTAATAGTTGTGGGGTATTATGACATCACAATAGAATTAATACTTACCATTTCCGATGCCTTTTAGGGCTATCCGGTGCAGAACCAAGGCCAAATACCAATCGACAGGACCTTCCTGTGACATCATGGAAGGTCCTGTCGCTCAGGACGTGGCCTTGGCTCTGCACCGGATAGACCGAAAAGCGTCTGAAAGGGTAAGTATTAATTCTTTATTATTTTTAATACATCTTGATTTATTTAATTTTGATTTCGTACTGTATAGTAATATATTACAAAATGAAAGGGGGGCTGGCAGACATGTCACAAAGGGGAGGAGGAACAGGATTCTTCATCCTCCTCTGTGACATCACTTCTCCTCCGGGCCGGAAAAAAGCGTGGTGTGTGAACACAGCCTCAGGCTGCGTGCCCACGTAGCGATTTACAAGCGTATATGTTGCGTAATTTACGCAGCGGAAACGCTTGTGAAACACTTGTTAATCCGCACCCCATGGTACTTAGTGGCATTCCGCAATGTTAATGCCCATGCTGCGGATTTTTCCGCAGCGTTTCTGCTGCGCTTAAAAATCCTTTCCACAGGGCCACAACACCTTCAGCTCTCTCCACAGGACCACAGGCTCCTACTGGGCCACAGGCCTTTCCACAGTGTCACAAGCCCCTCCATCTCTCTCCACAGGCTATCATGTTGCATGTCGTTTACTGCAAAGGACTTCATAGGCCCAAATCTTACTCCAGAGCCTTCCACAGGCCTCTCCAGCCTGCTCCACATGGCCTTTTCCTCAGGCCACAACTCCCTCCAGCTCTCTTTACATCGCCACATGCCCCTCTGCGGGGCCACAGACCCCTATACAGGGTCACAGGCCTTTCCACAGGGCCTCAACCCCTTCAGCTGTCTCCACAGGACCACAGGCTTTTCCACAGCCCACAACTCCTTCCAGCTCTCATCACACGGCCACAGCCCCTTCCACAAGGCTAAAGGGCCTATCCATAGGGCCACAGACCTTTCCACAGGGCCACAACACCCTCCAGCTCTCTCCACAGGAAAAGGAGCTCTCTTTACAGGGCCATAGCTCACCTCCACAGGGCCAAATGCACTTTCCACACGGCCACAACTCCCAACAGCTCTCTCCACAGAGTCACAGGGCCCGTCTGCAGGGCACAAGCCCCCTCTTCAAGGCCAAAAGGCCTTTCTACATGGCCATAGTCATTTCCATAGGGCACGAGCCCCTCCAGCTCTCTCCACAGGGCAACGGACCCCTATACAGGGTCACAGACCTTTCCACAGGGCCACAACACCTTCAGCTCTCTCCACAGGACCACAGGCTCCTACTGGGCCACAGGCCTTTCCACAGTGCCACAAGCCCCTCCAGCTCTCTCCACAGGCAATCATGTTGCATGTTGTTTACTGCAAAGGACTTCATAGGCCCAAATCTTACTCCAGAGCCTTCCACAGGCCTCTCCAGCCCGCTCCACATGGCGTTTTCCTCAGGCCACAACTCCCTCCAGCTCTCTTTACATCGCCACATGCCCCTCTGCGGGGCCACAGACCCCTATACAGGGTCACAGGCCTTTCCACAGGGCCTCAACCCCTTCAGCTGTCTCCACAGGACCACTGCCTACTTCTGCCGGGCACCAATCCTTTCCACAGGGCCACAATCCACTCCAACTCTTCTCCACAGGACAAAAAGCTCTCTTTACTGGGCCATAGCTCCCCTCCACAGGGCCAAATGCACTTTCTGCACGGCCACAGCCCCATTTAGCTCTCTCCACAGAGACACAAGGCCCGTATGCAGGGCACAAGCCCCCTCTTCAAGGCCAAAAGGCCTTTCTACATGGCCATAGTCATTTCCATAGGGCACGAGCACCTCCAGCTCTCTCCACAGGGCAACGGACCCCTATACAGGGTCACAGGCCTTTCCACAGGGCCACAACACCTTCAGCTCTCTCCACAGGACCACAGGCTCCTACTGGGCCACAGGCCTTTCCACAGTGCCACAAGCCCCTCCAGCTCTCTCCACAGGCAATCATGTTGCATGTTGTTTACTGCAAAGGACTTCATAGGCCCAAATCTTACTCCAGAGCCTTCCACAGGCCTCTCCAGCCCGCTCCACATGGCCTTTTTCTCAGGCCACAACTCCCTCCAGCTCTCTTTACATCGCCACATGCCCCTCTGCGGGGCCACAGACCCCTATACAGGGTCACAGGCCTTTCCACAGGGCCTCAACCCCTTCAGCTCTCTCATCAGGACCACTGCCTACTTCTGCCGGGCCACAAGCCTTTCCACAGGGCCACAATCCCCTCCAACTCCTCTCCACAGGACAACAAGCTCTCTTTACCGGGCCATAGCTCCCCTCCACAGGGCCAAATGCACTTTCTGCACGGCCACAGCCCCCTTTAGCTCTCTCCACAGAGACACAAGGCCCGTCTGCAGGGCACAAGCCCCCTCTTCAAGGCCAAAAGGCCTTTCTACATGGCCATAGTCATTTCCATAGGGCACGAGCCCCTCCAGCTCTCTCCACAGGGCAACGGACCCCTATACAGGGTCACAGGCCTTTCCACAGGGCGACAAGCCCCTCCAGCTCTCTCCTCAGGCAATCATGTTGCATGTTGTTTACTGCAAAGGACTTCATAGGCCCAAATCTTACTCCAGAGCCTTCCACAGGCCTCTCCAGCCCGCTCCACATGGCCTTTTCCTCAGGCCACAACTCCCTCCAGCTCTCTTTACATCGCCACATGCCCCTCTGTGGGGCCACAGACCCCTATACAGGGTCACAGGCCTTTCCACAGGGCCTCAACCCCTTCAGCTGTCTCCACAGGACCACAGGCTTTTCCACAGCCCACAACTCTTTCCAGCTCTCACCACAGGGCCCCAGCCCCTTCCACAAGGCTAAAGGGCCTATCCATAGGGCCACAGACCTTTCCACAGGGCCACAACACCCTCCAGCTCTCTCCACAGGACAAAAAGCTCTCTTTACAGGGCCATAGCTCACCTCCACAGGGCCAAATGCACTTTCCACACGGCCACAACTCCCAACAGCTCTCTCCACAGAGTCACAGGGCCCGTCTGCAGGGCACAAGCGCCCTCTTCAAGGCCAAAAGGCCTTTCTACATGGCTATAGTCATTTCCATACGGCACGAGCCCATCCAGCTCTCTCCACAGGGCAACGGACCCCTATACAGGGTCACAGGCCTTTCCACAGGGCCACAACACCTTCAGCTCTCTCCACAGGACCACAGGCTCCTACTGGGCCACAGGCCTTTCCACAGTGCCACAAGCCCCTCCAGCTCTCTCCACAGGCAATCATGTTGCATGTTGTTTACTGCAAAGGACTTCATAGGCTCAAATCTTACTCCAGAGCCTTCCACAGGCCTCTCCAGCCCGCTCCACATGGCCTTTTCCTCAGGCCACAACTCCCTCCAGCTCTTTTTACATCGTCACATGCCCCTCTGCGGGGCCACAGACCCCTATACAGGGTCACAGGCCTTTCCACAGGGCCTCAACCCCTTCAGCTGTCTCCACAGGACCACAGGCTTTTCCACAGCCCACAACTCCTTCCAGCTCTCACCACAGGGCCACAGCCCTTTCCACAAGGCTAAAGGGCCTATCCATAGGGCCACAGACCTTTCCACAGGGCCACAACACCCTCCAGCTCTCTCCACAGGACAAGAAGCTCTCTTTACAGGGCCATAGCTCACCTCCACAGGGCCAAATGCACTTTCCACACGGCCACAACTCCCAACAGCTCTCTCCACAGAGTCACAGGGCCCGTCTGCAGGGCACAAGCCCCCTCTTCAAGGCCAAAAGGCCTTTCTACATGGCCATAGTCATTTCCATAGGGCACGAGCCCCTCCAGCTCTCTCCACAGAGCAACGGACCCCTATACAGGATCACAGGCCTTTCCACAGGGCCACAACACCTTCAGCTCTCTCCACAGGACCACAGGCTCCTACTGGGCCACAGGCCTTTCCACAGTGCCACAAGCCCCTCCAGCTCTCTCCACAGGCAATCATGTTGCATGTTGTTTACTGCAAAGGACTTCATAGGCTCAAATCTTACTCCAGAGCCTTCCACAGGCCTCTCCAGCCCGCTCCACATGGCCTTTTCCTCAGGCCACAACTCCCTCCAGCTCTCTTTACATCGCCACATGCCCCTCTGCGGGGCCACAGACCCCTATACAGGGTCACAGGCCTTTCCACAGGGCCTCAACCCCTTCAGCTGTCTCCACAGGACCACAGGCTTTTCCACAGCCCACAACTCCTTCCAGCTCTCACCACAGGGCCACAGCCCTTTCCACAAGGCTAAAGGGCCTATCCATAGGGCCACATACCTTTCCACAGGGCCACAACACCCTCCAGCTCTCTCCACAGGACAAGAAGCTCTCTTTACAGGGCCATAGCTAACCTCCACAGGGCCAAATGCACTTTCCACACGGCCACAACTCCCAACAGCTCTCACCACAGAGTCACAGGGCCCGTCTGCAGGGCACAAGCCCCCTCTTCAAGGCCAAAAGGCCTTTCTACATGGCCATAGTCATTTCCATAGGGCACGAGCCCCTCCAGCTCTCTCCACAGGGCAACAGACCCCTATACAGGATCACAGGCCTTTCCACAGGGCCACAACACCTTCAGCTCTCTCCACAGGACCACAGGCTCCTACTGGGCCACAGGCCTTTCCACAGTGCCACAAGCCCCTCCAGCTCTCTCCACAGGCAATCATGTTGTTTACTGCAAAGGACTTCATAGGCTCAAATCTTACTCCAGAGCCTTCCACAGGCCTCTCCAGCCCGCTCCACATGGCCTTTTCCTCAGGCCACAACTCCCTCCAGCTCTCTTTACATCGCCACATGCCCCTCTGCGGGGCCACAGACCCCTATACAGGGTCACAGGCCTTTCCACAGGGCCTCAACCCCTTCAGCTGTCTCCACAGGACCACAGGCTTTTCCACAGCCCACAACTCCTTCCAGCTCTCACCACAGGGCCACATCCCTTTCCACAAGGCTAAAGGGCCTATCCATAGGGCCACAGACCTTTCCACAGGGCCACAACACCCTCCAGCTCTCTCCACAGGACAAGAAGCTCTCTTTACAGGGCCATAGCTCACCTCCACAGGGCCAAATGCACTTTCCACACGGCCACAACTCCCAACAGCTCTCTCCACAGAGTCACAGGGCCCGTCTGCAGGGCACAAGCGCCCTCTTCAAGGCCAAAAGGCCTTTCTACATGGCTATAGTCATTTCCATATGGCACGAGCCCCTCCAGCTCTCTCCACAGGGCAACGGACCCCTATACAGGGTCACAGGCCTTTCCACAGGGCCACAACACCTTCAGCTATCTCCACAGAACCACAGGCTCCTACTGGGCCACAGGCCTTTCCACAGTGCCACAAGCCCCTCCAGCTCTCTCCACAGGCAATCATGTTGCATGTTGTTTACTGCAAAGGACTTCATAGGCTCAAATCTTACTCCAGAGCCTTCCACAGGCCTCTCCAGCCCGCTCCACATGGCCTTTTCCTCAGGCCACAACTCCCTCCAGCTCTCTTTACATCGCCACATGCCCCTCTGCGGGGCCACAGACCCCTATACAGGGTCACAGGCCTTTCCACAGGGCCTCAACCCCTTCAGCTGTCTCCACAGGACCACAGGCCCCTACTGGGCCACAGGCCTTTCCACAGTGCCACAAGCCCCTCCAACTCTTCTCCACAGGACAACAAGCTCTCTTTACCGGGCCATAGCTCCCATCAACAGGGCGAAATGCACTTTCTGCACCGCCACTGCCCCCTTTAGCTCTCTCCACAGAGACACAAGGCCCGTCTGCAGGGCACAAGCCCCCTCTTCAAGGCCAGAAGGCCTGTCTACATGGCCATAGTCATTTCCATAGGGCACGAGCCCCTACAGCTCTCTCCACAGGGCAACGGACCCCTATACAGGGTCACAGGCCTTTCCACAGGGCCTCAACCCCTTCAGCTCTCTCCACAGGACCACTGGCTCCTTCTGCCGGGCCACAAGCATTTCCACAGGGCCACAATCCCCTCAAACTCTTCTCCACATGACAACAAGCTAACTTTACAGGGACATAGCTCCCTTTCTCATAGCCAGCCATCATGGTGTTTGTGTTATTAAAGAAAAAAAAATTTGAGGGCTGGCTAGAGGCAGCCGTGGACACACTATAGCCAGCCCTCATGGTGTTTGTGTTATTAAAGAAAAAAAAATTGGGGGGTTGGCTAGAGGCAGCCGTGGACACACGATAGCCAGCCCTCATGGTGTTTGTGTTATTAAAGAAAAAAAAAATTGGGGGGCTGGCTAGAGGCAGCCGTGAACACACGATAGCCAGCCCTCATGGTGTTTGTGTTATTAAAGAAAAAAAAAATTGGGGGGCTGGCTAGAGGCAGCCGTGGACACACGATAGCCAGCCCTCATGGTGTTTGTGTTATTAAAGAAAAAAAAAATTGGGGGGCTGGCTAGAGGCAGCCGTGAACACACGATAGCCAGCCCTCATGGTGTTTGTGTTATTAAAGAAAAAAAAAATTGGGGGGCTGGCTAGAGGCAGCCGTGGACACATGATAGCCAGCCCTCATGGTGTTTGTGTTATTAAAGAAAAAAAAAATTGGGGGGCTGGCTAGAGGCAGCCGTGGACACACGATAGCCAGCCCTCATGGTGTTTGTGTTATTAAAGAAAAAAAAAATTGGGGGGCTGGCTAGAGGCAGCCGTGAACACACGATAGCCAGCCCTCATGGTGTTTGTGTTATTAAAGAAAAAAAAAAAATTGGAGGGCTGGCTAGAGGCAGCCGTGGACACACGATAGCCAGCCCTCATGGTGTTTGTGTTATTAAAGAAAAAAAAAATTGGGGGGCTGGCTGGAGGCAGCCGTGGACACACGATAGCGAGCCCTCATGATGTTTGTGTTATTAAAGAAAAAAAAAATTGGGGGGCTGGCTAGAGGCAGCCGTGGACACACGATAGCCAGCCCTCATGGTGTTTGTGTTATTAAAGAAAAACAAAAATTGGGGGGCTGGCTAGAGGCAGCCGTGAACACACGATAGCCAGCCCTCATGGTGTTTGTGTTATTAAAGAAAAAAAAATTGGGGGGTTGGCTAGAGGCAGCCGTGGACACATGATAGCCAGCCCTCATGGTGTTTGTGTTATTAAAGAAAAAAAAAATTGGGGGGCTGGCTAGAGGCAGCCGTGGACACACGATAGCCAGCCCTCATGGTGCTTGTTTTATTAAAGAAAAAAAAAATTGGGGGGCTGGCTAGAGGTAGCCGTGGATACACGATAGCCAGCCCTCATGGTGTTTGTGTTATTAAAGAAAAAAAAAATTGGGGGGCTGGCTAGAGGCAGCCGTGAACACACGATAGCCAGCTCTCATGGTGTTTGTGTTATTAAAGAAAAAAAAAAATTGGGGGGCTGGCTAGAGGCAGCCGTGAACACACGATAGCCAGCCCTCATGGTGTTTGTGTTATTAAAGAAAAACAAAAATTGGGGGGCTGGCTAGAGGCAGCCGTGAACACACGATAGCCAGCCCTCATGGTGTTTGTGTTATTAAAGAAAAAAAAATTGGGGGGTTGGCTAGAGGCAGCCGTGGACACATGATAGCCAGCCCTCATGGTGTTTGTGTTATTAAAGAAAAAAAAAATTGGGGGGCTGGCTAGAGGCAGCCGTGGACACACGATAGCCAGCCCTCATGGTGCTTGTGTTATTAAAGAAAAAAAAAATTGGGGGGCTGGCTAGAGGTAGCCGTGGATACACGATAGCCAGCCCTCATGGTGTTTGTGTTATTAAAGAAAAAAAAAATTGGGGGGCTGGCTAGAGGCAGCCGTGAACACACGATAGCCAGCCCTCATGGTGTTTGTGTTATTAAAGAAAAAAAAAAATTGGGGGGCTGGCTAGAGGCAGCCGTGAACACACGATAGCCAGCCCTCATGGTGTTTGTGTTATTAAAGAAAAACAAAAATTGGGGGGCTGGCTAGAGGCAGCCGCGGACACACGATAGCCAGCCCTCATGGTGTTTGTGATATTAAAGAAAAAAAAAATTGGGGGGCTGGCTAGAGGCAGCCGTGAACACACGATAGCCAGCCCTCATGGTGTTTGTGTTATTAAAGAAAAAAAAAATTGGGGGGGCTGGCTAGAGGCAGCCGTGGACACACGATAGCCAGCCCTCATGGTGTTTGTGTTATTAAAGAAAAAAAAAATTGGGGGGCTGGCTAGAGGCAGCCGTGAACACACGATAGCCAGCCCTCATGGTGTTTGTGTTATTAAAGAAAAAAAAAATTGGAGGGCTGGCTAGAGGCAGCCGTGGACACACGATAGCCAGCCCTCATGGTGTTTGTGTTATTAAAGAAAAAAAAAATTGGGGGGCTGGCTAGAGGCAGCCGTGAACACACGATAGCCAGCCCTCATGGTGTTTGTGTTATTAAAGAAAAAAAAAAATTGGGGGGCTGGCTAGAGGCAGCCGTGAACACACGATAGCCAGCCCTCATGGTGTTTGTGTTATTAAAGAAAAAAAAAATTGGAGGGCTGGCTAGAGGCAGCCGTGGACACACGATAGCGAGCCCTCATGATGTTTGTGTTATTAAAGAAAAAAAAAAATTGGGGGGCTGGCTAGAAGCAGCCGTGAACACACGATAGCCAGTCCTCATGGTGTTTGTGTTATTAAAGAAAAAAAAAATTGGGGGGCTGGCTAGAGGCAGCCGTGAACACAATGCTTCATTTCTGCATCGTGGTTACATAGCCTTAGTGTTATTAAAGCAAAAAAAATTTGAGAGTTGGCTATAGACATTATATGCCCAATATGAGGGCTGGATGCAGGTAATCCAGGACAACCAGCAGCAAGCTCTCATGCTTGCGTGCACATTAGAAAGAGAAACATTGGCATCTGGTGTTTTTACAATCCTACAATAAAAAATTAAAAAGTTGGACAACATTGCCACCCGGTGGAGTTTCCTCAGAACACACAATGTCAACAAAAAAGTCAATGAGGGCTGGCTATTGGTCAATCAGGTAAGTGATTTAGCCAGCTCTAATGTTACATTTTTTTGCATTTTTATTGCGTAGACCCCCTCAGGAGCGATATTTCAGACCGCAGAGCGCGCAGTTTCGAGCAAAAATTTTGCCTTAACCCTGAAAAAAATTTAGCGCATCCCACCGCGTGCGTAAGCGTCCCAAATGCCAAAAAACAAATTTCCCCCATCAGTCCCTATATATTACTATAGTACAGAAGGTCATACTACCATATTGACTCTTTAATCCAGTTCCAATGTATCAAGGTCAAGCCTGTTGCACAAATGCAACAAATGTTGCATTCCGGCAACAAAAGTCGGCCATCTTGTGTCCCGTTTGCAACAAAAGGTCATCTTTTGTTGCCTTTCGGCAACATTTCAGGTCAAGCCTGTTGCAAACGGGACACGAAGCCTCTGATTTTGACCAAAGGTGCACCTCTGTAGCATAATCCCCCCAAAAGCAGTCTGTAGCATAATCCCCCCACCTCCCATAGGCCTTCTGTAGCATAATCCCCCCACCCCCATAGGCAGTCTGTAGTATAATCCCCCCGCCCCCCATAGGCAGTCTGTAGCATAATCTCCTCACTCCCCATAGACAGTCTGTAGCATAATCCCCTCACCCCCCCCCCATAGGCAGTCTGTAGCATAATCCCCTCACCCCTCCCATAGGCAGTCTGTAGCATAATCCCCTCACTCCCCCCCATAGGCAGTCTGTAGCATAATCCCCTCACCCCCCATAGGCAGTCTGTAGCATAATCCCCTCACCCCCCATAGGCAGTCTGTAGCATAATCCCCTCACCCCCCATAGGCAGTCTGTAGCATAATCCCCTCACCCCCCCCATAGGCAGTCTGTAGCATAATCCCCTCACCCCCCATAAGCAGTCTGTAGCATAATCCCCTCACCCCCCATAGGCAGTCTGTAGCATAATCTCCTCACTCCCCATAGGTAGTCTGTAGCATAATCCCCTCACCCCCCCATAGGCAGTCTGTAGCATAACCCCCCCCCCCTCTCCAATAAGAAAAAATAAATAAATAAGCACAATACTCACCTCTCTCTCCTCCTCATTCCCCCGCTGCTCCGAGCGCCCGGTCCGCACAAATCTTCAGCACAGTGGGCCGGGCGCCAAGTGATGACGTGACGTCAGTGGCGTCAGACACAGAGGACGCTATGGGGACTGATGGGAGAGGGAGCGTAGCTCCCTCTCCCATCACTGAGCTTGCAGTTGCGGTGACTTGCGGGGGGGGGGCGATGCTGGCATCGGGGACCTCCCTCCTGCTTTAGGGCCCCATAGCAGCTGCCGGGCAGTACAGGGACATTGGGTCTCCCTGCTCTGCCCGGAGTGTAACTGTAGAGGCGTGCCGCTACAGTTACAATGACGTAGCTCGGGTGGGCACCCTCAGAGCGCGGGGCCCGGGGCGACCTCCCCCTCTGCCCCCCAGGTAGCTACGCTACTGTCACAGACCCATATATTTGTATAGGGAATTTAGATTCATGAATCGTAACTATTGTTATGTGGACAACTCAATAGCTTATAATGGCTACGTATTTTATGCATGAAAACTATGGATAAAACAAGTATGTGAAACAATAAAGTCTGGATGAGGTATGAGGGGAGTCTGATTAGACATTATTTCAAAGCAAAGTCTGGGGTTTGTATTACAGAGGGTTGTGCTCAGGAGTCTGTATTAAGAGGGAGTCTGGTCTGGGTATGGATTTATGAGCTAGGTCACTGACCATAAATTTATCCTAAGTGAACAAAGCTCAAATGTGAAGACATGAAATAGCAGGTACAGTCATGGCCAAAAGTATTGAGAATGAGACAAATAGTAATTTTTCCAAAGTTTACTGCTTCATTTTTTGTAATGGCAATTTGCATATACTCCTGAATGTCAAAGAGTGATCAGCTTAACAGCAATTACTGTACTTGCAAAGTCAATATTTGCCCAGAAAATGAACTTTAACCCCCAAAACACATTTCAACATCATTGCAGTCCTGCCTTAAAAGGAGCAGCTAACATCGTTTTAGTGATTGATCCATTAACACAGGTGTGGGTGTTGATGAGGACAGGGCAGGCGATCAATCAGTCATGATTAAGTAAGAATGACATCACTGGACACTTTAAAAGGAGGCTGGTTCTTGGTATCATTGTTTCTCTTCAGTTAACCATGGTTATCTCTAAAGAAACACGTGCAGCCATCATTGCACTGCACAAAAATGGCCTAACAGGGAAGAGTATCGCAGCTACAAAGATTGCACCTCAGTCAACAATCTATCGCATCATCAAGAACTTCAAGGAGAGAGCTTCTATTGTTGTCAAAAAGGCTCCAGGGCGCCCAAGAAAGACCAGCAAGCGCCAGGACCGTATCTTCAAACTGTTTCAGCTGCGGGATCGGACTACCAGCAGTGCCGAGCTTGCTCAGGAATGGCAGCAGGCTGGTGTGCGTGCTTCTGCACGCACTGTGAGGCGGAGACTCTTTGAGCAAGGGCTGGTTTCAAGGAGGGCAGCAAAGAAGCCACTTCTCTCCAGAAAAAACATCAGGGACCGACTGATATTCTGCAAAAGGTACAGGGAGTGGACTGCTGAGGACTGGGGCAAAGTCATTTTCTCTGATGAATCCCCTTTTCGATTGTTTGGGACATCTGGAAAACAGCTTATTCGGAGAAGAGGTGAGCGCTACCACCAGTCTTGTCTCATGCCAACTGTAAAGCATCCTGAAACCATTCATGTGTGGGGTTGCTTCTCAGCCAAGGGAATCGGCTCACTCACAGTCTTGCCTAAAATCACAGCCATGAATAAAGAATGGTACCAGAATGTCCTCCAAGAGCAACTTCTCCCAACCGTCCAAGAGCAGTTTGGCGCCCAACAATGCCTTTTCCAGCATGATGGAGCACCTTGCCATAAAGCAAAGGTGATAACTAAATGGCTCATGGAACAAAACATAGAGATTTTGGGTCCATGGCCTGGAAACTCCCCAGATCTTAATCCCATTGAGAACTTGTGGTCAATCATCAAGAGACGGGTGGACAAACAAAAACCAACAAATTCTGGCAAAATGCAAGCATTGATTATGCAAGAATGGACTGCTATCAGTCAGGATTTGGTCCAAAAGTTGATTGAGGGCATGCCAGGGAGAATTACAGAGGTCTTGAAGAAGAAGGGGCAACACTGCAAATATTGACTTGCTGCATTAACTCATTCTAACTGTCAATATAACCTATTGGTACTCATAATATGATTGCAATTATATTTCTGTATGTGATATAAACATCAGACAAACACTAATAAAAACCAGAGGCCAGCAGATCATGTGAAAATATAATTTTGGTGTCATTCTCAAAACTTTTGGCCATGACTGTAGGCATCAGTCATGTAGAAGACTTAAATGTTGATTTTTTTTGCTTAATTTATAAAACCCTCGTCATGATTCATATCTTCTAAATAATACTGACTGCATCACTAGGATAGGGTCATTATTAGCATTACGCGTCCTACTTCCATTATAGCTATAAACTATCACTGATCTTATTGTCTGTACATGTGGTTATACTTGGGGCTTCCTGTATGTACAGACTGTATGGATTTTATAGGATGCAAGGGCCACTGCTCTTTTCCCCATGGCAGATACTGAATGTGTAATGTTAAACTTATTGTGTGATAATGATGGTTTGCTGGATATGTTATGGATTACGTTCAGGGGTGGATTAAGAGTAGCCAGGGCCCCGGGCAGTTTAGAAGGTGTGGGCCCCCCCACAGGTACCCGATGTATCACGTGACATGTCACATGATTCCCTTTGATAGCTCATGTGATAGATCATGTGACCAACACACAGAAGCTTTGGTCACATCTGTAGACGGAAAATGATAGAAATTTTTTTCCATTATGTTCACAGCGCTATACATAACATAGCGCTATATATAGTAGAGCAGCAGTGGGAGATTAATTTCCTTGAGGGGTCACGAGAGACCATGACTGTTGTGGAGGCTGAACCAATAGGCTGAAATTAATTCTGCTCAACATTAATAATATTAACAAAATAATAAAAAATATATATTAATTGTATGACTTAATATTGAGCAGAATTAAGTATGCTGACATCCCCCTATATACAGTATGAGCCCCCACATAACTCCCTAGATACAGTATGAGCCCCCACATAGCTCCCTAGATACAGTATGAGCCCCACACATAGCTCCCTAGATACAGTATGAGCCCCACACATAGCTGCCTATATACAGTATGAGCACCCACATAGCACCCTATATACAGTATGAGCACTCACATTGCCCCCTATATACAGTAGGAGCCCCACATAGCTCCCTAGTTACAGTATGAGCCCTCACATAGCTCCCTAGTTACAGTATGAGCCCTCACATAGCTCCCTATATACAGTATGAGCCCTCACATAGCTCCATAGATACAGTATGAGCCCTCACATAGCTCCCTATATACAGTATGAGCACCCAAATAGCTCCCTATGTACAATATGAGCCCGTACATAGCTCCCTATATACAGTATGAGTACCCACATAGCACCCTATATACAATATGAGCCCGTACATAACTCCCTATATACAGTATGAGTACCCACATAGCTCCCTATATACAATATGAGCCCGTACATAGCTCCCTTCTCTGATCGACTGTCGGTTCCACAGCCAGCTCAGAGAATGGTCGAATGCAAAATGCAGCTACCTGGGAGACACCTTTGACCACCGCATGAGGTGGCCCAAAGGCACCCCCCTGATGGCTGTACCCCGGTCACATGCCTCTCCTCATTCCCCCATGTATGGCCCTGTACAGTCTATATGACAATACATGACTGGTATCTACTATAGTATAATCAGGGATGTGTCCTTCTGTCAGAAGCCTCTATAGACTGCGCAAGTGCAATACCTGCGCAGTCTGGCCGCAGACAGACACATCCACATCCCAGACAGGGATGAGGAGTGTGGTGCCGGATATCCCGGTATGCAAAGGCACCATAAACACATACCTGTTCAGTCCTGTCATCTCTGGAGAGGCTGGGGGAGGAATGTGGTGCCACAATCGGCGCCTGTGCATACTGTGATTTCCGGCGCTATTTTAGTCAAGACAAATATGAAAACAAAATGGACAGTGTGGTATGCGCATGCGTGTACTTTGGCGCCATTTTGTTGAATACACTCTGCACATTTGTATTCATTCAAATGAAACTGGATATTGCGCTATGCGGACATGGGGAGCATGGACCAAGGTGAGGGGGGAGCATAGACCAGGATAGGGGAACAGGAAGGGGGAGCATATACCAGGATGGGGAAGCATGGACCAGGATGGGGGAGCATATACCAGGATGGGGGAGCATGGGCCAGGATAGCGGAGCATATACGAGGATGGGGAAGCATACACCAGGATGGGGGAGCATATACCAGGATAGGGGAGCATATGCCAAGATGGGAGGAAGCATGGACCAGGATGGGGGAGCATGTACCAGAATGGGGGACCAGGATGGGGAAGCATATACCAGGATGGAGGGATGGGGGGGAAGCATGGACCAGGATGGGGGGAGCATATACCAGGATGGGGGACCAGGATGGGGAAGCATACACCAGGATGGGGGAGCATATACCAGGATGGGGGAGCATATAACAGGATGGAGGACCAGGATGGGGAAGCATACACCAGGATGGGGGAGCATATACCAGGATGGGGAACCAGGATGGGGGAGCATATACCAGGATGGGGGAGCATATACCAGGATGGGGGAGCATATACCAGGATGGGGAAGCATATACCAGGATGGGGGAGCATACACCAGGATGGGGGAGCATACACCAGGATGGAGGAGCATATACCAGGATGGGGAAGCATACACCAGGATGGGGGAGCATATACCAGGACGGGGGCAAATATACCAGGATGGGGAAGCATACACCAGGATGGGGAAGCATACACCAGGATGGGGAAGCATATACCAGGATACGGGGCCAGGATAGGAGAGCATATACCAATAAAAAAGCTCGCCACCCGGGCGTAAAACGAGTTCAATAGCTAGTGCGATATACTGTGATATAGACATCAGATGTTATATACTATACACATTGTTATATCCCATCTGATGTCTTTACCACAGTATACCGTACACTAATCTGTATACTGGATGTGACATTTTGTACAGGGATATACACTGTACTGATCACACCGGCCTACAGGACCTCACATATTATATATGGAGCAGTATAGTATGTGACGTCCTGTAGGTTTTGGGCTGATCAGTCAGTGCAGGATCCTGTATGCGATGTCTGTGGTCTCTGCTGGGGCTCAGTGTGATTTATTGCATGACTGTGAATTTTCCTGCAGATCTGGTGACGATGGAGCCGATGACCTGGCATTGACAGCGCGAGCTGATCTGCAACAAAGGTCAGACTCCGGCAATAAGTCACACAGAGCCCCAGCAGAGCGACCGCTGACCTGATACTAAGGGATCTGTGTGAACTCATTAGGAGGAGAGCAGCATCTTGCAGCCCCCTCCTCACTCCAGACAACCTGCCCTGGGCCCGACCTCATATTTACTATTTACCGCCATCCACTGATGCAGGAGCTCCTCTCCGGCAGGCTGAAGTGAAGCAGCTCCAGGCGCCGCTGTGTGACGTCAGTCCTGGAGACACAGCGTGCAAGGGGTGTGTCTGTCTCCCTGATGCAGCCGGCGTCTAATGGTACGGTGCGGTTCCCCTGCCCATGCCTCTGCAAAAAACATTATAATGAGGGCGATCTGGCCATGGGCTCCCCCGAAGGCCAGGGCCCCGGGCGGTAGCCCAGATTGTCCTCATTATAATCCGCCTATGATTACATTGCTTTGAATGTGTTGACTACGGGTCAGAGTGATGATTGTAGTTGCCTTGTCTCCTCTGTCATTACATCGGAGAGAACTCAAGCGTCATAGTAAATTGGTGTATTGTTATCACTCAGTCAGTGTGGGAATTCAAGAGAGGTAAAGACTGCGAGTCTCCCATGTGGACAAGGTTAGTAGATAAATAGGTAGAACAAATAGGTCATGCGCTCTCTGTAACAGGGCGGGTGTAGCCTTCAATGTGACCAACTGAGCACAATAATTAGAAGCTGATACTTGTGACCAGGTTGTTGAGCCATTCTAAAGCTGGCCACACAAATTAGATGACTGTTGACCAAACGATTCTTCAGTGGATCATTCAGCCAACAGCCATCTTTGCTGACTCTCCCATGGAATGGATTGCTCACTTGGCTGAGCACTCCTGTGTTCTCCATGATTTCTGAGAGAACAAAGTGATCAGCAGTCCCAAATTGGATATGTCCAATTGTCATCTCCTGCGACCATCAGTTGACCTGTGCCCCTATACACATTAGAGTGTCTGGCATATCGATGTGTTTGACCAACTTTAACCTAATGTGTATGGAGAAAGCTGTATTTACACTGAAAGATTATCATGTACGATCGTTTTTAAGAAACAGGCTGATGATCATCAGATAAAAAAAGCAAAACTCGCCTTCACTGGGTGAAATTATTTTTTGTGCAGCACAAAAAATCATTGTTCTCAGTGGTGCAGTGGTCCTTTCTAAATACGACTCGGACTCCCAAGAGCTATGGCTGCTTATGCACTCTGAACAATCTGCTACAGATCGCTCAGTCTGCCCATGTAAACAGGCTTTTAAATTTCTGCAAATGGGTTTGTGTAAATGGATCCTACAACATAAGAAAAGCTGAATATAGTGCTGCCGGGGAGATTATATGTTATTGGCCTGTACTGGGAGGGTGATGCCCATGTCAAGTTAACCACTTCGCGCCAGAGCCTCTTTTTGCCTTCGTGACCGGGCCAATTTTTTCAATTCTGACCACTGTCACTTTATGAGGTAATTACTCTGGAACGCTTCAACGGATTCCCCTGATTCTGAGACTGTTTTTTCGTGACATATTGTACTTCATGATAGTGGTAAAATTTCTTCGATATCACTTGCGTTTATTTGTGAAAAAATCGGAAATTTGGCGAAAATTTTGAAAATTTTGCAATTTTCAAACTTTGAATTTTCATGCCCTTAAATCAGAGAGAGATGTCACACAAAATAGTTAATAAATAACATTTCCCACATGTCTACTTTACATCAGCACAATTTTGGAACCAACATTTTTTTTTGTTAGGAAGCTATAAGGGTTAAAAGTTGACCAGCGATTTCTCATTTTTACAACAAAATTTACAAAAACATTTTTTTAGGGACCACATCTTATTTGAAGTGACTTTGAGAGGCCTTTATGACAGAAAATACCCAAAAGTGACACCATTCTAAAAACTTCACCCCCCAAGGTGCTCAAAACCACATTCAAGAAGTTTATTAACCCTTCAGGTGCTTCACAGGAATTTTTGGAATGTGGAAGAAAACAATGAACATTTAACTTTTTTTTCACAAAACTGCTACTTTAACCTCAAATTTTTAATTTTCACAAGGGCAGCCAGAAAAAATGGACCCCAAAATGTGTTGTGCAATTTCTCCTGAGCACGCTGATACCCCATATGTGGTGCAAAGCCACTTTTTGGGCGCACGACATGGCTTGGAAGGTAAGGAGCGCCATTTGACTTTTGGAATGGAAATTTGACTGGAATCGATAGCGGACGCCATGTTGCATTTGGAGAGCCCCTGAGGTGCCTAAACAGAGGAAACCCCCAACAAGTGACCCCATTTTGGAAATGACACCCCTCTGGGAATTCATCTATGAGTTTTGTGACCATTTTAACTCAATGGATGATTTCCAGAAACAAGCACGCAATGGAAGGTTTAGATTCTGGAGAACCCCCCCTGGAAATTAAGTGAGCTCTACTCAAATGTGTCATTCACTAAATGAACCAAATGTTTGAATGACAAATTGGGATACATTTTTACAGTTTAAAAACGTGGTTCTGTGTGGAAGATTTTAAAGCAGTCAGTGACGCATAAGGCTGGCAATGATGGGCTTTGTGAGCAATAGTAGCGGGTATCACGCCTCATTCCTCTCTTAGTACATACACGACATCTTTTCTGGGGGTTCCTTCTTGTTTCCGTTGCTGGAATAAGTGCAATAAAATGTCGCTCAGTGAGTCTTTTCACATCCTCAGATTCTAATGGATGAGCGGGGCTAACACTTTGAAAGACAAGATTATCAGAGGCCAGCAGCTGACATCTGCGTCCCAGCGCAGCGGCGTATGACATCACTGACGCAGATGTCAGCTGCAGGCCTCTGATAGGTCGGCAGCTGGCATTGGTATTGCTGTGCAGAGAGCCTGTCTCTGCTCGGCAATACACTGCACTACGGTGCTTATGTCGGCGGCTACTGGTCCGGGCCGGAATTGTCAAGGGGTCTATGGTGCCTGCATGCTGCATATGCAGAAGGACGCCGAGGGAACGGAAGACAGGTGAGAAGAATTTTTTTTTCTCTGTTATGTGCACTATGGGCATCTGGATAGGGACATATGGGCACGTGGGTGAGCACATATGGCCACCTGGATGAGGACGTATGGCCACCTGGATGGGGACATTCCTACAATATGGGGACCTGGAGGGGGACATTCCTACAATATTTGGACCTGGATGGGGGGCATTACTACAAGATGAGGACCAGGATGGGGCATTACTACAAGATGAGGACCAGGATGGGCACATTGCTACAATATGAGGACCAGGATGGGCACATTGCTACAATATGAGGACCAGGATGGGCACATTGCTACAATATGAGGACCAGGATGGGCACATCGCTACAATATGAGGACCAGGATGGGCACATCGCTACAATATGAGGACCAGGATGGGCACATCGCTACAATATGAGGACCAGGATGGGCACATAACTACAAGATGGGGACCACGATGGGGCATTACTACAAGATGGGGACCAGGATGGTGCATTACTACAAGATGAGGACCAGGATGGGGCAATACTTCAAGATGAGGATCAGGATGGGCACATTACTACAAGATGAGGACCAGGATGGGGCATTACTGCAAGATGAGGACCAGGATGGGTACATTACTACAAGATGAGGATCAGGATGGGCACATTACTACAAGATGAGGATCAGGATGGGCACATTACTACAAGATGAGGATCAGGATGGGGCATTACTACAAGACGAGGACCAGTTCAAAAAGTGTATAGAAAAAAAATGGTATCACTAAAAATGTCACTTTGTCATGCAAAGAATGCGGCCCCCCAAATTCAATTTTTTTCCGTGTGCGGCCCATATACCCAGCTGAGTTTGAGACCCCTATTCTATACCATTTTAATATTTTGATTTTGTACTTCTGAAAACATTCTAGAGTGAAGACATCAGTAATCAATACAGAGATGGATTTCACACTGACGGCATCATTTGATGAGGCATGTTGGCCGATAATGTTGATATGGGAGAGGATTAACCATGGATATACATCAGATTCTCCCCCAAAGTCATTGGGGTTCCGAAAAGGAGGCTATGGATACCAAATATGGGTTTTAGCTCCTACAACGAAAAATATTCTGTTTTCTGGGACACTTTTCACTCATACTGGAAAGTGCACACTCCATTCGGCCCTGTTTTATATTTCATTGGACCTCGGTTTATTGATGAGACAAGCCAAGGATTATATGTACCGCCATCATTTACTGTCATTGTATCAGATACAAATGTTTTAATGCCTGCTCGAGCTTCAACGGTAGCTAAGCAAATATTAAAAATTACCCATTTTGTTCTAAACTCTATTTAGTGCAGTGATTTAGATGATAAACACATTTGATGTATGAAAATCTTAAACTTTATATATATTTTATTGCAAATTTACATTTTTCCCTGAATGTCAAGGTGTTCATATCTCTTACGTGGGTATTTCATGTTCTAAAAAAATAGTTAATAGCATTTACATGCTGTTAAACAATATTGAGTAAAGAATCATTTACTACATCTAAACATATAGTATGACACCGTTTTATGTTCAAAGTGTTTATCAATGTGCATGTCCACCTCATGTGCTAAGTGCTGCTGGATATGCATGCTTGGTCTCTCTCCTGCAGTAGCATTATATACCTATGAAAAGTCCATGTGCAAAGGAAGTAAAAGGGACCATACTGTCTGCTGCCAGAAGGGGAAGAAAACTGATTATGTGCGGAGTTGGCACCCAGCAGCACAGATTAATAGCAGCTAAGAGATGGGGCAGTACAGCTGAGCTGACAGCACTATGAGAAAAGAGCTCACAAAAGTATAATGAGACAAAGCTAACCTCTGCTGTACTGCCCCTTCCCCAACACTTTCTGACATGATGAAAGCTGAAGAAGTGTTAGTAATCACACATATGTCTACTATTCTCCTAGAACTATGTAATCACATACAGATTTGCAGGAAAATCAGTGAGAGCAGACAGTCTATAATTACAAAATAGAACCTACAAAGTCGCAAGTAACAAAACATAATTTTATTAATTAATAAATATAGCTGGACAACTAGAGATATTAAAAAACAAGATATAGGACTAATTAAAAACCAATAAAACACAGCAGGCACAATAATAAGTACTGAACATAGGTCCCGATGCCCACATACTCCCTGTGCAGCCTCCACCTTACCCTCCAATGCACGTTTCACTAATGCTTCCGAAGGGGTGGTGAAGTGGAGAATGGAAGCCAACTTTTTAATGAGTGAGAAAGGTGGTAGAGGTGATGGCCATTTCTATCAACGCCTTCCACTATGATTATGTGGCGTGGTCACTATCAATACCTGCATTGGAGGGCGCTGATGGAGTCATTGAAGCTGAAATTCCGGGTCCAAGCCGAGCAGCCAGTGCGTATGTGCGAAATGGAGTGGCAGCCATCTTGGATGAGGAAAACTTGCCCAATGCAACTATGAAAGTAGAAATACAGTTATATGAAAAAGTTTGGGCACCCCTATTAATCTTAAGCTTAATGTTTTATAAAAATTGGTGTTTTTGCAACAGCTATTTCAGTTTGATATATGTAATAACTGTTGGACACCGTAATGTTTCTGCCTTGAAATGAGGTTTATTGTACTAACAAAAAATGTGCAATCTGCATTCAAACAAAATTTGACAGGTGCATAAGTATGGGCACCTCACCAGAAAAGTGACATTAATATTTAGTAGATCCTCCTTTTGCAAAAATAACAGCCTCTAGTCGCTTCCTGTAGCTTTTAATGATTTCCTGGATCCTGGATGAAGGTATTTTTGACCATTCCTCTTTACAAAACAGTTCCAGTTCAGTTAAATTTGATGATCGCCGAGCATGGACAGCCCTCTTCAAATGATCCCACAGATGTTCAATGATATTCAGGTCTGGGGACTGGGATGGCCATTCCAGAACATTGTAATTGTTCCTCTGCATGAATGCCTGAGTAGATTTGGAGCGGTGTTTTGGATTATTGTCTTGCTGAAAGATCCATCCCCTGCGTAACTTCAACTTTGTCACTGATTCTTGAACATTATTGTCAAGAATCTGCTGATACTGAGTGGAATTCATGCATCCCTCAACTTTAACAAGATTCCCGGTGCCGGCATTGGCCACACAGCCCCAAAGCATGATGGAACCTCCACCCAATTTTACTGTGGGTAGCAAGTGTTTTTCTTGGAATGCTGTGTTTTTTTGCAGCCATGCATAACGCCTTTTTGTATGACCAAACAACTCAACCATGGTTTCATCAGTCCACAGGACCTTCTTCCAAAAAGAAATTGGCTTCTCCAAATGTGCTTTTGCATACCTCAGCCGACTCTGTTTGTGGCGTGCTTGCAGAAACGGCTTCTTTCGCATCACTCTCCCATACAGCTTCTCCTTGTGCAAAGTGCGTTGTTGACCGATGCACAGTGACACCATCTGCAGCAAGTTGATGCTGCAGCTCTCTGGAGGTGGTCTGAGGATTGTCCTTGACCTCACCATTCTTCTTCTCTGCCTTTCTGATGTTTTTCTTGGCCTGCCACTTCTGGCCTTAACAAGAACTGTCCCTGTGTTCTTCCATTTCCTTACTATGTTCCTCACAGAGGAAACTGACAGGTTAAATCTCTGAGACAGCTTTTTGTATCCTTCCCCTGAACAACTATGTTGAATAATCTTTGTTTTCAGATCATTTGACAGTTGTTTTGAGGAGCCCATGATGCCACTCTTCAGAGGAGATTCAAACAAGAGAACAACTTGCAAGTGGCTATGAAGTTCAAAGCTTAATGAGGTTACAAAACCAAAAAAGTGCTTTAGTAAGTCAGTAAAAAGTAGGTAGGAGTATTTAAAACAAGAAAATGATAAGGGTGCCCATACTTATGCACCTGTCAAATTTTGTTTGAATGCAGATTGCACATTTTCTGTTAGTACAATAAACCTCATTTCAAAGCAGAAACATTACTGTGTCCAACAGTTATTACATATATCAAACTGAAATAGCTGTTGCAAAAACACCAATTTTTATAAAACATTAAGCTTAAGATTAATAGGGGTGCCCAAACTTTTTCATATAACTGTAGATTGGAAAATATGGGGCGGCGGCTATATTGGATGGGGGAAACGTGCCTATTGCAGTGGGGAAAGTAGACCTTGATGGGAAAAAGAGCCAAATGAAAAAAAATATGTATGTGGATAACTGATGAAAAATGACAGAATGTGGAAGCATGGAGTGAAAAGTGAGGGTGCTAAAAAATAAACAAAGAAATATGATTGGATGCGTTGTGACATGTCAATGAAATGAATGATGAAAAAAAAAATCTAAATAAAGTGATAGGGGAATAGGGAAGATCACAAAATGAAAAACTAAGAAAAAAAAATATATATAATGATAATAAATAAATAGTAAGTAATAAAAAATTGTAAAATTAAAATAATAATAGTGTAATGAGTAAGCAAAGAAAGAGAACATATGAATGTGAAAAAGGGTATGCATAGTGGTAGAATAAAATAGTGTGTATAAAACACACAGAACAATGAAAAAAATATATAAAAACACATTTAAATGGAAAAACGTGCAGCAATATCCAGATGAGACGACAAAGTAAAAAATACTGGAAGAAAGAAAAAATGTGGGACTTGTTTTCATATTAGCCACTGAGATAAACTGCATCCTAGATTGAAAGAGAAGAAGTGAGAAAACAAATAAAAATGAATAAAACTAAAAAGCCACAGCCGACTTCGCAAATATAAGGAAAATAAAATGAAATGTTGGGAAACAATAAGGGAACAAAAAGATGGTAAATTGTAGTCATTAAAGAATACAACAATTAAAGATAGGAAACAAAACTGAGCTGTTCTTATAAACCAAGAGGTGCCAATGTTTATAAAGTAGTTATCCACTTACATTCAATTTGTACCAGCTTTTTCTTGTTTCAGAAAAAACTGTTTCAATATAGGCCAATGGACTTCATCTCTTCGACTATGGAAACTGGTAATTGGCAGGACACGTTCATCTTGATTTTTCATCTTTTTCAGTAAATCATCAAGGTTACATACTCTAGCTAATCTGTAACCTCGGTCAATATCTTTTACTCGATATCCGCGTTGTGTAAATCTGTCTTTCAGATCTCTAACATGGCTCTCAAAGTCAGATGTTTGATCACACAAAATTACTTATCCATTCATGAGAATATTGTGTCTGAACCATATCTCTCACCCATAGCCCTACAAAAAAGATTTTCATAAGACAGCGCAAATGTTACGCCCATTGCCACACCCATAGTCTGCAAGAAAAATCTGTTCCTGAATACAAAAAAAATTGTGATCCAAAACAAAATTGAGTCCATTGGACGGATAAGGAGGTCTCTGGATAGACCCTGCATGTTGAGAAGAAATTTGGTTGCTGGCATCCCCTGTTGATGACTAATGCAGGTATAAAGGGACTCAATATCACATGTCACAAGGAACATGTCAGGTTCCAATACTTCACCATCCAATCGCCTTAAAACCTCTCTCGACTCCTTTAAGTAGGACGGAAGATCGACCATACAAGGTTGAAGACAATGATCAAGGAATCTACAGATCTGTTCATTCATACTTCCACATCCTGATACAATGGGACAACCTGGGGGGGGTTGAGTAAATTTTCATGAACCTTAGGTAATAGAATGTAGCAATAACTGGACCGTCAACCATGAGATCTTCCCATTATGGTTTAGGGATAGTGCCTCTCTCAAGTGTCTTATCCAAAATAAGGAACATATTATTTTGAAATGTTCTTATTGGCAATCTGCAAAAAAATACTTGACATCATTCAGTTGACAGGAAGCCTCCCTTTCATACATGTCAGTATGCCAAATAACCACATTCGATCCTTTGTCAGTTTACCTTTTTACCACCTGTTTCATGATTTTTTTTAATTTCATTTAAAGCAGTCATCTGTTGCTTAGTAACATTATCATTGATTCGCAGTGATGAGTGAATATTTTAAGTTACTCAGACTGTTCTCATGAAAATTTCAAGTGGGACAAAGAGAGAGTAGAGGAAATATGGCAGATTTCTTGACAATTCAAGAAGGGTTTTCTGGTCATTGAGGATCTTTCCGACCCCCTTTCATATTAACCTCCCTTTAAAGAAACACATGGCTGCATGCGACATGGGTTAAACAGAAGGCACTATACTCCAATAGTGACTTCCCACCAAAACGGACATTTTTAATATCAGCTTCTGAACCAGACCTATCCCCCGCCACAGCTCCGGACACGTGACACCTTACTTGGCCTGGGCCTGCCACACACCTAAAGCTTGCTCAATACCCTCTCTCAAGGCCAAAGACCATAAATCCATCCCAATATCATTTAGATGCACACCGTCCGATCTCAAGTGCTCCCTAGAAGGCACCTCCAAATCCTTACGCCTTACCACCACACCTTGCTACGAAACGAGCCATAGTTTTGTTAACCTTAATCCTGGTCTTGTTAATACGCTCAACCGATTTTGTGTACCTCCAGTTCAGCAGAGCAACAATGTCCGACCAAACAATAACGATTCCTGGATACGCTGACCACAACTGTAACATGTCGAATTTAATATCTCTGATGAGTTTCCATGATGATCTAACCCCAAGGTAATTTCCACCAACATGTAACACAAGTACATTCGGCAGTTGATTCACCCTACAATAGTATGCCACCTCCGGCAAAACACTCCCCCAGGTCATACCGCGGATACCCAGCCACTTGATCAGTGCCGTGGACCGAGCCTGCCTGAGCTGCCGACCATCCGTGTGAACATCGGCCAGTAACGCACCCCAAAACATGCAAGAATGACCGAGGATCCACATTAAACATGCACTTTAATAAAACAAAACAATGACCTCATTAATAAACATAAATATCACCACACTAACAAACAGCTACAGCCCATCTCAACCTTATACAGCCACAAGGTGAGGGCGTCCATATGAGCGAAAAAGTGCTGATTCACAACGACCTATACGCCGAACCACATCATCACCCAAGCCCCAACGAGAAGCCTCCGTCGCCGCACCAATGCGGAACGAATGAGACCCATACTCTTCAGGCTTTTCACCCATTAACATTAATCAATGTTTAAAAACTGCAACAAATTGGTACCGAGACAGTGCAAATTCGTCCACATGTCATAAGAACACACCCAGCATTGCACCATGAACTGCCATAAAATGCCTTACTACGACAATCGGGCAGGCTAAATAACCAGGAATAGAATAAACATTCCCACATTGATCAGTCTTAGACTGCCTGAACACACATTCCACCCTATCATCCAACACATGAACGTCACCCAAAAGCAAACCCCCTTCCACCATACGTGGAGGACTGATTAGCTCGCTTATGCGAAATGCACCAAAGAAGGCTAACACAAAAGCAGCCGAAAACAATGCTATCTCATAAAGGGAATAACAAACAGATTGCACACAACCCAACAACTTGTTCAACAGTGCAAAAGAAACTGGCCTCCTTTTATCTTGACTAACTACGCCTTTCCGAAAATCCTTCATGGCCTGATTCACTAAAAATTCCTTTGTGACATCCTTCACACCCTGTAACTTAAACAGAAATGCCAGCGTCGCTAATCTCTGCGACACTGCGGACACCGATCTACCCGAAATGAAATCTTTTCCTAAAAAGGATAAAACTAAACACAGCCTATCCTTATCAGAAGAATCCACCTCCATGCACGCACTCAAAGTTTCCCATTCTAGCAATAATTTTGGATACCTTCTTGAGTTCTTGATTAACTCGAAAACTACACATTGACTAGACTCCAAAGCACATTGGGACATTCCGCTCCCACTTTATCTGCCCATGGCACCAGCTGGAGAAACCAGTCGAACTGAAACGAGACAGCGCATCAGCCACTTCATTCAATTCCCCCGGAACATGCCTCGCCACTATACACATTCCTTTCCAAACAGCGCAACACCAAGTGACGTAGGTACACCACTATAGGAGGAGATTTTGCCAACAAAGAATTTATTGCATGAACCTCCAACAGGTTATCACAATAAAAACAAACGTTCTTTCCGCTAAACTCGGCCCCCCACAATTCCAGGGCCAGTACAGTTGGGAATAATTCCAACAAGGACAAGTTTTTTTACCAAACCCGTTTCCTGTCAGGTCACTGGCCAAGGACCTACGCACCAATGTCCCAGAAAAAACGCTCCAAAACCCAATGACCTAGCAGCAACCGTGTAAAGCTGCAAGTTATCATAGAATGGTAGAGTTGGAAGGGACCTCCTGGGTCATCTGGTCCAACCCCTTGCTCAAAGCAGGATTCACTAAATCATCTCAGACAGATGTCTGTCCAGCCTCTGTTTGAAGATGTCCATTGAAGGGGAACTCACCACCTCTCGTGGCAGCCTGTTCCACTCATTAATCACCCTAACTGTCAAAAAGTTTTTTCTAATATCTAATCTGTGTCTCCTCCCATTTAGTTTCATCCCATTGCTTCTAGTCTTTCCTTGTGCAAATGAGAAGATGATCCTTCTACAATGTGACAGCCCTTGACATATTTGTAGACAGCTATTAAGTCTCCTCTCAGTCTTCTTTTTTGCAAGCTAAACATTCCCAAATCCTGCAACCGTTCCTCATAGGACATGGTTTGCAGACCAGTCACCATTCTGGTCGCTCTTCTCTGAACTTGCTCCAGTTTGTCTATGTCTTTTTTAAAATGTGGTGCCCAAAACTGTACACAGCATTCCAGATGAGGTCTGACCAAAGAGGAGTAAAGACCGATAATGACTTCACGTGATCTAGACTGTATGCTTCTGTTAATACATCCCAGAATTGTATTTGCCTTTTTTGCTGCTGCATCACACTGTTGACTCATGTTCAGTCTATGACCTATTAGTATACCTAAGTCTTTTTCACATGTACTGTTGCTTAGCTCTATTCCTCCCATTCTGTATATGCTTTTTTCATTTTTATTGCCCAGATGTAGTACTTTGCATTTTTCCCGGTTAAAAACCATTCTGTTGGTTGCTGCCCACTGCTCCAGTTTATTTAGGTCTTTTTGAATCCTCTCTCTCTCTTCTCTAGTATTAGCTATCCCTCCTAGCTTTGTGTCATCAGCAAATTTAATCAGTTTACCCTCAATTCCTTCATCTAAATCATTGATAAAGATGTTGAACAATACAGGTCCCAGGACGGAGCCCTGTGGTACCCCACTTGAGACATTCATCCAGCTGGATGTGAAGCCATTTACAACCACCCTTTGAGTCCGATCACTAAGCCAGTTATGAATCCACCTAACAGTTGCCTGGTCCATTGCATACTTGGTCATTTTTTCAATAAGGATGGTGTGAGATACTTTGTCAAATGCTTTGCTGAAGTCAAGATATACTATCATTGGACACCACTTTGTCCATCCACAGCGTGCAACCATTATATTTCGCCAGAAAAGAGTCCCAAACCTCCAGATCCGCCTTGATCTCCTGAGTAACGTGAAAAAATGATGCGACGATGATTTTCCTGCCAACGCCTCCGATAATCACCTGGAAAACACCCTGACCATCGGCATTATCCTGCAAGCAAAATTAAGCTTGCCCAACAATGACCGTACTACCTTCAACCTTATTTTCTTGACGCGTCGCACCGCCGCTTCCGCCAGCCGCAAATCCATCAACTTTCCTTTAGGAAGCCTACACTCCATCGCCACACTGTCAATTTCTATACCCAAAAAACACATCACCGTAGCAGGGCCCTCCGTCTTGTCTGCGGCTAATGGGATCCCAAACAACACCGTCACCTTCTTTAAAGTTACCCACAAAACTGAACACACTAACAAGCCAGAAGGCCCAACACAAAAGAAATCATTCAGGTAGTGAATTATTGAAGAGACCCCGGACATGTCCCGAACCACCCATTCAACAAATAAACTAAAAGCCTCAAAGTATGAGCATGATATAGAGCAGCCCATGGGCAAACAACGATCTACAAAAATGTTTTCATCCCACATGCAGCCTAACAGATGAAGAGTGTCCGGATGCACTGGAAGCAAGCGAAAAGCCGCCTCAATATCCGATTTTGCCATTGTGGCGCCCCTGCGGGGTCAGTCGCCACAGAGGTACTGCATCTCACCCAGAGGTGTGGTATCTCACTCTCAGGTAAGGATGGAGTACTGCCCGGGACCCACCCACTTGCATCCAACACTACACCCTTCCAGGCCAGCAGGCGGGGCAAGATGCACTGCCTTATGCTGAGCCCTGTCCCTGTTAGAAGTGCGGTGGAACCGACTGAGGGGGAACCAAGTATTGGGTGAGGGTGGAGGAAGCAGCTAGGGGAGCACTTCAGTAGGTGTATAAAAAGGGGAGCCATCTTGAGAGAGAGAGTCCAGTCAGTGTTCAGTCTGAGGAGAGAGTGGTGGAAGCAGGAGCTCTGCTCAGAGAAGAGAGCCTAGACAGAGAGGCCCAGGAGGACTGGCTGAAGAGGAAGGGAGCAGAGGAAGGCTCCAGGAGTGAGGGGATCCCAGGGGCACGGCAAGTGCGGAAGCCACCAATGCGCCCGAATCTGCAGGAACGTGGAGGTATCAGGCCGCAAAGAGGACCGGCCCCTAACTATTGGAGAACTACAAGGCTCAGCTAGAAACCGGATGCTTCTGTACTTTCAGGGTGCAGCTGCTCACAACCACAACTACATCGCTAAAAAGGTAGCCACATAGGATTCAGGGGACTGCAGGTTACCCGCCAAAATCCGAGGTTACCGGCTTGGGACACTGGCGCAGGGCAGGAGGGTGAGAGCCAGCGCAGGAAGACGACCGAGTAAGGCACACAGACTGGGGTCCCGTTATGTACTCCTGAGGCACCTGGGAGATTGCTGAACCCCTGCCTTGGTAAACACAGGACGGTGTGGGAGGTTACCCTGGTCCTGGTAACCTGGAGTTCAACAACTGTGAGTAAACCTTGAAGACTACACCCCACTGTGTCCTAGAATTATTATCTGCGCCATCACCTGCACTACACCGCACCAACCACATCCGCCCTATAGTATCACTACTTACTGCCCTGGAGCTAAGCTCTCCCTGTGGAGAGCTGAACCAACTCTGCTGCGTCATCATCAGTTCCAGAGGATCTGCACCGCAGCGGCGGCCCCATATAGCAGCATATCACAGGTGTCGTCACGAACATTATATAAAAACTATATTCCCTTTTCTTTAATCCCTTTTATTAACCGCCCTGGGTCACGGACCGGGTCACTGCCACTGTGACACCCCCAGCACCGACCTGCCCCGCTACAGAGTACCCCACGGCCCAGGGGGCGAGTCACCACCAACGCAGCTTGCCCTGCTGCCCTTACCAACCCTAATGACTTATCAAACGATAACTCTACCGGGATGCCATTCACGGAGTCTTCTTCTAGAGAAGATAAGTGATGAATAAGCCAAAACTTATTTGGTACCAGCTTGGGTACAACATTCAAAGGGGAAATTCTCAATTCTGGCCAAGGCGGATCCAGAAACGGTCCCGCCGTGCTCCCCAAAGCCACTTCATTATACAGCGTTTCCATCACCACCTCCGGGTGTTCCCCTGCCGATTTCAAATTTCCCGGCCTAAATTTTGGCGCTCAGAAAAACCCAGCTCAATTAACCTAGCCGCCTCCATATCTGGATATCTATTTAAAAATGGAAGCATCGCCTCGACCTTCACGGGAGTCCTCCCTCTTTCCAGAACCCTCACCTGTTTTGCCTTTTGCTCGTTTAAAGCACTTACTGAGCCCCTGACTTCCCCTACATCCAAAACACTCATGCTTAAACTTGCATGTGCCCCCAAACTTACATTGCCCCTAGTTGAACTGCCAACAAAAACCTTTCTTTATAGACACTGAAGATCCGCTGGCTGTCTCCTGCCCTCCGGTTTCTGCTGCTGGGCTTTCGGTGCCCCACAACCTCGGACTCCGGTGTCCAGTTCTTCTGCGCTTCCTCTGGGGTGAACTGCCATGCAGCTCCACTCCCTAGGTCTTTCCTCATCGACGTCCTGACTTCAACTCCTTTCTTCTTTCCTCAAACTAACCCCGCCTCCAGATCCCAGTTGCTAAGGGGAGGAGCTCCCCTTGCTGGTCTGGAGCCAGGAAAGTGTTGCATGCTAGCAAAACCTGATTAGGGGACCCCTCCTTGCTTCGAGGCATGGCATCACCCCTTGTGAGGGAGGCAATGCCACTGTGGCACCCGGACTCCTGGGGTGCCACATACACTTCAATTATCCAACCGAACCACCTCATCCTCCTTTTCTTTCTCAGTATTACTCTTTTCCTGTGATAACACCGAGCCACCACCCTGCAGGCGCACTCCCGCCTGCCCAGATCCTGCTCCTGAACCTCCGGAAGCCACTCACGCCACTGCCGGCGACCTCACATCACTTGCCCCCTGTGACGCCAAGCCCAGCAATACACTTAATAATTGACCCCATAGATAATGCACCCACCAATTGCCCCTTGAATATTCCCTATAACACCCTCTGAATTACTAACCCCCAACACACCCCGAGCACCACCCACATCAGTTAAATTATGAACAAGGGTAGTCTCCTCATCAGGCTGCCTCAGAGAGATCCTCTGACCGGCCGCGACATCTCCTGACGGAACTTGCTCATGTTCTGACGGTCCCTATGAAATCTCGCCCTCCTCTCAGCTTTTCTCCATGTTTTCAACGTTGTCAGGTCTTGATAAAGGCGCAGAAGGGGCTGCCTGACGACGCTGCCGCGCCGGATCCAAAGATAGCTCCCTAAGGTCCCGCACATCTGCCGGCCGCTTCCTGCCCGATGATCTTAAAAGGGCCCCGCAGGGCAGCCTGCCCCCGCAATCTCCCGTGGCACTCCTGGACCCCAGATCCTCCCATCCACAGACCCACCCTGCCGCCTGCAGGAGGGCCGCTCATCTCTCATCCGTCCCCTTTCTTGACCACCTGCTGCTGCGCCAGTGTTCCTCATGGCTCTGCTGCACCTCCGCCCTGCAAGCCGTGCTCCTCCCTGCCGACTGTGGGAAGGCCCTTCACGCTCCCTCCCCCGCCGGGGTCGACCCCAGCATGACATCGGGGCCACCGCTGCAGACAGCAACTCCTCCCCCGCGGTATACTGGACGCTGGCCCCGCCCTCATCCGCAGACCGTGGGAGGACTCCTCATCCCGCCATCTTGCCAGGTATAACCCACGGCTGGCTTGTCACCGGGGGTCACCGCCGCGCTGCTCGGGGGCCTTTTAGGCCGCAAACCGGAAGTAGGCCGCAGCGCAGGCACGCCCACTTCTGGTAGGCTGCGGCTCCGGCGAGGATTCCTCCTGGGGATCGGAGAAGGAGCCTCAGGCACGCGCTGCTCCCCTGGCTGCAGAGGTCCCCGAGGGGGCTCCTGGAGCTTCTCCTGCTCCGAACCTCACCTGCTGGTGAGTAACGCTCCGGCGGCCGTGACCGCTGCAGGCCTCCCTGAAGCTTCTTCTGCAGCCGACGACTGTGCACAGGTCACCCGCAGCTGCTGCTGCACCAAGTCTGCCCCATGGATCGCTGAGACAGGCCGCGCTAGGTCCAGCAAGGCCACAAGATCTGCCATGGCTCCACTGCAGGGTCTGGTCTGCTTCAGCTGCGATCCAGGAAGCAAGAGGAGGTAACTGACCCCTGCCCTTCCTTATATCATCTCTTGCTCCTCCCCCCACCTCTTCCCCTCCAATCAAAACTCCCCACACTACTCCTAATCCCTTATTCAAAATTCTAACTCCTTCACTCCCACCCTCCTATCTTGTCATGTGGCCTATACGCCCTATGGGGCTCCCTGGCCTTCCTTACTAATGGTAGAGGGAAACTTACCCTTGTATACTTCGCCTGCCCCAGCAAGAGATTTTCTAATGCCTGGATTGCTTGGAGTTCCCTGTCTGTGGTAAAAATAGAATTGGTGGAATTTATCATGAAACATTTCTTAACAGTTTTTGAATAAAAAGATTTATCTTTAATGGCTCAAAAATGGTTAAAATTTGCTGCGGGTCTCACACACACACAGTCTGGAAAACAACAAGGCTATGTGATCTGATCCATAGATTATAATGGGTGGGTGAACACCGCGGATATAACCCGTACGTGAAACACTGTCGTGTGAATGAGGCATTGACGCGCCCCCGGGGCAATGGGGTACTCGGCATCCGGGCCTGTGGATGCTGGTGGGGGATATCACGGTGGCTGGCCCGGTCCGTGGCCCAGAGTGGTCAACCAAAAAGGGGGATTTGTAACTTGGATAGGAAAAATATAATAAATAGTTTGTGACGCCACCTGTGGTACCTGGTAAGGATTACCAGCGCTGCTGCAGACCTCCGGGGGGTGATGGGATGGCAGCTGAGGTGGAGCAGCCGCCGGGGCCGTGTGGAGTTTGATGGTGGTGATGCTGGGACTTGTAGTGCAGGCGGATGGCGCAGCAGAAGTAACTGACAGAGACAGGGGATTCGCTTCAATACCTTTACTGGTGCAGATGTCAGGTACGGTCCAGGGTACTCAGTAGGATGGGTGCACTTCAGAACTTCTCCCCAGTGAGCGGGTATAAGGCCTCCTGGTCCGTGTCTGCCTCTCTGTATGCTCCTGGCCAGCCTGCAACTGGGCCTAGCTTATGTGTCGTGTTGTTCCTTCACCTGTCGGTAGTAGGACCTTCTGCTGGCAACCACTATCCCTGGTAAAGCTGGGGCCTTCGTGGTACCTGATCCTGTAATGGGTCTAGCTTCAGGTCGTCGAGGGACTTGTAGTCCTGGAATGCCGGTGAACCCTACTGGGTATAAAGGGACCCTGTAGGCGCGGACCCGGTGTCCGGTTTGTATATCGGGGTGAGCCTATGAAGCTCCTCTGCCCCTTCAACTCCTCTCTCCTTTCTCCTCTCTGCCGTCGGCCACACTCGGGGCCCTCAGAACTTAGCAGCAGACGCGCTGCGTCTTCGCTGCTCTCAGCGTCAGCACGCTCTCTGACTCTGACTGAACTTCTCACTGACTGAGCTACCTGGCTCCACCCTCCATATATATATCCCTAACAGGCTCCCTCTGGTGGTGTGAGGTGGAAGGGTGGAGGTGTTTGTATGTAATGAGGGCCTCTTGTGGAAAAGTCCATTCATGCACCCTGGGTCTTGTGGTACCTGTGCACAGCAGGGTGCCACAGCATGAGTCTGATTAGGCATTATTTCAAAAGGAAGTCTGGGGTTTGTATTACAGAGGATTGTGGTCAGGAGTCTGCATTAAAGAGGTTGTTGTACACTACTTGGGCAACCCCTTCTTGATCTAAATGTTTGGCCATAATAAAATTAAAACGCCTGAGTATAGGTGAGTATAAGCTTTTTTATTTTATTGGGGCCAAGCGTGGGGGTGAAGGAGTTGTCCAAGTAGTGGACAACTTCTTTAAGAGAGAGTCTGGTCTGGGTATGGATTTATGAACTCTGGTAACTGTATCTTTTAGGGCTCTTTTCCAATCCGAGTTTACAGAGCTGCAGTACTGAAAGGAGGGACGGAGCCACTGATTACACAGGAGGTCACTGACCATAAGTTTTTCCTAAGAAATCAAAGGTCAAAAGCAGCAGACACTGAAGAAATATAGCAGGTAGGCATCAAACATGTAGAAGAGACTTAAATGTTTATTTTTTGCCCAATTTATATAAACCCTCGTCATGATTCATATCGTCTAAATAATACTAACTGCATTACTAGGATAGGTTCATAATTAGCGGCATTTAACATGTTGATAATCACGGGAGAATCGCGATTCCACCCGCGGCTGTTAGGAGCACATGACAGCTGATCAGATCCACTGTCAAGTCCCCGGAAAGTTGCGGGCTCATCGTCGGAGCCTGCATCTAAGGCGAAGACACGTCATGCGCCGTATATGTACGGCGCATGTCATGAAAGGGTTAACAGGACAGGCTTAGCCTTTGGTGTGACCTGCTGATAATATTATTTAGAATCTGATAATTGTGACCAAATTGTTGGCCAAATGATGCTTCAGTTGATCATTTGGCCAACAACCATCTTGGCCGTCTCTCCCATACACGGAAGCGCTCACTTGGCCGAGTGCTCCTGTGTTCTCTATGAGAGAAACTGACAATCATCTCTGTCAGCAGCTATTCTCAGAGAGAATGAAGTGATCGGCAGTCCAAAATTGTATATGCCCAAATAATATCTTCCCTGACCAGTTGATTGGCGCGCCAATATGATGCGCCCCATGGGCCCTGGGGTACTTGGTGCCGGGCCGGTCGTTTCTAGGGGAGATGTCACAGTGGCGGTGACCCGGTCCGTGACCCAGGGTGGTCAATAAAAGGGGATATTTACAGGGGATTTATAGTTTTTATATAATGTTCGTGACGCCACCTGTGGTATGTGGCTAAAGGGAGCCGCCGCTGCAGAGCAGGTCCTCTGGAGCTGATGTTAGTGCAGCAGAGTTGGTTCAGCTCTCCACAGGCAGAGCTTAGCTCCAGGGCAGGAAATGGTGATGTTATAGATGTTGCTGTGAAGTGTAGTGCAGGGGATGATGGCGCAGTAATAAGTCGCAGAGACAGTGGGGTGCAGTCTTCCGGATTTACTCACATTTCTTACTTTGCTCCTGGTTACAACTGCAGATCATAACTTCCCACGTCGTCCTGTGCTTACTCAGGGAGGGGTACAGCAAACCCTCAGGTACCTCCGGAGTACATAACGGGACCCCCTTCTGTGTGTTCCTTCTGGCCGTCTTCCTACACCTCACACCCTGTGTCCCAATCCAGTGACCGTGGACCTTGTCGGGCGACTTTTTCTCTGTCCCCTGGGTCTTCTATGGCCACCTTTTCGGTGAAATAGATGTGGCTTTTGGCTGCAGCACTTGAAATGCTGCACCCTCCGGTTACCTAGTTGAATATTGCTATTCTCACTAGTTAGGGGCCGGTCCCCTCTGCGACCCGATCTCTCCACCGCCTAGATTTGGTGGATTTGGGTGTACGGGTGGCCTCCAGCACTGCCCATACCCCTGGGATTCTTTCTTCACTCCTGGAGCCTTCCCTCTGCTCCCGTTCCTTCCTCCTCTACTCCTGGGCCTCCTCACTAGGCCCTCCTCCTGAGCAGAGCTCCTGCTGAGCTGCTGCTCTGACTCTCTCTCTGACTCAACCGCCTCAGAACTTCACTCACTCTAGAATGTTCCACCCTCTCTTTCATATTGCTCCATACTGTGCTCCCCTGAACTGCTTCCTCTACCCACACCCACTACATGGTTCCCCCTACTTTGGTTCCCCCAGCTCCAGCCAGGGACAGGGCTCAGCAGAGGAGCAGCGCATTTTGCCCCTCCTGCTGGTCTGGAGTAGTGTAGTGTTGAATGCAGGTGTTAGGGTCCCGGGCTGTACTCCTTCCTTACCTGAGAGTGAGATACCACACCTCTGGGTGAGATGCAGTACCTCTGTGGCGACTGAACCCACATGGGCGCCACACATACATATGACGCGCCCTTTTGGCCGTGGGGTACCCGGTGCCGGGCCGGTAGATGCTGGGGGATGTCACAGTGGCGGTGACCCGGTCCGTAACCCAGGACGGTCAATAAAAAGGGGTTATTGATTGGGGATTTATAGTGATTGTATAACGTTCGTGACGCCACCTCTGGTATGCGGCTAAGGGAGCCGCTGCTGCGGAGCAGGTCCTCTGGAGCTGATGTGAGTGCAGCAGGGATGGTGTGGCTCTCCACAGGTAGAGCTCAGCTCCAGGGCAGTGTAGATGTTATAGGTTATGCTGGGCGTTGTAGTGCAGGGGTTGATGGTGCAGCAATAATCACAGAGACAGTGGGGTGCAGTCTTCCGAGTTTACTCACAGTTGATCAGTTCCTCAGGTTACAGGGTCCGGACCACAACCTCCCACGTCGTGCTGCGTTCACCAGGCAGAGGTTCAGCAATCCCTCAGGTGATTCAAGAGTGCCTGACAGGACCCCTTTCTATGTGCCTTCCTCAGTCGTCTTCCTGCGCTGGCTCTCGCCCTCCTGCCCTGCGCCTCGCAACCAGTGTCCCAATCCGGTAGCCTCGGGTCTTGTCGGGCGACCTGCAGTCCCCTGGACCCTCTGTGGCCACCTTTTCGGCGATATAGTTGCGAATGTGGCCACTGCACCTTGCAAGTACAGCAGCCTCCGGTTCCTAGCTGAGCCTTATAGTTCTCCACTAGTTTAGGAGCCGATCCCCTCTGCGGCTCGATCCCTCCACCGCCTGGCAGATTCGGGCGTACGGGTGGCCTCTAGCACTGCCCGTACCCCTGGGATCCCCTCTGTTCCTGGGGCCTTTCTCCTGCTCCCTCTCCTCTCTCAGTCCTGGGCCTCTCACTAGGCCCGCCTCCGAAGCAGAGCTCCTGCAGAGCCTCTGCTCCACACACTCTCCTCCTCTGACTGGCTTGTCTTTCTAAGATGGTTCCCTCTTTTATATCACTCCCTCACCAGTGCTCCCCTGATTTACGTTCTCCACCCACACCCACTACATGGTTCCCCCTCACTAAGTTCCCCTCCACTCCAGCCAGGGCCCAGGGACTGTGCTCTCCCGTAGGAGCAATCTCGCCCTGCCCTACTGAAGTGGATGTGTTGAATGCAGGTGTTAGGGTCCCGGGCTGTACTCCTTCCTTACCTGAGAGTGAGATACCACACCTCTGGGTGAGATGCAGTACCTTTGTGGCGACTGAACCCTCAGGGGCGCCACACATATTAGAGTGTAAGGCATACTTATTGATATGAATGTGTCAACCGACTTTAGACTTATGTATGGGGGACTGAAAGCTGCATTTACACCTAAAATACAGCTTTCAGTCCCTTCTAAAGAGGCAGCCAATTAAACACAATAAACAAGCTAAATGCTCATTTATCGGGTGAAATGATCTAGATGTAATGATGCAGATAGTGAGGATGCAGGGACAGTTAACCAAAGCTATTTATTTTCCTACCACAGAAAGAACGTTTAACTATAGGAACACATGGTGATGCAGGTATATGGAGACAACTAACACAATCTTAGCAGTAATGACAATAAAAGCAGTGTAATAAATGCAATATCTTACTCTATGTTCTATCTGCGTGCAGTCTCATTTCACAGTTAAACGACTATTAATGTCTTTAGCTCAAAGAGCGTCACTGCCAGCGCCAGGCTTGTAGCTGTAATATGCGCTTCAAGCGCCTTTGATTGTTATACTGGCACTAACGGGGGACACCGGTACTTTCCGCTAGGCCACAAGTGCCTCATATGTGAGTCACTTAGTGTGTTCTTCACACTGGCCACCCTCGTTCCTTTCTGAAGCGCAGCCACGGCCCACACCCTGTACCGTTCGTCTACGCTTGAATTAAAGGCCTGGTTCACTTGGGTCTTCTCGTCAGCACGGCAGACGTCCTGCCTCATCCAATGACCACCGTCTGATCTTCGGTGCTTGACCTGCGGCATCTTGACTGGTGAAGACTGGGTTTTGGGTATTGACCAATGGAATCTGGGCTTAAATCAGCCATCATCTGCTGTGAAAAATCCGAGCTCGGCATATGAGCCTGCATTAAATTCAGGGACATGACCTTTGAAGTACATTAACGTCATAGGTCGTGAAGGGGTTAATGTCATTACCTAATCTCTTTTCTAATATACATTAATTAAAAAATCCCTATTGTTCCTTCACTAGACTATCTGACTCCTTTTTTTTTTTTTTTTTTTACCTTCTTCCTGTTTCACGTTGCTTCGTTTGAGAACCCCAAGTGCATACTGGGATTTACAAACAAACCATCATCAGGGAGCAGAGGCTGTCGTCATTGCAGTAGCGCCTGTCCTTTCCCTGAATTAAGAGCCGTCAGTGATGTCCTTTTCAGGGTCTGGGCTAGTTCCTCCTCTACTGAGCATGCGTCTGTTGTCAACATCATCCCACACTGATAACATCACCTCCACCTTCCTGATATAGGGCCACATGGCTCATGTGTTTCGCTGTGACCACTGCACCCTAGTTGCACTCTTGTGAAACAGTGTAAGGCTATGTGCCCATGATGCAGAAATGCTGCGGATTTTTCCTGAGCGTTTCTGCATCTCTCTGGCAGAAAAAACGCATGCGGATTTTACATGCGTTTTTTTCTGCCAGGTAGAAGCGTAAGTGAAGCTTTTTTAACATGCGATTTCGCATGCGAGTTGTGAAGCACTTTTCTAAACGATTTTAGCATCACTTGGAAAAGTGCTTGACAACTTGGTCACACTGTATAAATCCATGCAAACGGCATGGATTTATATAGTGTGACCAAGTTACGATGCTGCAAATGCAGCATCAATAGTAAAAAAAAGAATACAAATGGTGAAAAATAAAAAAAAAAACATATACTCACCTTCCGATGGCCCCTGATCTCCTTCTCCGTTGCGTCCGGTGTCTTCAGCGGCTCGCGGTGGTGTAAAAGGACCTTCCATGACGTCATTTAGTCATGTGACAGGTCACATGACTAAATGACATCATGGAAGGTCCTTTTACCACCGCGAGCAGTCGAAGACACCGGAGAAGGAGACCGGGGGCCATCAGAAGGTGAGTATATGTTTATTTTTTATTTTAATTCTTTTTTAACTACAGGTAGTATGGTACCCGGGACTGAAGGAGAGTCTCCTCTTCTCCAGACCCAGGTACCATCTGCGCATTGAACCGCATAATATCCGCATGTGCACATGTAGTCATGCGGATGTTATGCGGTCCAATACAAGTCAATGGTGGCTAAAACGCCGCGATTCCGCTAAATTTATGGTAGTGCTGCGGATTTTTCCGCAATGTTAATCTGCAGCGGAAATTTCCCAGCATGTGCTCAGCAAATGCGGATTATCATTGGGGAACATTGCAGACCTTCTACCAAGCGTTTTTTAAGCATTTCCGTGGCGGAATTGCTGCTATGGAAGTGCTTAAAAAACATTGTGGGCATCGTGGGCACGCAGCCTAAGGGGGCTCTCTCTAGCTACCACCTCTCTAACATGCTGTAGCCTTGCTGACCATGCATTCATTCACAGATAATCTCCAGGTCTGGCTGACACAACTGACACCTTTACAAAATCATCACTATCCCGGAGTCAGTATGAAAAATGTCCTGAGCTCAATGCTCCCACACATTATTCACATCTTTAAATTTGCTATGACTGAGATAGCTGCTGCTAGTGCCCTTACTACAGTTCCTGACAGAGCCAACCAACAAAACTAGGCTTTTGTTACACGCACGCCACTAGGTTCAAATAGGGCGAGACAGGTTTCATAAATTAATTGGAATCTTGGGGGAACCGTTACTCAGGGCAACCATAGGCTGCAGCTTCTCTCAGGCACATGAAAGATTCAGTTGCTGACCAGACACATCTGACAAGAGTCTTTTTCAACAGTTTAACAGTGGAATTTAATCTGAAGCATGGCCAGTGCAGTTCAGGGATATTACAGCAACAATCTTCATTACAGCACAGTCTCATAAAGCAGGCACAGGAACCTCAGTCTCTTCAGTAGCATAATTCAGCACAAATTAGATCTCTTGGCAGCACACTTCTATACGTAAACAGCAGGCTTTTCCTTCACAAGGTCTCACTAGTACACAGCATTCTTTATTCTGCATGGAGATGGAGGGGGGAGGGTTTGATGAGGAAGATGATCTCTGTGACACAATTCCTTCCAGTCCTTATCTTCCTGCCCGATGATAGATTTCCTGAACTAACAGTGCAGGGTATCTGACCCGTGTTGAGTTTCACCCTGGACTTGAATCCTGTTCTCTTTCCTGCACTTCTGTGAGATACAGATCACACACCACTTCTCCCTTTGGCTGCAGCCAGAATAGTAAACAAGTTCCCCACAATCCCCCTGGGGCTCTGCTAACCACTCCCTGTCTCTTGTGACTGTGTTAACTCTTATAGTTGCTGGATGCTTTTGAAGCAACAGCACTACTTCTGCATGTCACACTTTCCCTTCTTTTTTAATGTTGTTCTCGATATTCGTTTTAATTGGTCAAGCTGACCAATTCTGAGACAGTGGTAAAAGTTGAATAACTTTATATACAAATTGGCATTGTCATATTGGCATAAAATTTACAAACATCAATAACAACCTATTCTTACGACCTTTTGCTTGTAGATCTCCTGAAAGAAATACACAATTAAAATAATCAGCATCTCTTCCGCTGGAGGTTTTCGTACGTCTTCAACCAGCTCTCTCTCTCACTAGGCCAAAACAAGTCTTTCCACCAGGTAACATTGTCCATACTGTCTCTCGGTGGTGAATACCACTCAAGTGAGCTTACCTGGTCCGTAGGCAGAAATACCTGTTTCCAATCGACAGTCCTTGGCACTTGACTCGGTTCACCGAGTGTCTCATATGTCAGCATCACAGGCCTCCTCACTTCTCGAGTCGACATCCTCCTGGTAGGTTGTTCCTCAGATACAACGGGTTCCTCCGTTGCAGGAGTTTCTTCTGCCACACTCATTTCTCGAACTTCCTCAGATGATCTTGGAAGTGCCTCTGTAAGTTACTGTACTTCTCTTGAATCGTTCGTTTCCACCTGGTCTGGTAATTCTGCTACTCCTAAGTGTCGATCGGTCTCTTCAGTGAACGGTGTTCGATCATCAAATCTGAATTGGACTATATCTGTACTCCTTGGTACAAACTCTGGAGCCTGGGGACTTACTTCACTCTCCTGAGGATGGTACATCCCTCTCCTTGCCGGTCCGAGAAATACAACGGTGTGTTCTTCTTCATGTGAACTTTCAAGATCACTATCCATCTTCGGAGCTTCAGTCTGTGGTGGTCCCTTAGTCGATCTCGGACGATGTTGTTCTACTTCTGGAAAGTCTTGTTGTGGTGGGAGATAATCACAGGGTAGTAGTAAATTCCGATGGACTATTCTGGTTTCCAATCGGATTTCATACACTGTACTGTCATCGGCTTTCCTCCTTACGACCACATACACCTTGTCTTCCCAGTACAAACAAAGTTTTCCCGGACCGCCTTTTGTTCTTGACTAGCACACGGCTTCCCAGTGCCAATTCTGCTCCATAACATTTTCAGTCATAGTACTCCTTGCTCTTGCTCTGTCCTTGCGTAACCACTTTGGACGCTATGTTGTATGCCTCTGCCATCCGTTCCTTCCATTTCCGAACATACTCCGGATATGTTCTGTAAGTCTCTGACACTGGAGTATCGAACATGATGTCGATTGACAGTCTTGGCGATTGACCGTACAATAGAAAGAAGGGTGAGTAACCCATTGCATCGCTCTTCGTACAGTTATAGGCATGTACCACTTTTGACAGAGAACTCTTCCAGTCTTTCTTCTCGTCAGCTGTTAAAGTGTGCAACATCGACAATAATGTCCGACTAAATCGTTTCACTTGTCCATTACCCTCTGGGTGATAGGGCATTATGTGGGATCTCTGAATCCTACAGTACTTTCCTATCTTGGCAAAGATCTTGTTCTCAAATTCTCTTCCTTGGTCATGGTGTAACCTCGTAGGGAACCCAAACCTCAAAGCAAAATCATTGAAGATCTTCTCTGCTGCTGTGCGACCCTCTTTATTGGTGGTGGCATATGCTTGAGCAAATCAAGTAAAATGGTCCATCACCACCAAGATGTATTCGTCACCACCCTTGCACGTCTCGAGATGTAGAAAGTCTATTGAGACCATCTCAAACGGATACGTAGTTTGGATGTTGCCCATAGGTGCCCGGGTTGATGTGTTGGGACATTTATCTTTCAGACCCCCACACTCCCTGGTCACGTATCTCTCAATATCTCTCTGCATGTACGGCCAGAAGAAACGTTCACGGATCAAGTTTGTTGTCCTTTCCACTCCCAGGTGTCCCATGTTTTCATGGAGTTCTTTGAAGACCAATCTACGAAATACTCTGGGTAGTACCAACTGCCGGTTTTGACCTCCTTTACGATACAGGATACAGTCTTCACTGAGGTAGAGCTTCATCCATTCTTTAACTAAAACAGATACTGCTGGTGACTCATTATCTTTCTCCCATTTACTTGGAAACTGATTTTGGTCCACATAAAGTAGTATTTTACCATTTATCTGATCTTCCCATTGTGCTCTATGGATTTTTCCTTTTGGTAGTCGTTGAGTAGACAGGGGGTAATCTTGTTCTCTCGCTTTTATGGTGGTTTCCACCGTCAACGGACACCACAATGGTGTGTCTTCCTCTTGATAAGCTTGTACTGCTTGGGTAGTGCTCTCAATTGCTTCCAAACTGACTTCCTCTGAGCTTTCTTACATGAACTAATCAGGCTCTATTGGCATTTTCGACAATCTGTCAGCATCAGCCTTGCATTTTCCTGGCCTGTACTTGATGCTGAAATTGAAGTCAGCTAGTTCAGCGACTCATCTCTGACCCGTTGCATTCAGTTTGGCTGTAGTGAGGACATAGGTCAAAGGGTTGTTGTCAGTGTATACCTCAAACTCTTTGCTGTAGTAGAGATAATCTCTAAATGGTTCACAGATAGTCCATTTCAACTCCAGGAACTTCAATTTTCCGGAATGTAGATGGTAATTCTTCTCGGCGTCTGTCAACGTTCTAGAACCGTAACCGATGACTCTCAGTTTTCTATCTTGATGCTGATACAGGGCAGCTCCCAGTCCAACTTGAGAAACGTCACAATGAAGAACAAACGGTAAGTTGAAATCAGGATATCCCAAGATGTGTGGTTTTACCAGGTAGTCTACTAGTTCTTCCAATACCTCCTGGTGGTCTACTGTCCAGAGAATGGCTTTTGGGATGAAACGGCGTTGCTTCTTTTAAGCCCAGTTCTACCCGCATTCTTCTTTTTCTCAGTGTGTGTTGTTGACTCTGTCACCACCCCCCCCCCAAGAGGAGGTATAGTGGGGTGGCAATCCTGGAGAAGTTCCGAACGTAAGTACGATAGTAGGAGAGGAATAATAATATCTACCTCAACTCCCCGACAGTAGAGGGCCGCTTGTCTTTTAAGGCCAGTACCAGAGCGATTTCTGCTGGGTCTATGGTATATCCTTCTCCGGACACAATTTTCCCTAGAAATCAGACTTGCCTTTTGAACAGTTCACACTTCTTTGGGGGTCAACTTAACTCCATGTTGTTGACTTGATACCGTTGTAATACGGTCCTCACATGTTCAACATGCTCCCGGAAAGTTTTTCTGTGTACCACATTGTCATCCAAGTACAGCTGGAAGATATTATCCCTCAGTCCTTTTAAATATGTCTCCATGCTCCTCTGGAATTTTTCTGGAGCTGAACTGAGCCCAAACAGTATGCAGATCCACTCGTATATCCCGCACGGTGTGATGAATGCTGTCAAAGGTCTACTGGACTCTTCAACAAACCTTTGATGGTATGCTTTACCCTGATCGAGGACAGAGAACCAGGCACTTCCTGATAGGTTATCCAGCATATCTTGAATCTGTGGTATCGGGTGCTGATCAGGTACTGACTTTCGGTTTAGTTCCCGGTAATCACAGCAGAGTCTCAACGTACCGTCCTTCTTCCTAACACAAAGAATAGGAGAGGAATAAGACGGCTTTGACTTTTGGATCCAACCTCTGTTGATTAGATCTTGTAAATACTCTTTCACTTCACGGTGTAATGGTTTTGGCACAGACATGTAACTTCTGGTTACTGGGGTCATGTCTTTCAAATTGATTTCCAACTGCACCAACGGGATACCTCCTATATCAGAGTCATCTTTGGAGAATGCATGACACTCTTCTCTCAGCATCTGTTTTGCTACCGCTATTTCTTCAGCACACAAGTGTTCTAGGGGTACTGGGGGATCCCAGGACCCCGAGGTGGGTCGCGCAATTTCCTCCCCTGGTCAACTCCTGTTCCTTGGTGGGGAGACTGAATTCATGGTAGACCCGTGGGCGGGTCTCACACTGGCTGAATATACAGTTTTAACGGTTTCAATGTGACCTAACACAGTCTTTGGATCCAGTCTAATTTCTTGTTTCGTAGTATTCATCACCAGTATTGTCACTCGAGTAAACCCACCAGTAGGAATCGTAAGCACAGTCTCACCTTGAACTAGGCATTCCGGAAGTTCTGATGAGTCTTTTGGCATGAACAGTCTTTTCTGAACTTTTCTTACCAGTTCTACCTGGACTCCACACCTCACCCCCACCATTTGGTTTGCAGGAATGATGTTTGGGCGCCAGCCTACCTTGACTTCTTTTAGGTCCATTGTATTCTGTGCTTTCTTTACTCTATGAATCACATTTTCCACCACGAATTGGGTATGGCAAGCAATGTAGCAATTGCATCCACCACCAGCGTCCCTGACTTGTGTTTCATGATGACCTCACTGATTACATTATAACCCAAGATAGGATTCTCTTCCACGTTCTGATTACTGGTCACGAGAAAAGGTACCAAAAGCTCAATGGTGTTGCTGTTCTTCGTGGCCCTCAGTTGGAAAGTCACTTCCACCCAGCCTATGAAAGGGACTTCGGTCTGGTTGACTGCTTTGCCGTGGAGTTCCACTGGTTCTAAGAGTTTGAAGGCACTTATGTGGCAGGTAGAGCCTTCTCCATTCTTCATTTAAAAGGCTCGCTTGGGCTCCTGTGTCCCACAGTGCTGTTTTCAGGAGTCCATCTAGCTGGCACTATATAAAGCATCTTTCGCCGATTAGGCTGATGATGCTATCTTTACTGACCGAGGAATCCTCCTCCCAGGAGTACATCATTTGACCTCCGCACTGGGCATTAAGTAACTGATGCCCCTGTCTCTCTTGCAGCTGTTGTAGACGGGAACACATTTGGGGATAGTAATGACGCAGCCGTTTTACCTCATACACCGTTCTGGGGTTTGGTGAGATTTGGATTTGCTTCTGGGACCTCCTCCGTGTCGTGGATACCAGTCGCCCCGCACTGGCAACCTCCTGTCTTTTAACCCAAAAGACCATGACCATTGGCATTTCTTGGCATAATGTCCTTCCTCACCACATCTTAGACAGTGTACACATACCGTACTCTGATTTGATGAACGGCACGCTTCACAAGCCGGGTATCTTCTGTTTTGGAACCCACTCCTGGGTCTGAGGGATGCAGGTTCTGTTCTGGAATTAATCAACTTTTTCATCTCAATCAACTCAGCTCGCAGTTCTCCTATTACTTCTTCCCAGTCAGCGCTGGCGGTCCTCTCTTTTGTTGGTGCTTTAAGGTTCCCTCTCGGAGGTGGCACTGGAGGGTCTCCATGATTATCTTCAGACTGGCCACTGGGGGTCTCCAACCTCAGCTGACTCATTTTGGTGATTTAGGAGCTAATTTCAAAAAACATCACAGTAAAAGATAATGCCTTATCAACACCAGGTCAGATTACCAAGGCATCGCAGGATGCAGCAAGCCTCCATGATAAAGGCAGGGGCAGCACATGTGCAAAATACTGATGCAGACAGCCACTCACTAACCTACCAATTCATGGAGGGGGTGACTGCGTAGTATTATACATGCACACCGATGGAGTTTGCATAGGGCACCAATCACACAGATATGTGTGATGCACAGTGTCTGGCTTGCAGCCTATTGATGATGCCTATACTATTAGATCAGGGGGGCTGCCGAGCACTATATACGTGCACCCCCACAGGACAGACGCCCCAATTTACCCAGCCAACACTAAAGAGGCCTGGCTGCATCCTGCATAAAAATGTGTAAAAAAGATGAAAAATAGTATATAAGATCAATACACCACATGAGGTAAGGGTCAATATTTTGGCCAAAATACGCAAGCTCGCAACCCAGCATCAAGGGTCCCCATACTTGCGAGTCCTAACATTAAACATTAAAAATATGCAAACTCCATCGGTGTGCGTGTGCATGTATAATGCTACACAGCCATCCCCTCCATGTAATCTGACCTGGTGTTGGTAAGGAATTATCTTTTACTGTGATATTTTTTGATTTAGGAGCAGAGCCATTCTTTATCTTTTGTTCGCTCTCTGACTCCAATCTAGCTGCCTCATTCATTTGTTCAATTAGGATTTCGTCCAGAATGCCAGGATCTTCTAGGTACTGTTTCAGCTGCGACTTGATGTCTTTGCTGATTAACCCTGTTCCCAATGATCTCAAGAACTTCTTCTGGACTAGTCCAGCATCAAACCTCTCGTCCGCTTCTACATCTCTGGATGCAAACAACAGTCTATTCTTCAGTTCAATTTCTCTGAACAAGAAACTTTGGGGTGATTCATTATTTTTCTGTGAGAGATTAATGAGTCGGTGGAACAATTCTGAAGTACACTCTTCTTTATAGTGCCCATTTAAAATCATCTTCAGCTGTTGCAAGGTCAATTGACTCTTCATTTCTAGCATACTATAGAGGTTCATTCCTGGGCTGATCACTTCACCACCCCCTCAACGATTTCATCTGGCTGGTAGCCTTTCTGTAAGCCTGCATCAATCTGGTGAAACAAGTTCATATAAGACAGTTTCTCTTTCTGTTCACACTCTCCAATCTGTCCCAGGATCTTGAATTCTTTCCTTATGGTGATTTGTGGTGTTAGAGAGGACTGTCTTCCTGATTTATCTAACCCGAGCAGGTTAAAGGTTCTGTCTGAGTCTGTCACCCGTTAAGAGATTTTGGTCGATTTCTGCAGGGCTGTTGTTAGGGTTTTGAGTTGTTCTTTCAATTCCCGTAGTTCAGTCTGCAGACAGAGATTCACGCTTTTGGTAATTGGTGCCGCCCCTCCATCCTCCAACTTCAACCTGGTAAGAAACTGTGTTAGCTCCTGGAGGCATGTCCCCATGATGTCTTCAGCTTCTTTCTCCCCCAGCTCATCCATTTTTGCATTAATGGCAGCTAACTGTTGCCTGCGGTTGTGTGCTTTAGAAATCTGTTCTTCTGACATCTTTATATGCTACTAGCTTTTACCCGCGGCTTCGCTCGCGTGGAATTTGGTCTGCCACATTAAGTTTCGCGACAGATCATTTTAATAGTAAAAAAAAATAATCTTAATAGTAAAAAAAAATAATCATATTTAGTTACTCGTACATCCAAAATTTCAGATGTCTAACTTCAAAACTGACGGATTCCATACAATCTTTGAACCCCTATAATATGAAGAGGGAAACTCTTGAGGGTGGAATTATCAAAATTCCTTTCTTAGTGCTCATTTAAGCTATAATAGAACCTATCTGCAAATTTCAAGATGCTATAAGTTCAGTGGTTTCGGCTGTGCGTTGACCGCTAGGTGTGTCAGTCAATCAGGTTTACAGTTTTATATAATCTTCGCCTGTATGGTGTGTTTATAAAAAGTAGCCCTATGTCCTTCCCCAGGCTTGAAATTATCCATATCAAATTTCATCACAAACGGATTACTAAACACTGATTAATAAACAGGACGGACTGAAGTTACTTGCGTTTAATATTGTTCGTGTTAGTAAAGAATTAGTATGTAATTGGAATAGTGGACATCTGCAGGTAATTTATCTATGTGTTTTTACTGCAATATACTCCTGTAAACTATGTTATTTGATTTCTTTCGTTCAGCGAAAATATGTAGATTTTGCGATTTAGAAACACGTGAGCAAGCTACGTATAGCTGACCGTGGGAAAAACAGGGCGTGCCTAAATGTATCCCCGCTACCTTCAAAGTTTGCCCTTGCGATTTATTGATGGTCATTGAAAATGCAACTTTAAGTGGGAACTGCAAACGTTTGAAATTAAAGGGTAAGTTATTGGGTATTATTGGGATGCGTGGTATAAGAATATTTTCACCCTTAGCTTCTCCAGTTAAAATTGTGGCCTTTACAATGTGCCTGCCTAGTTCAGTGACTCGCAATCTAGTGCCATTACATAATCTCGGGGCGTCCAAGTTGCGCATTAACAAAACGGGTATACCGACCTTTAATTCGAGCTTATGAGATGGGACCCCGGATAGCTCCAAACAGTTAAGAAACTCCACGGGGTAGCTCGTACAGTCTTCAGATGACATGACTGTGTCGATGGAGTTGTAGGTTGTTGCATCGCTGGTTACTTGGTCCTAGATAATTTTATTGATTTTCGCAACTGTTTCATTTCTTGGTGCTAGTATAGTTCTTTCACATAGCCAATTTTCATCGTGGATGTTTTGTTGCAAATTTGGAAAAACTTGAGCAATAAGTGCGTCTTCCGAATCCACAACATGACAAAATTGGTTAGTGAATAGAACCATACCTTCTTCGTCAGTTTCGATTCGACCTTCACCGATCTCGAGCAGTTTCTCAGCGTACGCGCCCGACTCTAGATCACTGAATAGCTGGACAAGCATGTTGGTGGTGAGGTGCAGCTTTTCAACTTTGGTCCATAAATATGAGGATTTCAGACATGCGTTAATTTCGTCTGCTGCAGTGCCTCGCTTGATGACAGGCAAAGTTTGCCTAAAGTCCCCAGCCAATAAAACAACCACACCACCCATTATTGTTTGTTTACTGTGTAAGTCTTGTAGACAACGATCAAGAGCTTCGATGGCGCGTTTGCGTGACATTG